>NC_054371.1:8883344-9195011 GCF_017654675.1 Xenopus laevis
GATCAGTTAAAAAAATGCTTAGAATTGGCCATTGTATAACATACTAAAAGTGAACTTAAAGGAACAGTAACACCAAAAAATTCAAATGATTAAAAGGAATGACAATATAATGTAGTGTTGCCCTGGACTGGTAAAATTGGTGTGTGTTTGCTTCAGAAACAACTATAGTTTAAACTGTATAAACAAGCTGCTGTGTAGCCATGGGGGCAGCCATTCAAGCACAGGATACACAGTAGATAACAGATAAGTACTACTATAGTTTATATAAACAAGCTGCTGTGTAGCCATGGGGGCAGCCATTCAAGCACAGGATACACAGTAGATAACAGATAAGTACTACTATAGTTTGTATAAACAAGCTGCTTTGTAGCCATGGGGGCAGCCATTCAAGCACAGGATACACAGTAGATAACAGATAAGTACTACTATAGTTTATATAAACAAGCTGCTGTGTAGCCATGGGGGCAGCCATTAAAGCACAGGATACACAGTAGATAACAGATAAGTTCTTAAAAATCAAATTGTATACTACAGAGCTTGTCTGTTTTCTGCTGTGTATCCTGTGCCTTTGCTCCTTTTTCAGCTTTGAATATCTGCCCCCATCCCTACAAGGTGTCATGTTGAGCTTAATTAAATACAATTTCACTTTTTGCAGTGAAATTGGAACCAAGTATTTTTGTTTAGGAAGGACTGTGTTGAAGGCACCGAGATTTCCTCTTGATCCCTTTCTTTCTGATTTTGCTTTTGTTATGATGCCCAGACTAGACAGAAAGAACATGGATGAGATGACAGAATATAGGAATGGTGGACACTACAACCAAAGACCTAGCCAAGCATAAGTATTGTCCCTACAAAGGAGAAAGAATAACCATTTTTGAGAAGGTACTTTAAATTGATCAATGGATGCTAACACTCAATATCTTCCCACAGTCCTTATTTAGAATACTATAAAGCAATTCGCACCTTAATCTTTGCCATTGATGAGATCAACAAGAACTTGGATCTGTTACCCAACATCACTCTGGGATATCATGTATATGATTCTTGCTTGGATCCTTGTCTTGCTATAGGGAGTGTCCTGCAGATATTATCTGGCCCTGGGAATGTGGTTCCTAATTACTCCTGTAGAGGCAAAGAGCAAATTACTGGATTTATTGGAGATAAATATTCAATTACATCCCTGCCTATAGCCCAGCTGCTGACTATATATGGATACATACAGGTATGTTTCTTAATGTGACCTTGAACCTTCAAAATAGAATTGTATCAATTTATTGTTTTTAGGGGGCTTTGAGGGTGTTAAGTGAAAGATCAACTCACAGAAACAGAAGAGAACAAATATTTTTATCCTCAGAAAAAAGAAAGCATATCTTTTGCCACTTTTGCAGTGATTCACACATATTTTATCCTTTTACAATGATTTAGTCTTTGTGGTTTCAATCACTTGAACAATATTTCCTGACCTCTCTCTAATTACAGCCTCCAACATTAGTGCAACACTTAGATAGGGAGCCTTGATGTGCTCTACTGCAGTTGCTGCATGAATAGCCACCAAGCATTAAAGGTAATTGAATCTATTTTTTAATGAACTTTACTAGCCTGTGTTGAAATACCTTTCCAGCACTAGAGATGTCGCGAACTGTTCGCCGGCGAACTTGTTCGCGCGAACATCGGGTGTTCGCGCTCGCCGGAAGTTCGCGAACGTCGCGCGACGTTCGCCATTTTGGGTTCGCCATTGTTGGCGCTTTTTTTTGCCCTCTCACCCCAGACCAGCAGGTACATGGCAGCCAATCAGGAAGCTCTCCCCTGGACCACTCCCCTTCCCTATAAAAACCGAAGCCCTGCAGCGTTTTTTCACTCTGCCTGTGTGTGCTGAAGAGATAGTGTAGGGAGAGAGCTGCTGCCTGTTAGTGATTTCAGGGACAGTTGAAAGTTTGCTGGCTAGTAATCGTTTTGATACTGCTCTGTTATTGGAGGGACAGAAGTCTGCAGGGGTTTGAGGGACATTTAAGCTTAGGTAGCTTTGCTGGCTAGTAATCTACCTTCTACTGCAGTGCTCTGTATGTAGCTGCAGTGGGCAGCTGTCCTGCTTCTGATCTCATCTGCTGACTGCTGCAATAACAGTAGTCCTTGTAAGGACTGCTTTTATTTATTTTTTTGTTGTTTTACTACTACTACTACTACTACTACTATAAGAGCCCAGTGCTATTAGTCTAGCAGTGTTGGGGAGTGGGACTGGTGTGCTAATCTGCTGCTCCTAGTAGTTCAGCAGCACCAACTTTAATTTTTTTTTTTTAATATTCATTTTTTTTTATTTTACTTTTTTTTATTTTACTACCGCTGTAGTAGTGTATAAGTTGACCTTTTAGGCATTATTTGCCCTGTAGGCATTATTTGCACACTGTTTTCTTCAACCCGCCATCGAGCTGTGTGACCTTGTTCACATTCTGTCTAAATATCCATAATATTACCGTCTCCAGAAAAAACACCGGAGTCACTTTTTTCAAGCAGCCATAATATATTTTACGTAATCCGTATCCACCGCTGTAGTAGTGTATACGTTGGCCTTGTAGGCATTATTTGCACACTGTTTTCTTCAACCCGCCATCGAGCTGTGTGACCTTGTTCCCATTCTGTCTAAATATCCATAATATTACCGTCTCCAGAAAAAACACCGGAGTCACTTTTTTCAAGCAGCATTCATATATTTTACGTAATCCGTATCCACCGCTGTAGTAGTGTATACGTTGGCCTTGTAGGCATTATTTGCACACTGTTTTCTTCAACCCGCCATCGAGCTGTGTGACCTTGTTCCCATTCTGTCTAAATATCCATAATATTACCGTCTCCAGAAAAAACACCGGAGTCACTTTTTTCAAGCAGCATTCATATATTTTACGTAATCCGTATCCACCGCTGTAGTAGTGTATACGTTGGCCTTGTAGGCATTATTTGCACACTGTTTTCTTCAACCCGCCATCGAGCTGTGTGACCTTGTTCCCATTCTGTCTAAATATCCATAATATTACCGTCTCCAGAAAAAACACCGGAGTCACTTTTTTCAAGCAGCATTCATATATTTTACGTAATCCGTATCCACCGCTGTAGTAGTGTATACGTTGGCCTTGTAGGCATTATTTGCACACTGTTTTCTTCAACCCGCCATCGAGCTGTGTGACCTTGTTCCCATTCTGTCTAAATATCCATAATATTACCGTCTCCAGAAAAAACACCGGAGTCACTTTTTTCAAGCAGCATTCATATATTTTACGTAATCCGTATCCACCGCTGTAGTAGTGTATACGTTGGCCTTGTAGGCATTATTTGCACACTGTTTTCTTCAACCCGCCATCGAGCTGTGTGACCTTGTTCCCATTCTGTCTAAATATCCATAATATTACCGTCTCCAGAAAAAACACCGGAGTCACTTTTTTCAAGCAGCATTCATATATTTTACGTAATCCGTATCCACCGCTGTAGTAGTGTATACGTTGGCCTTGTAGGCATTATTTGCACACTGTTTTCTTCAACCCGCCATCGAGCTGTGTGACCTTGTTCCCATTCTGTCTAAATATCCATAATATTACCGTCTCCAGAAAAAACACCGGAGTCACTTTTTTCAAGCAGCATTCATATATTTTACGTAATCCGTATCCACCGCTGTAGTAGTGTATACGTTGGCCTTGTAGGCATTATTTGCACAGTGTTTTCTTCAACCCGCCATCGAGCTGTGTGAGCTTGTTCACATTTTGTCTAAATATTGATAATATTATCGTCTCTAGAAAAACCACTTGAGTTACTTTTTTTCAAGCAGCATTCATATATTTTACGTAATCCGTATCCACCGCTGTAGTAGTGTATACGTTGACCTTGTAGGCATTATTTGCACACTGTTTTCTTCAACCCGCCATCGAGCTGTGTGAGCTTGTTCACATTTTGTCTAAATATTGATAATATTATCGTCTCTAGAAAAACCACTTGAGTTACTTTTTTTCAAGCAGCATTCATATATTTTACGTAATCCGTATCCACCGCTGTAGTAGTGTATACGTTGACCTTGTAGGCATTATTTGCACACTGTTTTCTTCAACCCGCCATCGAGCTGTGTGAGCTTGTTCACATTTTGTCTAAATATTGATAATATTATCGTCTCTAGAAAAACCACTTGAGTTACTTTTTTTCAAGCAGCATTCATATATTTTACGTAATCCGTATCCACCGCTGTAGTAGTGTATACGTTGACCTTGTAGGCATTATTTGCACACTGTTTTCTTCAACCCGCCATCGAGCTGTGTGAGCTTGTTCACATTTTGTCTAAATATTGATAATATTATCGTCTCTAGAAAAACCACTTGAGTTACTTTTTTTCAAGCAGCATTCATATATTTTACGTAATCCGTATCCACCGCTGTAGTAGTGTATACGTTGACTTTGTAGGCATTATTTGCACAGTGTTTTCTTCAACCCGCCATCTAGCTGTGTGTATTATCGTTTCCAGAAAAACCAACTGAGTTTTTGTTGTTGTTGTTGTTTTTTTAAAAATAATGCCAGGCAAAGGCAGGCCGCCACGCAGAGGCCGTGCTAGGGGCCGTGCTGCTATGCAATCCTGTGGCCCTAGCAAATTTCCCAGTTTTAAAAAGCCAATGACCCTGAACTCCCAAAATGCTGAAGAGGTAGTTGACTGGCTTACACAGCACACCCCATCCTCTACCGTTTCTAACTTTACCACAACATCCTCCTCATCCTCCACTGCTATGGCCACCCCACGTAACACTTCCTCCACCACCGGTGCCCCTTCTTCACTGGGGTCAGAGGAGTTATTTTCCAATGAGTTTCTTGAACTGAGTAATGCGCAACCATTATTGCCAGAAGAAGATGAAGGAGATGAGGACCTTACACCAGATTTAATTCTGGCAGAGAACACGATAGAGATGGACATAATGAGTGATGAGGAGGAGGTCCCCGCTGCTGCTTCCTTCTGTGATGTGTCAGAAGAAATTGATGCATCTGAGGAGAATGATGATGAGGAGATTGATGTTTTGTGGGTGCCTAGTAGAAGAGAGCAAGAGGAGGGTAGTTCAGATGGAGAGACGGAGAGTCAGAGAGGCAGTAGGAGAATAAGACTTAGAAGAAGCAGGGAGGACAGCCCGCAGGGATCAGCAGGGCAACAACATGTATCGGCACCTGTGTTCAGCCGGCCAACGCACCCGCCATTGCCGCCAATACCGCCAACTCCGCCAACTTCTACTGTTACCGCCAGATCGCACACTTCCAAAAAGTCAGCAGTGTGGGATTTTTTTAATGTGTGTGCCTCTGACAAAAGCATTGTAATTTGCAATGAGTGCAGTCAGAAACTGAGCCTTGGTAAGCCCAACAGCCACATAGGTACAACTTCTATGCGAAGGCACATGAGCGGCAAGCACAAAGCACTTTGGGAGCAACACCTCAAAGGCAACAGGCAAACTAAAAGCCACACTCCTTCTGGTCCAGCATCTTACTGCTCTACCTCTGCTCTCCTTGACCCGTCTGAACCACCCTCCACTCCGCCTTCCACCTTGACCACCTGTTCCCATTCCCAGTCATCTGCCACCAGCCAAGTTTCTGTGAAGGCCATGTTTGAGCGTAAGAAGCCAATGTCTGACTGTCACCCCCTTGCCCGGCGTCTGACAGCTGGCTTGTCTGCACTCTTAGCCCGCCAGCTTTTACCATACCAGCTGGTGGACTCTGAGGCCTTCCGCAAATTTGTAGCAATTGGGACACCGCAGTGGAAGGTACCCAGCCGCAATTTTTTTTCTAAAAAGGGAATACCACACCTGTACCAACATGTGCAGAGCCAAGTTACCGCATCTCTGTCACTTAGTGTTGGGCCAAAGGTCCATATGACTACTGACGCATGGTCCTCCAAGCATGGTCAGGGCAGGTATGTCACCTACACTGCCCACTGGGTGAACTTGGTAATGGCTGGGAAGCAGGGAATGGGTAGCTCAACAACAACAGTGGAGTTGGTGTCACCGCCACGGATTGCACGCGGTTCTGCCACCACCTCTACTCCTCCATCGCTCTCTACCTCGTCTTCTTCTTCTTCTTACTCTGCTGCTGGGTCCTCCTTCTCCTCCTCCACACCTGTGCACCCCCAGCTCCCCCTAGGCTATTCGACGTGCCAGGTACGCCGTTGTCACGCTGTCTTGGGGATGACGTGCCTGGAAAGCAAAAACCATACCGGATCTGTACTCCTGTCATCTCTGCAGTCACAGGCCGATCGGTGGCTGACCCCACACCAACTGCAGATCGGAAAAGTGGTGTGTGACAATGGAAGCAATCTGTTGGCAGCGTTGAGACTAGGCAATTTAACACATGTGCCCTGCATGGCACATGTGTTAAATTTAATAGTCCAACGTTTTGTCTCCAAGTACCCAGGATTCCAGGACGTTCTCACCCAGTCCAGAAAGGTGTCGGCCCATTTCAGACGTTCCTACACAGCCATGGCACGCCTTGCTGACATTCAGCAGCGCTACAACATGCCAGTCAGGCGTTTGATTTCTGACAGCCAGACTCGCTGGAATTCAACGCTCCTTATGTTGGAACGTCTGCTGCAACAACAAAGGGCCGTCAACGAGTACCTTTTGAACTGGGTGGTAGGACTGGATCTGCACAGCTGGGGATTTTTTCCCCCGTTACTGGGTGCTTATGCGCGATGCCTGCAGGCTCATGCGACCTTTTGAAGAGGTGACAAATATGGTCAGTCGCACCGAAGGCACCATCAGCGACCTAATACCCTTCGCTTTCTTCCTGGAGCGTGCCGTGCGACGAGTGACAGATGAGGCTGTAGACCAGCGTGACGAGGAGCTGGAAGCGCACGATTTCTGGTCGGAATCACCAGAACGAACCCAGGCACCTGCTGCAACGCAGGGAGAGGTGCCAGAAGTGGAGTCAGAGGAGGAAGGTGGCTTTGTGGAGGAGGAGGAGGAGGACCAACAGGAGCAGGCTTCCCAGGGGGCTAGTGGTGACCTTTTGGGGACCCCTGGTCTTGTACGTGGCTGGGGGGAGGAGACCGTGGATGATGCAGTCCTTGATAATGAGGAAGCGGAGATGGATAGCTCTGCATCCAACCTTGTGAGAATGGGGTCTTTCATGCTGTCATGCCTGTTGAAGGACCCCCGTATCAAGAGGCTTAAGGAGAAGGACCTGTACTGGGTCGCAACGCTACTAGACCCTCGGTACAAGCATAAAGTGTCAGAAATGTTACCAACATACCACAAGTCCGAAAAGATGCGGCATTTACAAACCAGCCTGCAAAACATGTTGTACAATGCTTTTAAGGGTGATGTCACTTCAGGAACTCATCAACATTCCAGGGGCAGAGGTGCCAGTAATCCTGCCACGAGCACACCTGCAAGGACAAAGCCCTTTGGCCAGTCTGTAACGTCAGACATGCAAATGTTTTTCTGTCCAAGGCAGCGCCACAACCCTTCTGGATCCACCCTCAAAGAACGCCTCGACCGGCAGGTAGCGGACTACCTGGCATTAACTGCAGATATCGACACTCTGAGGAGCGATGAACCCCTGGACTACTGGGTGCGCAGGCTTGATCTGTGGCCAGAGCTGTCACAATTTGCCATGAACCTCTTGTCTTGCCCAGCCTCAAGTGTGCTCTCAGAAAGGACCTTCAGTGCAGCAGGAGGGATTGTAACTGAGAAGAGAACTCGCCTAGGTCACAAAAGTGTCGATTACCTGACCTTTATTAAAATGAATGAGGGGTGGATCTCGGAGGGTTACTGCACGCCGGAAGACTTGTTCTGACTTCTATGCAGCTGTCCTTCTCTTCAAGCCTCATGACTCCACACACAGCTGTCCTTTAGCGTCCTCCTCCTCCCTCCGCCACCGTTACAAACTAGGGTGCAAACCCTACTGGTTTAATTTTTTCTGGCCTCTGTGCTTCAGTGGCTGCAACCAAAAAAACTGGGCAAACAATGTCTACAAGGTCAACGTATGGCAAAAAATGACTATTTTCAGCATTTATATGGCATATTTTTTTCTGGCAACTGTGCTTCAGTGGCTGCGTCCAAAAAAATGCATATTTTCTGCATTTATATGGCATAATTTTTCTGGCAACTGTGCTTCAGTGGCTGCGACCAAAAAAATGCATATTTTCTGCATTTATATGGCATAATTTTTCTGGCCTCTGTGCTTCAGTGGCTGCAACCAAAAAAATTTATATTTTCAGCATTTATATGGCATAATTTTTCTGGCCTCTGTGCTTCAGTGGCTGCAACCAAAAAAATTTATATTTTCAGCATTTATATGGCATAATTTTTCTGGCAACTGTGCTTCAGTGGCTGCGACCAAAAAAATTACTATTTTCAGCATTTATATGGCATATTTTTTCTGGCCTCTGTGCTTCAGTGGCTGCGGCCAAAAAAACTGGGCAAACAATGCCTACAAGGTCAACGACGTTGACCTTGTAGGCATTGTTTGCCCAGTTTTTTTGGCCGCAGCCACTGAAGCACAGAGGCCAGAAAAAATATGCCATATAAATGCTGAAAATAGTCATTTTTTGCCATACGTTGACTCAACGTATATGGCAAAAAATGACTATTTTCAGCATTTATATGGCATATTTTTTCTGGCAACTGTGCTTCAGTGGCTGCGACCAAAAAAATGCATATTTTCTGCATTTATATGGCATAATTTTTCTGGCCTCTGTGCTTCAGTGGCTGCAACCAAAAAAATTTATATTTTCAGCATTTATATGGCATAATTTTTCTGGCAACTGTGCTTCAGTGGCTGCGACCAAAAAAATGCATATTTTCTGCATTTATATGGCATAATTTTTCTGGCCTCTGTGCTTCAGTGGCTGCAACCAAAAAAATTTATATTTTCAGCATTTATATGGCATAATTTTTCTGGCAACTGTGCTTCAGTGGCTGCGTCCAAAAAAACTGGGCAAACAATGTCTACAAGGTCAACGTATGGCGAAAAATTACTATTTTCAGCATTTATATGGCATATTTTTTCTGGCAACTGTGCTTCAGTGGCTGCGTCCAAAAAAACTGGGCAAACAATGCCTACAAGGTCAACGTATGGCAGTTGTTTAAAGAGAACAGTAGATTACTAGCCAGCAAAGCTACCTAAGCTAAAATGTCCCTCAAATCCCTGCAGACTTCTGTCCCTCCAATACAGAGCAGTATCAAGCAGATTACTAGCCAGCAAGCTTACTATCATCTGTCCCTGAAATCACTAACAGCTCTCCCCCTACACTATCTCTTCCAAGCACACACAGGCAGATTTTTCAGATACATTTTTGCCCTTGATCCCCCTCTGGCATGCCACTGTCCAGGTCGTTGCACCCTTTAAACAACTTTAAAATCATTTTTCTGGCCAGAAATGTCTTTTCTAGATGTTAAAGTTCGCCTTCCCATTGAAGTCTATGGGGTTCGCGAACCGTTCGCGAACCGCTCGCATTTTTGCGCAAGTTCGCGAATATGTTCGCGAACTTTTTTTCCGACGTTCGCTACATCCCTATCCAGCACTTGGGTAATACACCAGTGTTTGAGGGTCTTCCAGAATGCTATGGAGATATGCAGATGTGTTTTCCAAAAAAGCTGCTGAAACATTTCCATCTCATAGACCCTACGATTGTTCTATAGAACTACTACCAGGGACCACTCCTCTACTCCACTAGAATATACCCCCTTTCTCTGCCTGAAACTGAGGCAATGAAGGAATATATTCAAGAAAACCTAGAAATGGGCTTTATTAGACTTTCTACCTCCCCAGCCAGAGCTGGTTCTTTTTTGTTGGTAAAAAGGACAGTGGTCTCCGGCCATGTATTGATTACAGAGGTCCAATAAAATCACAGTTAAGAACCACTACCCCTTCCCTTAATTTCTGAATGATTTGACCAAGTCAAAGGTACCCAAATCTTTTCTAAACTGGATCTTTGTGGTGCTTATAATTTGATTTGGATAAGGGAAGGGGATGAACTCAAAACTGCTTTTAATACTCGGGATGGGCATTAAATAATACCATTTGGCCTCTGCAATGTCCCAGCTGTCTTTTAACACCTTGTTAATGACATTTTCATGATATTCTGGGCAAATTCAATGATGTCTATTTAGATGATACACTGATATTTTCATCTAACTTATTGGAACATAGACAACATGTTTGTCTAGTCCTTTCTAGACTTTGGCAGAATAAACTGTATGCAATTAGAGAAGTGTACATTTGAAGTGAACAGCATTCCTTTTCTAGGTTATTTTATTTCTAGTGATGGGTGAATTTGTCCCAATTTTGATTCACAGAAAAATTTGCAAATTTACCGCAGAATTTGTGAAACAACGAACAATTTACGAAACACATTGAAGTCAATGGGAAGTCAATGGACGTCAAAATTGATGGGGATTAATTTTGTGACCTGCGTCATGCGCCATGCTTGACTATTTTGTCCAAATGCATTCAAGTCAATGGGCATCTGAATAATTTTGATGTGCGCCACATTTTTATGTGGTGGATTTTTCACCATCGAATTTTCGCTGCAGTTTTGTGAATTTATTTGCCCATCACTAATTATTTCTCATTATGGCCTAGAGGTGGACCCTACCAAGGTTCAGGCAGTATTGTCTTGGTCTCATTCCGGAACCTCCAATATTCAATTTATTAAGGGGTTTTCAACCTTGGTAGCTTCAATTGTTGCACTTACTGAGAAGGTGGCTGAGCCTAGCATCTGGCCAGAAGCAGCAGTGTTGGCCTTTCACCAATTCTGCCCCTGTTCTTTGCCATCTTTATACATCTCTTCCCTTCATGGTAGAAGCTGATGCCTCTGAAACAGGTGCAGGTGCTGTTCTCTTTCAGCAGCACCCAGTTACTAATAAAGTGCATCTCTGTGCTTCCTTTTCTCGTAAATGTTCTCCAATTATGTAAATTACGTGCATCAAAAAAAAAAAGTTTGATGCCCATAGACTTTAATGCATTTTCACAAATTTTCGCCTGCTACAAATTTTTGGCAAAGCGAAACGGGTCAAATTTGTCCATCCCTATTTATGATTGCTGGAGCCTTTTGGAACCCTGCATGAGTTTGCTAAAGTTTTCATTCATGTATATCAACTTCATGTATATAAGCTTCTAAAAAAACATATTTTGCTTAATATAAACACATACCTTTATATGCACATAGTTTTATAGCGATTTTTCACTTGTACATGACAAAAACTCCCAGCAGAGACTACCAAATTTCCAAAGCACCACTCTATAAATCTGCATGCTTCTCCACTAATACAAGGTTTTCCCTAGAAAACATTACAGTATTGGAAAGAACAGTTCCAGTACATATTTCCCAATTGTCTGCTTACTCCAAAGTTTCAAGCCACAAACTTTCCTAAAGTTGGGGATTTTCCAAATTGGAAATTTCCATAATCACCTCAAAATGTCAATGTTGCAGCATTTTATCTCCAACAGGTCATTAGGCAACCAGATAAAACAGCCAAAGAATGGATTTCAGGGGTCCACTGTACAGTTTGATACCCACTGTACATAGGTCTAGCAAAGTACATGTCATGTAAAGACCCCTAAATTGAACTTGTGTATACTAATTTGATGGCTTAAATGTACACAAATTTATAAATAAAATGGCAGTTTTATCTGTGGTAAAATCTGTAAAAAATGAGTGAGACAGGTGTCAGTGTTTTGTCTCTGTGATAAAACAAAAAAGATTAAAATATTGTGCATTACTGTATTATTTTACATTTCATAATAGGATATTTTGTGCAGTTAGTATCATGAGAAAGCTTTAAGAATATGTTTAAGAATAAGTCATCGGCTTATGAATATGTTGATTCTTTGCTTTCAGATCAGTTATGGCGCCACAGATCCTACACTAAGTGACAGAAGGATGTTTCCATATTTCTTTAGTTCAGGGTTGGATGATGATATTCAGCACATCGCTGTGGCAAGGCTGTTGGAACAGTTAGGATGGACCTGGGTGATTATTCTGGCCCCTGCTAATGACAGTGGAGAGAAGCAGAGCCTGAACCTTCAAAAGGAGATCATCAAACATGGAGTCTGTGTTGACATCATTATCACTATTTCACAAGATACACACACAAATAGGGAACATTTTGAACAAATTCGAATATCGACTGCTGAGGTTATTATTTTGTGTGGGACACCGTCTGATTTAATTTTTGATTCACTAAACACCCTAGAAACAGTGGTTTATGAAAAGACTTTGGTAGCTACATTGTCATGGGGTGACTATGGCTATGGTTGCAACTTGTTGTTTAATGGCAGTTTATTTTATATCTATCCATATAAACAATCAGATGGATTAAATAATCTGTTCAATAATTATATGTTATCGGTCACAGAAGATACCACTTTACTGAAAGCTCTCCTGGAACCTTTTCCTACAGAATGGTATGAAAAGGGTATTAACAACACGTATATTATAAATAGCACTGAGACAAAAAATTTTAAAGAACTGGATTATTATTTTACATACTATAGTGAAGTGTACAAATCAGTATACACAATAGCACATGCCCTGGATACTATGCTTTCACACAAGGATAAGCACATCCCAACAAACATGCATGGGAAACAGGTAAAAAAAAATTTGAACAGTGAATAAAAATCTTTATTTTATTTAAATCTATATGCATTTGCTCTTCTTATGCAATACTTGTATTATTTGTTTTAGTTTGTACACAAATTTACAGCTTTGCAGAGAATGATGCAGGAATAGAAATGACCCCCATATACGTTTGCCCAGTCCCAGTGACCAATAGCAACTAATAATATGTTTCATTAAGTAGGTGACCAGTAAATGACACTTGCTGTGTAATACTAGTGAATAGGTATGAAGCAAGCATGCCTATAGTTACATAGTTAAGTTGGGTTGAAAATAAATCAAAGTCCATCAAGTTCAATCCCTCCAAAAGAAACCCAGTGCACATACAGTAGGTCAGCATACAGTATACTGGAGCACAAATGAGAGTTTTCTGAGGGGACTGAATATGAGGTCACCAGAGGTTATGAAACACATTTGCAATTAAGTTAAAAGAAGTCTGTTACTTGGAGTATACAATTGATAAGGGCTAAGTAAGAAAAGCACCAGAGATACAAAATTAAAGACATACAAAACAGGCTCCAACCCTTTGAAAAAAATCACATGATGGCTTCTCAAGGAATAGTGAGTTATTACAGGAAATGTGTATTTAATTTTGTATCTACTTGTGAATTGGTCACTTTTGACATTTTCTATTTGTAGTTATTTCTTGTAATTACCTGTTAACCAGTTAGTATTCTCATTTCCCCCAGAGGCAGTCACCTGGCCACATTGCTCTTTCACCATAACTAGCTGACATACCAGCTGACAGATTAGCAACTGATCCTCCTTTCACTTTTGTTGGCCTCGATGTCTTTGGACCATGGTCAGTTATGTCATGGGATTGGTGTAGCAGCAGACATTTTGGACAGAGTGCTCAAGTGTGTGTTTGTGTGTGTGTGTTTAGAATCAATGTATACTTCAAGCTTCATCACTGCTCTTCTGGTGATAAAACTGCTTAGATCAGACAGTGTAACTGCCCTGGAGCCTACAGAGAACTAATGTAAACCTTGTGTGACCCACTAGAAGCCAATTCAATGCCACTTAGCCAATAATGATTCATGATGGGTTTAAAATCCTCCTCATTCTTCCACATGGGTACTTCTTGGGAGAACATGATTGGCATCTCACAAAGTACTCTGTATTCTCTGCTACTGGACTTGAATGCCATTCATGAAATGCTAATGACTTTTTCAAGACTCTTGGTTCTAGTGTCTACAGATGTAGAGTCCCCAGTTGTTCACTCCAGTCACTCCTCTCACCCAGATGTTTTGTAATACCTTTAAAGACTTTGCAGCAGGGAAACTCTACCAGAGTTAGTGAAAGGTGCAGTACCTTGACAACTGCTACTGGAATAGGAAGAAGATATACCTCAGTCCTTTGCAATAATGTGGGAAATGACAAATACTGACTCCTTATCTACAGGTGTGGGTCCTTACTTACTGTAGGACTAGCAAGCCAAAAGATTGTCTGCTCCATGGGACTTTTTCAAAGAGTGATGATAGTAATGGATAAGGCCATGCATAGAGTTCTATGTAGAAGGCATCATTTGAGTTTGAATAATAGCTGTATCAATTGGGGAGTCGGGAGTCCATATGACTGCTTAACTCGGCCAAAGGGACCCGCCCCAGTTCCAAAGGCAATTAAACTCCAAAAATGTTTACATCAAAAAAGATATATGTCCCAAGGCCTCTTAGAGTAAAAACAAATAATTTATTAATAATAATAGCTGGACAACGTTGTATTGGTAGTTTAAGAACTAATAGAGGAGAAGATTGGAACAATATATTGAATAAATAATAGAGGACACTGAGAAATTAACATTGGTAGCTGAATGTAATAATGTAAAAAGATCAGTTACAGATGCAGAAAACACACTTGTTATCCCAAAATAAATTGAAAAGCTCTCTACAGAGAACTTGTGTTATATCATTGCACGATGACACAGATACAACTTTTAGATAGTAGGTGGTGTCAGTTGAATCAGCTTGAGCATTGACACTTTATCTACATATTGTCTAGGGTCTAGAATGCTGGAAATATGAATTGTAATTTAAATCGTTTTTTAATAAAAAGAATAGACACTGCACTCTGCTAAAATGGCAGTATACCCTTGTTCAACATGAGGTCAATGAATAGGGTTTGCATTACAAAAATATATTTTTCATGATTAAAACAAAAGGTAAAAACTATGTTGAGTGCGTACAAAAATCATTTTGTGGCCTTTAGTGTTCATGTACTTCCATCCAAAGTCTAAACAATTGAGCCTAGGGCAATACGTGGTTTCAGTAGACAATAGGGCTCACTTAAGAATGCAAGTGCAATATTCTAAGTTCAATTTCAGACACAATTTGCAATGTGTTTATTTTTGTTACATTCCAGTTTCATTGTGTCCATGTTTGCACATTTTTATGAACCAGGGGTAACTGTAAACAGAGTTGTTTGCAGTCGGAAATTTCCACATTTCTGTTGTTGGTGTTACAATTAGATCTTCATGTTATACTTTAGAGCGAGTCTGCTGCTCATATTGATGTGGCCGGCAATAGTAATCCTGGAATAACCAGCACTTTAGGGAGGAGGTTGCACTAGGGTCCCCATATGTCAAAAGGTGCCTGTGAGCAATTGTATTTGAAACAAATACATTCAGGTGTTTAGGGACAAATATATTTAAATGAATGGCATCAATGATTGCACCTATTTTACTGCTGTTCTTTTAAATGAGCCCAAATCTATTTGCTCCTTATTCCCCAAACTTCCATTGTAATGATCATATGCAACTTATTATATCTGTTGTGCAGTTACACCACTATATGAGAAATCTGCACTTCAAGGACCCCTGGGGGAGAGAAACTCGTTATAAGGAGTTCAGAGAAGTTAACAGGGAGTTCTTGATTTTGAACTGGTATCTGACGTCTAATAGGAGTGTAGTTGAAAATATTATTGGAAATATTATGTTGTCAGAATCCACATTGAATATTGAAATAAACATTCAAGAAATAACCTGGAAGAAGGACACCAACAATCAGGTAGGAAGCATTTGCCTTTTGTTCTTAAATTTCCATTTATCAAGATAATGTTACCAATGAATTAAATAAAATTACTATTTTGTAAATTATTATATATATGCAGTAAGGTCTAAAAATAAAACATATAAGAAAAAAACATAAAACATGGCTACC
The DNA here is from genome assembly GCF_017654675.1 of Xenopus laevis. NCBI lineage: Eukaryota > Metazoa > Chordata > Amphibia > Anura > Pipidae > Xenopus > Xenopus laevis. The sequence goes on from NC_054371.1 coordinate 8,899,128, forward strand.
AGATTACATGAATGCCATTACCTCCCTTATTTTGAGGTAGATGTGCCCTCATCCAACCAACCCCAAATAAAGCAACTAACAACAGATGCAATTTCACATTACATTTTCATGCCTCCCATTTGCAATTACTTGTCTTAGCATTCCTGTAAACTATAAAACCATTGCCTTCCTGAAATATATCATAACAGGCAGATATAAATTAGAAAGGAAGTAAATGTTTATGGGTGTGATGTCTCATTGGACATTGGCGCTGTTCTTTTATAAAGTTTCAGACCAATTCCCGGGTGGGAAAAATATGTAAAGACAAACTCATTTATGTACCTCAACATCTACCCATTTGGCCAGCTTAAACAATTTCAGAGGCAAAATAATTCAGTTTAAAAAGAACCATTTTTTATTTATTTGTATTTGGGAAGACAGAATCCAGCTTTATAAAAACAACTTGTGGGCAGATTTATTAAAGGTCGAATTTTGAATCTATGTGAATTTTTTTTTACTCTAATGAAATAAAATATACTCACTCGAATGGGAGGTTATTTATGTCTAATATTGGAATGAATAGTCCCAACCCAAATATTTGAATGGAATTCAGATCGAATTCGAATGGAGTTTTCCCTCTAAGTAATAACTTGAATGCCAGGAAGGCAATTAATATATTCAAATGGTTCATGGTAAATGAACTTGGGAGGTTTTAGGTGGCGAATGTTCAAATTAGAGCCGTTTCCATGGTTGAGGTATGATAAATCTCACATTCAAATTTAAATTTGAATTTGGGGATTAAAATTTCAGAGGAAAACTCGATTTGAATTGAATTTGAATTTTCGGGTCGGAACTATTCAATCAATTATTAGACATTCTAGTTTTTTCATAAATAACCCCCATTTGAGTTGTGAGTACATTTGAATTTATTAGAGTAAAAAAAATCACATAAATTTGACCTTTGACAAATAACTCCCTAATTTTATTAAGATTAGAGGTCAGGAGCGGAAGAAATAAAGAAAAAAATGTGTATTCTTAATTTGCTAGTGTATTTTTGTAATTGCCAAATGTTTTTGTTATCCATGCACATACAATGACATCACACATGTACAAGACAAATTTTGAAGCCAGGAGATGATTGAAGAACCATTTCAATTATTATTTACAGACTCTAAAATCCCAGTGCTCCCCAAACTGCCCTCGAGGCTACAGAAAAATCCCAGGGAAATCAGGGGTAACCTGCTGCTATGACTGTGTTCCATGTTCACATGGGGAGATCTCAAATATAACAGGTACTGAGTAATATAAATATAAGTGAGTAGGATACTTAGCTTCTTCCAACTGTTGCAAATCCAGCAAGTCTTTGTATACCCAAAAGTAATGTAGGTTTCATAGGTTTTTATTTACAATCTGAACTTCTGGTAAATTGTTCTGCTGAAAGCTCCTTGGAAAGCAGGAACAAACAAGCTGCTTTATAATAATGGTGGGAATTGAAAAAAGGCTATATGGCACAAAAATAAATAGTGAATAACAGATAACACCATTGTGTTCTACAGAGCGAATATGTTATCTGCTGTGTAACTTGAGCCGTTTCTCCTTTGAATGGCCGCCTCCATTGTTACACAGCAGCTTATTTATATAAACAAAAATAATGTTTCTGAAGCAAACACAGCAGTTTTACCAGTGCAGGGCAAAACTGCATTATATCTTTAAATCTTTAAATATAAAAATATTAAAAAAAAGTCTGTTTTTAATTTTGAGAAATGGATTTCAGTGCAGAATTCTGCTGGAGCAGCATTATTTTTATTAAAATTATACTTTTAAATATAAATAAAAATTTTCCTGTGACAGTATCCCTTTAACATGTCTCTCTCAAGACTCCCACACATATATTTGGGCTATATATTTAAACTACACATTCACGCTTCTCGAGGGGACCCCAAACTACAATTTTTACTAATAATATATTAAAAGATTTTTTTTCACCTTCCACAGTAATAGTGCCCTATTCATTCTCCAGCATACAGTAGCTTACACAATAGATACATTTGGTACTTTAGCTATTACAGGATCCAAATGAGCATCCTCTACGGTACTTAAAGTCCCTAGTTATGAGGAATCAACAAACAGAAATGGTGCCTTCCCCAATATTTAAATCTATAGGATTTAACCCAAAAACCCACCTTGTGACATCATCATTGAGCTTAAACAGTGTATACATGGCTTGTAAAGTGATGTATGGAATAAATCACCCAATATTATCATCAAAATAACACCACACATGGACAATAGAGAAAACTATATGTAATGAGAAGCAAGTTGAATTTCTTTCCTTTGTTGGTGATCCCTTAACACTAGTCTTTATTATTATATCTGTAATGCTTTATATAATAGCAGCAGTTATATTGGGAATCTTTATTTCATTTCGAGACACTCCAGTAGTAAAATCCAATAACCAAACTCTGAGCTTTATTCTCCTTGTCTCCATCAAGTTGAGCTTCCTCTCTGTGTTTCTGTTCCTTGGCCGTCCTGTTGATATAACCTGTAAGCTCAGACAAGCTTCCTTTGGAATATCATTCTCTGTCTCTGTGTCTTGTGTCTTGGCCAAGACTATCATGGTTTGCATTGCTTTCAAAGCCACCAAGCCTGGGAGTCCCTGGAGGAAATGGATTGGCATTAAACTAGCAAACTGCATTGTTTTTATTTGCTCATTAATTCAGTCTCTGATAAATGTTATCTGGTTGGTACTTTCACCCCCTTATGTGGAGATCAATGCACATTCTGAACCTGGCAAAATCATCATTCAGTGCAATGAGGGCTCTGTCATTGCCTTCTATATTGTCCTCTCCTACATGGGATTGTTGGCATCTGTGAGTTTCATTGTAGCTTTCTTGGCTCGGACATTACCGGACAGTTTTAATGAGGCCAAGTACATCACTTTCAGCATGTTGCTCTTCTGCAGTGTTTGGATCACAATGATCCCGGCCTATCTGAGCACCAAAGGCAAATACATGGTGGCAGTGGAAATATTTGCCATAATTACTTCAAGCTGTGGCCTTCTCTTCTGTATATTTCTACCCAAATGTTACATTATTTTATTAAAGCCAGAGATGAACACAAAAGAATTCTTGTTGAGAAAATGTAATACATAGTCATTTGTGACCTTATGCAAGAAGACATTTTCCAAATAAAGGACTTTTCATTTAATATAGTTTATTTTTAAATATCAGCATAGCATTATACTAAAAAAGTATAATGCTGAGAGAAAAAGATTGTATTCCATAATTAGGATGCATCGAATCCAGATGCGGTTCCAGAATCCTTCTGTCCGGCCGATCCAAATCCTAAATTGCATATGCAAAGTAGGGACGGGGAGGGAAATCCCGTGACTTTTTGGCACAAAACAAGGAAGTAAAAGATGTTTTCCCCTTCCCACCCCTAATTTGCCTATGCAAATTAGGATTTGGATTTGATTCGGTATTCGCCTGAATCTTCCATTTAGGAAACAAGATGGTATTAGCTTCCACTAATTCCCCTAAACACTGCAGTAGTAAAAGGGTTAGTTTATAATAAAACACCCACTTGCTTTCTGATCACAATGAACTGGATACATTAATACGGACCACCTTTTCATTCCAGCAAACAGCTAGAGCATCAAGGACAGCCTTATTAAAAATTATCCTTAATATACAAATTAAACTTTGTACATCTACACAAACTGTAGATGTTTCAAAAGGGCAAACACATACAAAGTTACAGATATTAAATAAAATAAAGAGGTATAAAATCACTGTATACATGCGTGATAATATCGCCACCTTTTGCAGCTAGAAGATGGATTGGGAGGAGATTGGGGAATGGAAAAGTCAAGATCTTGAAGGTCGAGGGCTTAGGTAGCCCTGTTTAACTCTGCTCTGACATGATACCAGCATTTACCTTTCTTTTAAAAAATACATATATTGTATAAAATCTCTAGGCTTCTAATGAAATAATTAATATGCTGTAGATGCAGTAAATTGAGTGAACTTGTAATCTTTCCATGTGAGTGAACTTAAGATGGCAGAAAATTTAGTATTTTCTTCAAATGTATGAAATGAATAACAGTAATATAATTTCATTTTTATAAAACACTTACAGAGGTCTCTAATTGAATTAGAAATGGTTTATGTTGATTATGAACTTACTGGATTGGCTGAAAGGTTCATCAGTCTGTACTTTGGGCACAATTGGGCAGTTGTAAGAGACTTGGTTTTCTCCAATGCAATAATCACATTGCTTTGCTTGGGGCACTCCCCAGTCAGAGGGGAACATCTACAAACTTGGTAACGTTCATGAGTGAAATGCCCATATTTATGACACAACAAAAAATGCTCAATTAAATGACTAACTTTGGTGCCAATGGCAGCCTAAGCCAGGAACTCCAGGATAGACATTAACATACTGTAGATGGTGGTGTAAAATATGGGCAAAGCACACAAAGGTAAGCTGGTTTTAAAACCATCAAAGCTGGAAAAAGCAAAACAAAGATGGCACCAGCTATGGAAGATGAAGCAGAATTTAGTGATATGCAGCTGAGAAATTCATTGAATTCAAAAAGTGAAGGAGAGACAGAAACGTATATATACCTGAAAGAATTGCAGACGGAAGATGATTTATCAAAAAGCTTCTTGTGGAGCCAGGTATTACAGCAGAGTTGAAGGGTTTGATAAAAGATCTCTCAATATTTAAACATTGAAAATGGGCCACATTCTTCATTCAAATCATTCCTGTACAGACATTTGTAATCATATCACTGGTGTCATGAGAAATTGGTGCATTTCATAATAGATATTCATAAGAAAATAGGCTCCATGATTGACAAATCAATCACAAAATCAAAACATAAAGCCTTGGTAATGTGCTTACGTTTCAAAAATTAACAGCAGTTCGTATTATATTTGTTGATATTTTTCAGTTAGAGAACACTACAGCAGCTTCAATTTTAGAGACTTTAGCATTCTTTAAATATGAATTTACAGAAAACTTTCTAATGAGGAATTGGCTATCATTTGCCTGTGATGGTGCCTCTAATAAGCTAAGAAAGCAGGCAGGTGTGGCAAGGCTTCTCACTAAAAGGTTTCTAGATATAATTGTGTGGCACTGTAGTAACCATAAGTCGGAGCTAGCTGTGCACGATATTGTTACACACAGCATCAATATGTTACATTAACATTCTTTTGACAAACTTCAATAGTTTGATCCAAAGATCTACAGTAAGTTCAAGAGTAGCTACAAAAAGGCTACAGACATGCAGGATATCTTGTCCCCAAAGATTTAGGAGCCTATTTATTAAACCTCAATTTTTTTCTGGTCGAGTTTTTTAGGAGGAAACACATTTTTTGCAGAACACTAAAAACTCAAATTTTTATCAATTTTTTTATACCCAAAAGCTGCTAAAATTTGGAATCTGAAAATGCTCCATCTCAAACCTGCCGACGTTATGTAGAAGTCAATAGCAGATGTCCCTGAAGTTGTTTCTTGGCATCAGGATCTGTGCAGGATAATCTGATAAAGTCGGGTTTTCTTTCAAAATTTATTTTTCAGAACATCAATGATACGATACAAATCGACGCTTGATTTTAATGCAGAGGTTTTTTGCTCCCACTTTTTGAGAAAATTTTTTGATAAATGAGTTTAATTCATGGAAGGGATTTTGGTTAACTTTGTTTTAATCAAACACAAAACACATCCCAAAAAAACTATAATATATAGTTAAAAAATTAGCTTTTATTTAGCATAGAATTAAAAAAGTAGGCATACAGACCAACTAGTATTCCGCCCTTTAGACAGGCCTTTAGAGTGCAGCAGACAGGCGATATATATATATATATATATATATATATATATATATATATATATATATATATATATATATATTGACTTTGTTTTAGGAAAACAAGGACATTACTTTGAATTTTAGTAAAAGTTCCCTAACAGAATGAATTATGGAGCATTTTTTGGAAACTAAAACTCTCTGTGTATTTTTTAATTCATTTAAATCAAGGGATAGTGGTTGCTCAAAACTGATATTTTTGTGGGGTATATGTGGCTTCACATTTCCCAGGATTCTACTAGAATTTCCTGGATTCTACTGTTCATAACTTTCCTTTAATGAACACCTAACCAGGCTATCTCAACCATGCTCACTTGAGCTAATTACTACAATTCTTCATAAATGGTCCTTTGATAAATGCCCCAATTGACAAAAGGTTTTGGCAAAACATTCAGGGACGAGATGACACTTAACATTGTGTTAGCCATATCAGTCCTGATTTATAAAACCTGTATCTTCTGATATCAAGCATTGAGGCTAATGTTTGTATCTTAAGTATCCAAATTCCTTTCCCCATCTATAACTAAACTGATTTCAAACGATACAGTGCAAAACAGTGTTAATTGTAGCTATTACATATAGTGAACGTCTGCAGATAAATTACTTGCCTTAGTAAAATAAAGTCAAACACAAAATATTTTCTGTTTTCAATGGTGAATATTCTGAAAGTCAAGTTTCTGTACATGATTAAAGAGCTTCATCCCATTTTCATCTACAAGACTTCTCTAAAGCTTCAGCTTTTTTCTGGAACTCTCTGCATCGAGTTGTCAGACTTTCTCCTTCTTTCTTCTTTCTTCCAACTTTCAAACTGTTTCTAAAGACCCACCTGTTTAGTGAAGCTCATTCAATGCATTTTAAACAGACAAAAAATGTATTATAAATCTCAATAATTGTTTTATAATCCTTATGTTTTATAATCCTATTTGTACCCTAACCTTTTAGTTTCTAAACTCTTGCAAGTAGGGCTCTCTAATACTATCGTACTCTGTAAACCCTTGTTTGTTATTTACAGTTTGTTCCCTGTTCATTATAAACAAATGTAAATCTCTGCATAACTTGTTGGCACTATATAAAGAAATGATGATGATAATGATGAAAGAGCTCAATTCACTTTTCTATTAAGAACTCATTTCACATTATAAATACACCTGGGAAAGCACACTATGAAAACATAAGAGCTGCCTAAAGTATGTACTAAATAGTATAAGGTTTGATGTTTATTGAATTTGCTATTATTTAACAAAACAGCTTATTCGGTGTTGTGGTTTCAAGTTAGACCCACCATTAAAGAGATGTACAATTCCATATGACAGAAAAACCACATCAGTATCCAGACTAGAAACTGCTAAGCAAACCAGGTGAAAATAGCTGTCAGTTTATTAAAGTGAGGGTTCAAATTCTGACCTTAGTGTCAGTCACTTTGCTTATGCAAATCAGCATTTCTGGGAAGGAATATGATGTTTGTGAAAAGCATTCCCTGTACACAGCATGTTGTATTGCTTATACAGCTTCTGGCACAGTTTGGCCTCTACCCACATCTAATGGGCTGTGAATATATCCCAGTTAGGGATGGGCGAATTTTTTTGCCTTGTTTCGATGCGGAATTGAGGCTCATAGACTTGTACAGCGTCATGCGACAAAACATTTTTGACACCCATAGACTTTAATGGCTGTCTGTGACATTTCGTCGTCGGCGGATTTTTGGCGAAACGAAATGGATCAAATTCGCCCATCCCTAATCCCAGTGCAACTAGCCTCCTACTATTTGCTTGGAGAAGGTGTTCCAGATTTTAGAAACACATCATATATTATCAGTTCTGTGAGCAGGTAGTTAAAATACAATAATAGACATATAAGAGTAAAGTTATTTCCAGAAGGAAATGATGTCCAGTTTTTTAATGTCCAACTGAAATCATACCAATTATACACAAAATTGTTGTGATATTTTACCACTTTATGTCTAGTAGAAGTGTTACATGGCAACCCTTATGAAATAAAAAATAACAAAAGTGGTATAAAGGTGATACCTAATATATTCATAGCAACTAGTTCCTAAAAATGTTCTGAGGAGTAGGCTAGTTGGTTTAATTGGTTATGGTGTAAAATCACTGGGGCAGTGACCAGCCAGAAAAGGTTTTATATTTGCATAGCAGCAACTTATGTGTTACTACTTATATTTTACCCATATAAATAGTAAACTGGCAACACAAGGTTTTTTTTCACCAAATGTGAAGAATCTGCAGCAAAATATACAAATGAGGCGCCAGTCATCCCATAAGTTGCCTGGTTACAATCAGTTGTTATATATCTCCAATAGAGCCTACAATTTCCCTTTGGTCTCTACAGGAATAATTAGGAACCATTCGCCCAGAGCCAGATAATATTTGCATAACATTCTTCGTAGAAAGATGTGGATCCCCTCAAGAATCATATACATGATATCCCAAAGTGATGTTGGGTAACAGATTGGGGTTCTTGTTAATTTCATCCACAGAGAACAACAAGGTCTGGATCTCTATCCAGCGATATTGAGTGGGACTGTAGGAAAAATGTTCCTATTAGATAGTTAGCAATAAAAGAAAGCTGATCCTGAGTTTGTATATCCCAACAGATTTCTATGCAAATTAATGATTTACATAAATTACAAACATCTCTGTAGATTCAAACCCATAACTATGGCCTTTCCTTACCACTAGATTAACTGGCATCTGGCCAAACTGTTCTCAAAGAGCCTATATAACTTTCCCATAATGTAACATATAGGGCCATATTTATCAAGGATGGAATTTCGAACTTAAAAAACTTCGAAATTCGACCATCGAATTTGAGTACTTCTATAGTCAAAGTATTTTTTCCAGCTAAAATGGCTGTATTCGATTGAAGTAAAATCGGACGATCGGACGATTCAATCCTTCGAATCGAACGTTTCAAGGATTTTACAAAAAATCCGTTGACGTCACAAAACTTGCCCAAAAGCCTCAGATAGGTTCTAGGAGGTCCCCCATAGGTTAATCAGCAATTCGACAGGTTTAAGGTGGCAAAGGTTTTTTGAGAGACAGTACTTTGATTTTTAAATGGTCGAATTTTTTTCAAATCAAATCAAATTTTGGCCTATTCGATGGTCGAAGTACCCAAAAAATGTTTCACTTCGAAAATTCACTTAGACCCTTGATAAATCTGCCCCATAGTGAAGGTTGAGGCATGATGGGAGCTATAGCCCAGCATCATCAGGGTTGTATTCTAATTGCACAATGCAACTGTTCAAATCTCAACAGCCAGTGACTGCATTAAAATGCAAAAAAAATCATCCAATGAGAACCCCAGCTTTGTAATTGTGACTCCATGTTCTTTATTCCTGGAAGCTTTTAGCACAGTTTAAATTTTATAGAAGATTATATTTTGCCTTTACTGTCCCTTCAAGAACTGATTTTACATTATAGATAAGCCTGTCAGCCACTATTAAAACAAGACGTTACAAGCTTTATAGAGCTTTAATGGTTTTTGGAGCTAAAACATTTACTAGTTGAAAAAACAGCTTATTTCATCTTTATGTGGTTTCAAGTATATGTACAAATCCATATAATTAAAAAAAAAAAAAACTTCTCTTGACTAGAAACTGCTTAGGAAGAGGTGATCCATGCATAGTCTCACTATTTATGATAGTGACTCTAAACTCAGGGTTAGTCACTAGTGATTGGTGAATTTATTCGCCAGCTGAAAATTTGCGGCAAATTTGTGCGTTCCGCCACATCAAAGTCTTGCGGAATTGCCGTCGGCGTCATCACTATTAGCCACTGTACGTAATATGGTGTTTTTTCTATTCAACTTTTTTAGGTTTTATAAATGTAGATTTTAATGGTGGTTGTTATGATTCTATAAACATGAACGTTTTGATACAATTAATAGACGGATGTAGTGTGGCTGCTATTCTGTTGCAAGGATTTTTTTTCCTATATATCTTACAAACTTTATGCTGTCCAAAATAGAAAAATGGCAGGGGCTTGTTTTGATTTCATAAGAATCCAAACTGCAGCTTTAACTAAAGAGATCAGTGAGGTCAGTTAATTCTGTTGCTTGAATCTAAATTTGTTGGTTATGTTCTCTTTCATTTAAACATTAATACACCCAATAGAATAGTTTTTTCACCAATATGGATTTATGCAGCTTATGAGCTCTGTTGGAGACTGCCTTCCCTTCATTTCTGGATAAGAGATCCCATACCTGTATTCTAGTTAGTAATGAACTGATATTTGAAATGTATTCCAATATCTTATGCTTTATTATCAAGCTCACAGACCTATAATTAAAGTGATACTATACCCTGCTGCACTGAACTGCTCAACCAAACTTTATTCAGTTGTTGCTGGACTACAAATCCAAGAAGGTTGGGGCATGTTGGGAGTTGTAGTCCAGCAACATCAGGGTTGTTTTCTTAAAGCAATATTACACAATAAAACTTTTCCAAAGTCCTCCCCAAATCTTTACAGCCAGTGGCTGCATTTCGATTAAAAAAAATCATCCAATGAAAAATTCACCTGCATGGCCTGCTTGATAGTGATGGGCGAATTTCTCCCATTTTGCTTTGCCGAAAAATTTAAAAATTTCCCGAGATATTTGCAAAATGGCGAAAAATTCGCGAAACGCGAATTTTGATGCCGGCTTCCAAATACTTTGGACACCGACGACAATTCCGACGCTGGTGACAATTCTGACGCCCATTAAAGTCAATGGACTCCTACAATTGTTGCCAACATCAAAAAATATTTGGATGCCGGTGAAATTTTGCCGGCAAATTTTTGCGCCAATTTCGCGAATTTGTTCACCGGCGGCGTAACGCGGAAATTGGCTGCAAATTCGCCCATCACTACTGCTTGATCCTTTGGATGCTTTAATAAGGGATAGGAAAATTGTAGAACATAATGTAATATGAAATAATGTGAACTACAAGGTCAAGTGTGAACATTCCAGAGACTGAAAAAGGAAAAGTGTAGAAAAAAATCTGATGAGAGAGAATATAGGAGCCAAGTTGTATAACTCCCAGAGAAAGATAGGTTACACTTTAACTGAACATAAAATAGAGATACAGATGACATGTGTGGAATTAAAAGTGAGATAAAAGATCCTTACTAAACTATGGCAGATATTTTGGGAGGAGCTGAATGACTTTGTTATAAATCAACCATTTACTTCAGGATACAAAGCCTAACAGAGATATAGATGCACTTTATCATCATTATTATTATTGTTGTGGTGTAACAGTTCCAGGTTAAAAAGTTGGAGATTGTTCTCAAAATGGTGTAAAATAAATTGGAATCCCTGGTTGTTTTAATTTATATTTTCTTTCAGCAGCTTGTTGATGATATATGATGTGTGTAATGGGAAGGTGGCAGAGGGTTCTTGCATGAAAGAAACCATTAATGTCACAGATGTTTGTCCCTATTCATATTTCATGTACCTAATGGGGTTGCAGTCTCCTTTAATTTCCAAGTACCAATGGTAATGTCTTGTATGAGCAGCCAGAGTTTTCACGAGTGTACTGTATGTTGTGTGATATACAGATTTATCAGTCAGTAAAGTCAGTAAATCTTCCTTTATGTTTTCCAGTGTGAGAGTAAAATGTTTCACCCAGAGGAAACCCACACATACAGAACATGCAATATTCTCTATGGACCCCTGCTATCTGTCTATAATGTTCTCTAATATACTTGTAAAGATTAATTATTTCCCCTTGCAAGGGTCTCTTAAAAATGCAAAACCATTTAAACAGTATTTCCTAATAGTTTTATTCTTCTTACCCCTTTACCAGTCTAGTTGCACATCTACTGTATGCAGACTCTTCAGTTCATTTATATCCTTCTTAAGGATTAGAGTCCAAAACTGCACTACATACTCAACAGGTACTGTACCTTTAAGGAGGCAGAATTATGTTTTCATTCCTCAAATTAATTCCACTTTTATGCAAGACAGGACTGTATTTGCTTATTATCCACAACCTAGAGCTTGGTATCCACAACGATTCCCAAATCCGTCTAAAATAAGATGACCGCCAACAACCTACCATTTAGTATAAAAATAATTTTTATGTTATTTCTAACAAAATTCATAACTTATCAACATTAAACTCGGGAAGGCTTTTTACAACCATTTTCCTCCATAACTTGTTGCTTTATTCTTGGTTTCAAATCTGTTTAATGTTTAGATGCATCTCATCTACTTTTCCCCTATCCCTCTAAAACAAATTTATCCATTTATAGTTACTGCCCAATCTCAATTAATCTGGATAATATCATATTTCTTCACCAGTGCTACATCCACCTCTTGACCCTATTTTCCCATACTATGCCTAGATCCTTATATAAACTATCTTCCATAGAATTTTTCACCATTAGTGATAGTTGAATCTGACCCGTTTCATTTTACTGAGAATTTGCAAAAAAGCAAACATTTTAAATCAGATATGAGGTTATTGGGAGGGCCTTGAATGTGAGTGTTAGTAATTTGAATTTGTTTTTATTAAGATTGGAAGCCAGTGAAGAAATTTGCATAGGTGAGTGCAGGTGCTGCAGAAAATTAATACCTTGGGTGGGTTTCAGGTGTGCACAAACCTTTTTTTGTCTTCCCCCGACTTCCTACCCAGTTTCCCATGTTATCTTCATGAACTTAGGGGTAACTTATTGGGGGTCCGTGGCCTCCTTGGCCCCCCAGTTATGATCCACATGTGTGAGCAGTTGATGTGAATTGATGAGATAGATGAATGAGTCTAGCAGAAGCATTTAGAACAGATTGAAGTTGTTTGACATGATAAAATGGTGCCTGCATAGAGAAAGTTGCAATAATCATGGTGGGAAATGATATGAGACTGAAGTTAATCGCTGTAAACTGATGTTAGGTCATATATAAATAATGCTGCACAGATGAAAGTAACAGGATTTGGTAAGCGTTTGGATGCGTGATGTAAAAGAGAGGTGGAGTCTAGGATAATTCCTAGGCAGTCAAGATGTGTGGTTGACTTAATGTGAATCCTGTGGTACAAGGGAAGATATCGGTGCAATTCTAATTAATTCTGTTTTAGAGAGATTCAATTTCAGGTGTCCTTAGGAGGAGAAAAGGCAATCTGTAACTTTGGAAAAGTATGACATGAAGAGATTAGTAGATGAGAGTAGAAAGGTAGATTTACTGTAGGTATCAGCAGCATTAAGGTTGTACTAAAGACCAAAAGCCTGAATACATCTAGAGAAGTAGTTTAAAGTAACAACAGCAGAGGGACTTGCAGAACTCCAACAGAGAGATGGAATGAGGTAAAGATGGAGAAAGCAGTATTAAAGGAGTGGTCAGAAAAATAAGAGTTGTACCATGAGAGTACAGCATCACATATGCCAATTGAGTGAAAAATGTATAGGAAGAGTGATTGGTCAACTGTGTCAAAAGCTGTAAATATGGAATACTAAACATTTTGCTTGGAAAATATTATCTTTTTTGTATAGGGCAGAAGCTAGACTGGAAGGAATAGTGGAGACGAGAAAGATGTTGGACAAGGCAGCTGTAAAAAGGGACACACCACAAGCAAATGGAAGTAATAAGACTGAATGATAGAGGGTGCAAAACCTGGGATGAAAATTATGTTTTTTTCAGTCCTGAGTAGGCCAAGTTTTGACGCGAAAATTATGCCCATAAACTCCAACAGGTGAAACAAATTGTGGCGTGTCAGTAATGTACTATTGCTTTGCACTGGTAAAACAGATGTGTTTGCTTCAAAAATACTACTATAGTTTATATAAACAAAATGTTGTGGGGGCAGCCATTCAAGCAAAGGGTACACAGTTGATAGATAAGTTCTGAAGAATCCCATTGTACTATTGCATAGCTTTTTCTGTTTTCTGCTATGTATCCTGTGCTTTTTCTCCTTTTTCAGCTTTGAATGGTTGCCCCCATGGATACATCAGCTTGTTTATATAAACTGTTGTAGAGTTTCTGAAACAAATACACCAGTGCAGGCCAACACTAGGGATGTAGCGAACGTCGGAAAAAAAGTTCGCGAACATATTCGCGAACTTGCGCAAAAACGCGAGCGGTTCGCGAACGGTTCGCGAACCCCATAGACTTCAATGGGAAGGCGAACTTTAACATCTAGAAAAGACATTTCTGGCCAGAAAAATGATTTTAAAGTTGTTTAAAGGGTGCAACGACCTGGACAGTGGCATGCCAGAGGGGGATCAAGGGCAAAAATGTATCTGAAAAATCTGCCTGTGTGTGCTTGGAAGAGATAGTGTAGGGGGAGAGCTGTTAGTGATTTCAGGGACAGATGATAGTAAGTTTGCTGGCTAGTAATCTGCTTGATACTGCTCTGTATTGGAGGGACAGAAGTCTGCAGGGATTTGAGGGACATTTTAGCTTAGGTAGCTTTGCTGGCTAGTAATCTACTGTTCTCTTTAAACAACTGCCATACGTTGACCTTGTAGGCATTGTTTGCCCAGTTTTTTTGGACGCAGCCACTGAAGCACAGTTGCCAGAAAAAATATGCCATATAAATGCTGAAAATAGTCATTTTTCGCCATACGTTGACCTTGTAGACATTGTTTGCCCAGTTTTTTTGGACGCAGCCACTGAAGCACAGTTGCCAGAAAAAATATGCCATATAAATGCTGAAAATAGTAATTTTTCGCCATACGTTGACCTTGTAGACATTGTTTGCCCAGTTTTTTTGGTTGCAGCCACTGAAGCACAGTTGCCAGAAAAAATATGCCACATAAATGCTGAAAATAGTCATTTTTTGCCATATACGTTGAGTCAACGTATGGCAAAAAATGACTATTTTCAGCATTTATATGGCATATTTTTTCTGGCCTCTGTGCTTCAGTGGCTGCGGCCAAAAAAACTGGGCAAAAAATGCCTACAGGGCAAATAATGCCTAAAAGGTCAACTTATACACTACTACAGCGGTAGTAAAATAAAAAAAAGTAAAATAAAAAAAAATGAATATTAAAAAAAAAAAAATTAAAAGTTGGTGCTGCTGAACTACTAGGAGCAGCAGATTAGCACACCAGTCCCACTCCCCAACACTGCTAGACTAATAGCACTGGGCTCTTATAGTAGTAGTAGTAGTAGTAGTAGTAGTAGTAGTAGTAAAACAACAAAAAAATAAATAAAAGCAGTCCTTACAAGGACTACTGTTATTGCAGCAGTCAGCAGATGAGATCAGAAGCAGGACAGCTGCCCACTGCAGCTACATACAGAGCACTGCAGTAGAAGGTAGATTACTAGCCAGCAAAGCTACCTAAGCTTAAATGTCCCTCAAACCCCTGCAGACTTCTGTCCCTCCAATAACAGAGCAGTATCAAAACGATTACTAGCCAGCAAACTTTCAACTGTCCCTGAAATCACTAACAGGCAGCAGCTCTCTCCCTACACTATCTCTTCAGCACACACAGGCAGAGTGAAAAAACGCTGCAGGGCTTCGGTTTTTATAGGGAAGGGGAGTGGTCCAGGGGAGAGCTTCCTGATTGGCTGCCATGTACCTGCTGGTCTGGGGTGAGAGGGCAAAAAAAAGCGCCAACAATGGCGAACCCAAAATGGCGAACGTCGCGCGACGTTCGCGAACTTCCGGCGAGCGCGAACACCCGATGTTCGCGCGAACAAGTTCGCCGGCGAACAGTTCGCGACATCTCTAGCCAACACTACATTATATTGTCTTTATTTACACTTTCACAACACTTTTGTTCCTTTAAGAATTGAAGTAGCATAATATTGATAGAATTCAGAAGTAGGAACACGTGAACTTAAAATCAATATCAGTTAATTACTTTCTCTGTTGACATTCAGCTAGATAATAACTTGGCCGCACTTATAATTAAATGATGATGACAATGATGATGATGATTAATGAAAACATTCACATGTAAATATGAGGAGCTGAATGCCTATTACATAAAATCAAGTAAGGTAATAAAATCTTCACAAAGAGTAGAAAAGTGATGATATGTAAGTTTACAAGCTTTTTGTAAGGTTATGACATCTTGTTTCCAATAAATTTGATTTTGTGTTCATTTCAGGTCTAAATAAAATAATGTAACATTTGGGCAGAAATATACAGGCTAAAAGTCCAGCACTTGAGGTGAGTATGGCAAATATCTCCACACACACAGTGTTTTTGCCTTTGGTGCTCAGATAGGCCGGGATCATTGTGATCCAAACACTGCAGAAGAGCAGCATGCTGAAAGTGATGTACTTGGCCTCATTAAAAGTGTCCGGTAATGTCCGAGCTAAAAATGCTAAAACAAAACTAACAGCTGCCAGAAGCCCCATATACCCAATAACTGAGTAAAAGCCAATAGCTGAGCCCTCATTGCACTGAATGATGATGGTTCCAGGGTAAGTGTGAATGTCCAGTTCCTGAAAGGGAGGAGAAATGGCCAACCAAGTCATGCAGATTATTATTTGAATGGATGAGCAGAACAAGACTACAGATATGGGCAGTTTCACTCCCACCCATTTTCTCCATGAGCTCCCTGGCTTGGTGGCTTTGAAAGCAACGCAAACAATGATAGTCTTGGCCAGGAGAGAAGAGACAGCTATGGAGAAGGTGATTCCAAAAGTGATGATGCGCAGCATGCAGGTTATATCCACAGGGCGACCGAGGAACAGAAACACACTGAGGAAGCTCAGCTTGATGGAGACAAGGAGGAGAAAGCTGAGGCTCTTGTTGTTGGCTCTCACAATGGGGGTGTCCTGATATGAGATGAACATTCCCAGTATTGCCAGAGTTATAATAAAAAATAGAACAGAGATAGATGAAAAACACACAGAAATCACATCATTTGTGTATGAGAGAAATGATTCCATTTTTACAACACACTGATTCCTCTTCTCATTGGGCCACTCCATGTCTGAGCATGGGAAGCAATTTTCACTGTCTGTAATCAAAACATAAAAAAGTAACAAAAAATATAAATAGGAAATTTCAAGACAAAACAAAAGAAGATTGACTGATAAAGAAGGTTATATAATGAAAGGGACATCGTTTGCTACAGTTCTAATTACATATAGTCAGGTAGCATTTTCTGATTACCTGTCTAAAAGCATACATTTGGGGGTTAGTTACTAAAACTCAAATTTATATCATTATTTTGATTATAATAAAGTTTGACCTAACTTCCATGCCAGATTTTGCCCCATTTATCATTAAAATAACTTGAATAATTTGGATTGGATCTGAATTTGTAGGATTTTTTTAAAAAAAACGTTCTTCCCAATATGCTTGAATTTTTGGGATTATTGTGCTAAATTTAGTGCAAACCACAACATCTTAAAATTGGTTTAAGTACATCTCCCGTTGACATATGCATGACCTCAACAGGTTTGAGATGGCGGATTTTCAGATTCCGGCTTTTTGCAGCATCTGTCTATAATATATTTTTTCATGAAAAATTTTAGTCTTTGCTCCAAACAGTCACTGTACTATGTACTATTTCACTATAAGTAAGCTTAGAGACACATTTATCAAGGGTCGAATTTTGAATTCATGTTGTTTTAAACTCCCTTAAATTCGAATGAATTCAAAATTTGACCTGGCGAAATGTAGTACTAAAATTGAATTATTTAAACTCAGACTAATTTAAACTACCCAAAAACGCGAGTCAAATACATTTTGAATTTGATCAAAAATGGATTGAGTTTATGTCTCCGAAAAAAAACTCATGTCAGAAAGGCTGAAAACATCTCCATAAAAACCATAAGAAATTTTGAAAATTTGAATTTTCAATTCAACCCTTAATAAATCTACCTCTTAATGTACTGCATGCCCTAAATATTAATTTAATGAATGTAACATTCTGCATTTACAAATTGACTTGGGGAAAGTACATATTTATGAATTGTAGAAGGTAAAATATTCTATATATTTTCTAGCTTTCCAGTTTACTACACTGGAAAGACATGAAATGGGAGAATACATTAATTTCATTCCATCATTTTTACCTTTATAAGATATCTCTCCTTCAGAACACAGAACACAAGTATAGCAGCAGATTGGAGCTCCATACCTTGGTGCCTTCCTGAAGCCAGGGACACAGTTGTCTGAGCACTGGGATACTGGGATCTACAAATAAAAAAACAGAGAAATTGCAGTATTATTTTGGTATACCGCTGATTTATCATTAACTTTTTGGAAGTGACTCCAAACTATATAGCACTTTATGAAAACATAATGAAAAGAGGACATTTAATAGCAAGGTTTAGGGAATAAAGTATGCTTCTGGTTACAAGCATGGCATCCTTCCATCCAGATCATAAATGGCCCATTTACTCTTTGGTTTTTAATTTCATAATAGGGGATGGACAATGTTCTTTAAATTTTCCTAAAATGTTTATTTATTGTTTTTGATTTCAATCAAAAACTCAACAAACATCAAAAACAAAGAAAGCAAGATAAATGTATTCATACCTTACTGTTGTTGGTTCTCCATCTTAAGTTTGTATCGATGTTGAATTTCTGATGTGATTGTTCCCATGGTGTAAATAAACCAACATGTGCTATAATTAATTCTTTATAAGATTTTATCGTTAGGTAATAAAATAAATACTTGTTCGTTAACTCACCATTATCATCAAAAGACAAAGTTGTATTAAAGATTTTATATTGGAGATTTTTCAAATAGTGATGCAACTATGGAAAATGACATAGTACAGTTATTAGAAACATTAACATATTCAAAATAATTCAAAAAATATGTTTTTTTTTTTTCAATAAATGAAACTGCCCTTTTCTTTTCATTACAATTTGCAAAATGATTTCGAGTCAATGGATGCATTGGAGCAATTGGAATCAACTTTTTTTCTGGCAAAACAAAATGCATGGCCGAAATGGAAACTCTTGAAGAGTTTCAAATTAATGTAATGTTATAATGATTATAGATGATGAGCTGAAATTGAAATTGAGGCACACTATGAAATGAATAAAATCCTTATATCACTACATTCCCAATGTTCCCACACACCAGGGGGCAGATTTATCAAGGGTCGAATTTCAAAGTTGAAAATACTTTGAAATTCGACCATCGAATTTAAATACTTCGAATTCAAATATCGAATTCAACCAAATTTCAGAAAATTTGTCAATCGATCGAATTAAAATCGGTCGATCAAACAATTAAATCCTTTGAATCGAACGATTCGAATGTATCAGCGATCGATCGAAGGATTTTAATTCGATGTGTAAAGACTTCGAAAAAGTTTGTAGAAGGTCCCCATAGGCTAACATAGCAATTTGGCAGGTTTAATTTGGTAAAGTATTGAAGTCGAAGTTTTTTTAAAGAGACAGTACTTTGATTAGCAAATGGTCAAAAATTCAAACTATTTTTACTTCGAATCGAATTCGAAGTCGTAGTATCCTATTCGATGGTCAAAGTATCCAAAAAATTACTTCGAATTTTTTTACTTCGAAAATTCCCTCTAATTCACTTCGACCCTTGATCAATCTGCCCCCTGACCTTTACTAAATAAATAGCTTCAGATTTATATACAGATTCATTAGTGGGTTATGTTTTTGGGTTGATTGCTATTCTCTTTTCAATTGTTTTTATTTGTGTTTTTACTTTCCACAAGAAGAATCATGTAATGATCATCTGCAGTGTACAAAAAGGCAGGAAAAAAAGAGAAAGATGATAAAGAAATGGTCCATATTCAATGGATATTAGGGGCAAGGAAAGAGAAGAATATAGTAATTAAAAACAAAAAGTTACTGCAGGTATGGAACCTATTATCCAGAATGTTTGGAACCTGGGGTTTTCCAGTAAAGGATCTTTCTGTAATTTGGATCTTCATACCTTAAATCTACTAGAAAATCATGTAAACATTAAACAGACCCAATGGGCTGGTTTTCCTTCCAATAAGGTTTAATTATATTTTAGTTGGGATCAAGTACAAGTTACTGTTCATTTTTAAAAAATGTTATTATTTGGATAAAATTGAGTCTGTGCTTTCTAGATAATGGATTTCCAGATAATGGATCCCATGCCTGTACAACAATTCCCAAACACTAATAAGATTGAAGTTCATTCTGATTGTTTCACATGAATTTCTGCAATGTCTCCTATCCATATAAAAATTCTTTCTAAAGACTTGCAGCTACTGGGGGGTGGGACAATGTTGTAACTAGGGATGCACCGAATCTAGGATTCGATTCGGGATTCGGCCGAATCTTTCGCAAAGGATTTGGGGGGTTGGCCGAATACAAAATAGTGGATTCGGTGCATCCCTAGTTGTAACCTTTATAGTATAGGCCAGTAATCCCCAACCAGTAGCTCGTGAGTAACATATTGCTCTCCAACCCCTTGGATGTTGCTCCCAGTGGCTTCAAATCAGGTGCTTATTTTAGAATTTCAGGCTTGGAGGCAAATTTTGGTTGCATAAAAAACAGATGTACTGCCAAACAGAGTCTCAATGTAGCAAGAACATTTTTCTTGCTAGTATTGCTCCCCAACTCATTTTACTTCCATATGTTGCTCACGGGTTCAAAAGGTTGGGGATCCCTGGTATAGGCATTGGCATTTCTATAGAGAACATTAGCATTTATACCAGAGGCAAGTCTAGAATGAAAGAAAAGAAGGAGTTCCAGCCGTGGGGAATGAATAAATATACTGTGGAGCCCAGATTTTTCTAAATTTTGCATGTGTATCTTTACATTGCTTGTCAATTTTTTATTGATCATGGTACAGTTCATTTTATCATTAAAGTGGGAGATTGTAATTAAAGATGTTTTCCAGAACTCCTCTGTGCTGGGGATTTATCCTGTTCAAATGGAAGGGGACCATGTACCAGTATGCAAGAAATTTCTACCCTTTTTCCGATACATTTCCAGAACAAGTAGTGGTAGACTCCCATATCTGGGACCACCAGTCTTGCCAATCGCCTTTGGACCGCCTCTCTGACAGCCTGACAGATTCAGAGTTGCTAATTAAAGCATTCTGGGATTGTAGTTTAATCACCCTCTGCTTCAGATGCATGGCATTATGGGTAATTATATAATACCCATAGTTATGGGGCAGAGGCCATTTTCGGAGTATGTTTGTAATTTATGTAAATCATTAAATATTTGACTTTATATAAATAGAATCTTTATAAAAGAGACAATACAATATTGGTAGGAAACATAGACCAACCCAGTTTAGCCGTACGGGGCAATAGACTGACCTGGGTCTCATTCAACTCTTCTGTTACTTGCACTACAACAAATTACAACAGATTGCTTAGGGATATGGTTATAACATTTTAAAATGCTGTTTTATGCATGAAAAGCACAATGTCAGTTGACTATAGCAACAGATTCTCATGTAGCAGAATCCCAACCTGGGCCGCATCACTTCCTTCTATTACTCAACATATAGCGTTAATTATATATGGACTATTTCTATCATGTTGACTCAGCTCTCTCAATCATTAACAACATAAACATTTATAAAACAGCACACATATTCCTACAATAGGCTTATGAAGAGGAATAGAATGTGGAACATTTTTGGAGAGTTTTTTGCGTGTTGCTAGTAAGAGTTCCTGTTTTGGTCCAGATTGTAGTTGGTGGCAGTGTATAAGTGATTGGTTGGTTTAATATCCTAGCTAGGTGTGTTCCTACCTTATTGCTGTGGGCTCAGAACTTCTGTCTGACCCATTGTAGCTGTTTTTCAGTAGCTTGGGACAAGAGAAGATCTAAGTCTGCGCATAATTGGCATATGGATCCTTTCAGAATAGGAGATGGAGCAATTTGGTCTTGTAAAACCTTGTTGTGAAGTTTTTTGAAGAGTTAATTTCTCTTTTTACTGGGCTTCCTAAAACATAATGGAGGAGCAAACTTGGTTTCTTAAACTAAACTAATTAATGTGGTTGAATGCTATTCGAAAGATAAAAGGTAACTCTAGATTTTCTTTATTGTTGCTAGTAGTGATGGGCGAATTTATTAATATAATAATAAATTATATAATAATATAATATTATATTATTATTATTATTAAATATAATAATAAATATATTTAAAAAATGTCGCCGGCATCCAAAAAACGAGACGCTGGCGCTGTTTCACAGATTTTACGCAAATTTTCCGGCGAAACGGCGCAAATCCGCCCATCACTAGTTGCTAAGAGATTTCAGAAATATTGAGTAAAGTGGTTTGGTAATCACAGAGCTGTTTTAATACCTTGGGATGAAAACCATCCAGTCCATTATTGTTTACATTCACATGTTCTAGCTTCTTTTGAATTTTTTCACCCAGTTATATTTTGATTTAACTGTTTGGAAAGAGTTAGTTGTTTAACTTTTATAGATTTTTGATGTTAGAGATATGGTTTCCATTAAAGGGCAATTTTTTTTGACATGGGAAGCTATATTAATCAGATGTGCTCTTATGGTTGCTTTGCGGGCACACCACACCATTCCCAGAGAAGGTGCCTCATTCTGTTTGGTTTCAGAATGTAGTTTAATATGGGATTTAGTTTAAAATGACTTTTTAACCAGTGACTAGTTCACAGCACTCTACAGGATAACATAGTTTAAAATCCTTTATTCAGAAAATGAATTTAAGAAACCCATCCCTTTGAAACAAAATATAAGATCAATTCAAAGTGGAGGGCCCTCGCAACAGTCTTGTTTAAAACACACATCAATAAAGTATTTAAGCTTAATTTATACAGGAGGACACAATATTAATATGTCACATTTTACACATCTTTAGTCTTTCGCCACAATTGTAGCAAATTCCCCTCCGTTAGCTTAAGCAAGAAAAAAAAAAGCAATTTTAAACTGCATCTCATTGCCTAAGCACTGTCCTGACTTTTGGACTTTCCAAACTGGTATGAATTTGATTGAGCAGTGCACCAATTTGCTGTTTTTATTCTATTAATTCATTAATAGGGGATTTAATAGTATTTAAATCTTTATTTAATAGTGAGGTGTTAAGCCTCCACAAGGGTTTGTAAGAAATGTAATATTCTATGCGGGTTAGGGAAACTAATAGGTGGTGTAATAGACAAGTTGGTAACATGGTGCTTCTTGAGGGGTTCTTGAATTCTTGGGGAAACTAAAAAAAACATTCTATAATATGGTAAACTTGGAAAAGGTGAAGTCTTTGGTTGTGGAGTAGTGTTTTCTCCATGGGTCATTTAGGTTAAATTTTTGCAACAGGCGTTTGGGTTGGCTTGATCAGGAGCAACTGTATCATGTCAGCATTCAGCATTGGACTGGGGTCCAGCCACAAGGTCCTCTCTGACGCAACCCTCCTGCTCAAGCGCATACCTTTTTCCTGCGCGTCAGTGCAACCGGGATCATAGAGGGAGTGCAGGGAGAGGGTCTGGGCTGGTGGGGCCCAAAAGAGCAGGGGCACACAGGGTTTTTCCCCAGTGTCCCATCAGCCCATCTGACCCTGTCAGTATTATGTTTTTTGGCTATATAGAGGGCACTGGCCCTTTTAGAGGGTGAATTAAGTCTATTAGTGTTAAAGGTTAGGAAGTGAAGACATTTCTCTTATTTTACAGATCCATTATAGTTAGTTTCTGAGATGTCATTTCTTCCCCTTGAGATGCTGGTGAGTCAATTGAGATATTGTGAGCGTTTATGATTTCTGTGACTGTTTCCTGCTAGTGGGTATGGGCACTGGATTCATCTATGTTTACTTACAATTCTTTCAATATTTTAGCTATCTCTCTGATAGCAGAAGGAATGATAATTTTACTGATCACTTGAGGCACAGCTCTATAGATGTGCACTTTGAGTTTGTCTCTAATCAGTCTAGGCCTCTGTGTTTAGTACTGCTAGAAGTGGGTGACCTAAGAAAGTCAGTTGAGTCACAGTGGGACCTCCAGTAAATTTCAGTACTGGAGCAAACCATTAATCCATTAAACCAGAGATTAAAGTTCAGATGGAAAAGTCTTTTAATGGAACAGTAACACCAAAAACTAAAAGTGTATCAAGTAATGTAATAATTAGTGATGGGCGAATTTATTCGCCAGGCGCGAATTCACGGCAAATTCCCACCATTCGCCGCAGGTGAAAACGCTGTGAAAATGCAGTTTCGCAAATTTTTCGGAGGAACACTTGGTCTGAACTATTCAATCGCATATTAGATAACCCCCCAGTCAAATTGTAAGTATATTGAAATTTATTAGAGTTAAAAAAAATTCACATGAATTCGAAACTCGACCTTTGATAAATGGATCTCTATATCTATATGTTAATTACTTTAAAATGCTTTCTTGTTTTGGTGTTACTGTTCCTTTAATGGAAGTGAGGGTCAAGCAGGGAATCTGTATCACTGCTCTTTAACTAGATGAGGGAATATGTAGACTCATATTTGTGACCCAGGTCTGCTAATGGTAGTTACACCATTGAAGAAAAACAATAACTTGCTCAATAATAGAAAACTCTTTTGAAAATGTTTACCTGGTTTCTGTATTTGTTTATATTCCCAGGACTTTTCTGATTAAAAGACATATGCATATCTTGAATTGCCCGAGCCATTATCTTGGCTGCAAAAGCCACTTGGGGAACATGTAATATATTGTCAAAGTGCCGCACTTTACTAATACTTTCTTTTCCAGTGCAATTATAAAATTCCATATCATAAACATTTTTATAAAAATCGTTTTTGCTTTGGTCCTTTGACATACATGAATGATATTGCATCCAGATATCTTCCAGTAGTTTATCTTCTGGGAATTTGGAAGGATGAATGTTCTTTAAAAACTGTTTTACGGCAGAACTTTCTTCCAATGGTAGACTCTGTGTCATTCCCAAACTTCCATTAAATATGTCTAGGGCATAATCTATGATGTGATAATTAGATGATATTGTATAGGAAAGAACTAATGTCTTGTTATTGAATTCCTCTTTAAATGTCTTTAATATCCCTACTCCCCCTGTAGACAGTGTTCCACAAAGTACAATGATACTGGATGAAGATGTTTCAATTGTGTTCTTAAATTTCCTAATTTGTCCTTCCTTTTCAGATTCAGCAGTATCATCAAGACTCTTTAACTTTATGGTGAACTCAACACATATCCCATCACTTGAGAGATAGTTTGTTAGCAGTTGATGTTCTTTTTCTCCTCCATAATCATCCAGTCTTATAATTCCAATCCAGGTCCATCCAAACTGTTTCAGTAATTTGCTTAAAACGGAATAATGACCATGATCACTTTGTAGTGTCCGGAAAAAGTATGGGAAAGTGACCCTGTCACTGAGGAAAGTGTCTGTAGCACCGGAGCTGATCTGTAAATAGAGAAAACAAGATATTAGACATCATTACTTCTTTGATCATGATGATGGAATAACTATAGCTTGTTTTATTCATTGTTCACTTATTGTGTATCCTAATGTCATTTTGCTGGAAAAATGTTGCACATTATTTTTTATAAAAAAGTTATTTGAACTTTTTTTGGAAAAATCCATTTCTTGGTTAACCTTGGATTGATTTATACGAGTAATTTTTGGATATATACTCAGAATTAGGGATGCACCGATTGCACCAAATCCCTTGAATTCTTCCCAAAAGATTAGGCCGAATTCCGAACCAAATCCGGATCCTAATTGCATATACAAAACAGGATTTCCCTCCCCGACCCTAATTTGCACATGCAAATAAGGATTCCGATTCAGTTCGGACAGGCAGAAGGATTCGACCGAATCCTGCTGTAAAAGGCCAAATCCTGGGCCGAATCCCGAACCGAATCCTGGATTCGGTGCATCCCTATTCAGAATAAAAGTGATTGTCCACAAAGCTGTATTGATTAATAGATTAATTAGCCAAGTTTCGCCATGAAAATGACACCCATAGACTTTAATGGGTAAAGAAATTATTATTATTGCGCATCATAGATTTGCAGCACAATTTTTGTGCATCAAAATGAATTTGTCGCTCATACTCTTCAATGCATTTTGGTCAATTTTCGATGTTTCGCTAATTTTCAGGTAAGAAAAATAAATCAGATTCGCCCATCACTATATGTTTCTAAATGGCTTAATTTTGACTTCACGGTCACACTTTGACTTGTACGCAGATGCATATAAAGTCCAACTAAATCTGTACCTGTATAGTAAAAAATAAAGTGTACAAGTCTGAGACTCAAAATTGGCCTGGGCATTACAAGGGCACAGAGGCTCAGACAGCCCTCCACAGACTCAATAGATAGTGATTGTCTATGATGATATTTACCAGAATCGACAGCATCAGTCAAGACCTAACAGAATATTATTAATGGAACAGTAACACCAAAAAAGGAAAGTGCAGTGTGATCCACAATTCATTTTATTCCACAACTCCAGCATAATTGTAGTTGTGAGTTTGAGATTTGCCTGATGCAGTTGTGCCTCATAAATTAAAATGTAAACACTAAATCTGAATTTCAACACAAATCAAAAGAAAATTGTCCTAGTTGGGATGTCGGGCACTGAGCCTTCTTGTATTTGTCTATATGAATTTTATGGCCACAGACTCATTGCACCCCCGCTTAATGGTTTTAAAAATTAGTGGTGAGCACAACTTTCCCTTGTTTGTTATAGTTATACAGGAGCAGTGACCAGCTCCATGTTGTAGCTCCCACTCTTTCCAGCTATAGTCAGGTGATCCCACTGGTTGCCAATAAAAGAGCAATAATGTTTGTATGTTTTAACCTTGAAGGCAAGCATTTAGCAGGTAAAACTTAGTCCCTGTGTAAAATGTATAATGAAACAATAGAATTCTTAATGAATCAGATAAAATTAAGCATAAGACCAGATAAGGCCAGATATGGGATGACTTTGACATAGTTGTTCAGCTTAAATATATTGCAATATATGGACAAACAATCCCTGTTTGGCTTAAAGGCAAAGGCTTAAGGCACAAAATGTCCCAATGTCTTAAATGAGTTAAGTGCTGTATTTGACTATATAGATATTACCATGGAAGCTTTAGCATCCTTGTCCTTCCTGTATAAAAATGCTTCTAATTGAATCTTTTTTTTAAATAAAATCTTTTCATCTTTGTTTCAAAGTTTTCTCACCTGGGAATATCCATACAGACTCAGTATCTGGGCTATGGGTACAGTTGTCTCTGAGGTGAGATCCCCAATAAATCCAGCAATGTTTCTCTTTGCCCTACATGAGTAATTGGGAACGGGCTCCCTAGTACCAGATAATATCTGTAATACACTCCTCACTGCTTTTGCTGCATCCCCACAGGAATCATAGAGGTGGTATCCCAGAGTCAAGTTGGGAAAAAATGAAGAATCCTTGTTAATAAGGTCAATGGCTAAACGAAAATCCATTAGATGTCTGTAATACTGAGGAAGAATCCTGAGAAAATGTGTATTTTGTTAAATGTAAAGGTGAAATTACTGGCAAGAATGCATTAACAGAATTTAAATCAATCAATATATTGATCATTAAAAACATATTTTTCTCATTAAAGGGGATCTAACACAGCTGTACTGCTCTGCTCAACATTTACTGAGTTGTTGCTACAAATCCCAGCATACTTGAACATATTAAGGTTAAGGCATGCTGGGAACTGTAGTCTGGAACATCAGGAAACTGAATTGAATTCAAATATAATTAAGAATACCACTTGATGTGTAAACCTGGTTCCATATTCTTTGATCTTGCAGTTTGATTACCTGTTTTTAATAACTCAAATATGTTCTTTATTCCTATATTTGACTGCATTGTAATAAAAAAGCCAAAATGACTCCATATATGTCTCCATATACTGTATAAAATAACAACAAGATGGCTGACACACTGTGGTACCAGTGACATTCTCAGTTCATGTATCTATAATTACGTTTGGTCAGTAGATTCCTTATTGATAACATTTCTTGTATATGTTATTACATTTTTAATCAACTTATATAGAAAATAGGGGGTAGAGGAACAGCATTATTGTTGGATTTAGATGCCCTTTCAAGCCACAATCAATGAAACATAAATATTACTCATGTAAGTACTCCATGACCTCTCTCCAGTTGATTTTGATAAAAACTTAAGTATGGGTTTCTTTGTATTAATATAATAAGGTTTAAATCAATATTTGAAGACAAGGGTCAGCATTACTCAATTGGAGTCCAACATGAATAATAGGTTATGTGGGGGAGGGAAGAAAACAACAAAGTTTAGCACCAGCGCTTATTACACAATGGAGATTAAAGACTTTTTCGGGGTCCCTACATGTCACATAATTGGTGTGTTTGAGACAATATAAATAGATCACAGCAGAGGGATAAAGTATCAGATCAGTTGTGGTTTTTTTAGGGAGGCAGACATAAATGTGATTGGTTATCTTGTATGCATGCCTTACATTGAATAGAAAGTGACTGGAGCAAGAAGGCAGAGGTATAAGGAACGCTAACATTTCACAACTTAATGAATCAAACAAAAGTTGAAGATAAAAACTGATTCCTATTGTTCCTTCTAAATTATACATGTCCTAATTGCATTGAAATGAATGCAGCAGAGAACCTGTAATTGGTTGAAAAAAACTCCTGTTCACTAAAGTTGACCCTATGATTGAAATATTGACTCAAACCTTGACCTTTGAGGAAAATCTTTTCCCTCTTCTGAGACAGATTGTTTGTGGCTTTAGATGATTTTTTTTACAGTGTTGCACACAAAGTCAAACCTTACACAAGAACCCTTACTCTATCTCTCTATAAATGCTAGATGAGCCATATCACCCCAAAACCAACCAGATATATATTGTCTCCTTTAACTGGTCACCACATTCAGATATAATCACTTATTTATTCCCCAGTTTGTTGTGTGTAAAAAATGGAACTTACTCTACACACAACCTCCTGCTGTAACCTTCGTTCCACTGCATGTAATTAATCATGAATGAGTTCACTCCTATTACTCCTCCAAGCATAATATCTCCTTCTCGAATGTATTCATATTCCTCGTAGATTTTGATTATGTTTAACTGACAGGCAGGGTTTGTTGTCTGAGAGCCAGATGTGCAGGGTTCCACAAAGAGCACAATGAGATATATCAGCACTTGAAGTAGATGTGACAAAGCTATAGATCTGAGCATTGCACCCTCACACAGTGCAGCAACAGTCACAGGATTTGAGACTGAATCTGGAGTAGTAAAGGGAATGGCTCATCCAACCCTCCATTTATAGAGAACTGGAAGGAGATGAGCTCTCTATCTTGAATATACTGTAGGCACAGGCACCTGGGGAATCTCTGCTCTATTCGAAGATGTTACATCTACAGTGTGGTCAATAAATTAAGAACTGTAAAACTAACAATAACATTATAACCTCTGTTTCTGAACTAAGTGAAATTAGAACCTGGGTGCAACAAAGTGAAGTTTTTTAAATATTAGTGTCTGAAATATATGTAGAGGATGATATTATCTTTCCTTTCTGTATTTCTACTTCTGCTGTCCAGTACACATTTCTTTTCATTGCTTCTTTTGCCTGTCCTACACAATTCTTAATTAGCCATTGTATATTTACACGTAGGGGATTATTTACAAAAACTCCGATTTATCTGATGTTTTTATTAAAGCAAATTGGATCACACAAATTGTATGCAGGTGTACAAAGAAAAGCAAAGGCAAGGGGAAGGCACCTAAAGAAATACATGCAGTTTATTGAGGAAACACACCTCACCGGATCTGCAAACCTGGCCTTAAAAAACCTTCGGTGGGATGGAGCTACCACTCCACATATTCAGTATATATATCAGAGGGTTGTCTACTCTAATAAACAAAAGAGTAGTGTCACGGTCGGCACCCTAAATCCAGAACCAATGCTAAGCACCGTGTTCTCGGCTCTTGCTTCTGCCTTTAACAGCCGCCTTTCACCTCTGAAGGAGCCCTCGCTAATCGGATGCCGCCAGGTCTTATTAAGAGAGGAGCCAAGCGAAGGGTTCTGGATGAGCAAGGGGGAACGATGGTAAAGTAGTCTTTTGGACAGAAGGTCACAGTACAAAGCGTAGACAAAAAGCGTAGTCAATCAGGCTGGGTCAGGGCAGGCAGAATTCAAATGGAGTCAAACAGGCGGGGGTCAAAGCCGGGAGATCAAGAATGGTCGAGACAGGCACAGGTTGGAATACAGATATCAGAATAGTCGGTTACCAGCCAGAAGTTGGAATCACAGAAGTCAGGTAAAGTCAGGCAGGCAGGCTCAAAACAGGTATCAGAACACAGGATTTACTCAGGATTTGGCACCAGATGAACCTATAACGGGCAATGAAAATAGCACAAAGTCCCCTTTAAATATTTGAATTTGGTGCCATTGCACAGTGACGTCATGACGTCAGCATCAAATGCGCCTATACAAGAAATAAGTGCATCCCCACAAACCCCACCAGTTGTTACAAGTTGTGTTCATATTGCTGCTATATGTTTCTATCTACTGCAAACTAGCCAACATGTACACCCCCCACACCTTTTTCAGAGGACTTGCTGATTTAATTTACAAAATATGCCCTCCAGTACCATAACTCCACTATTTTAATGGCAGGAGATTGTAACACTACCCCCAAACCTGCTTCAGAAAGATGGAAAATGGATGGTGCCAGTGCAAGCAGAGATAACCCAAAGTTCAGCAACTTCCTTCAGTCCTTAGATCTCATAGATGCTTGGAGGGTGTTTCACCCCTCCACACCGCAAATCCCATCAATATCTGTCCCAAATAGACTTGGCCCTCACTCACAATGCTA
Organism: Xenopus laevis; assembly: GCF_017654675.1. Taxonomy (NCBI): domain Eukaryota; kingdom Metazoa; phylum Chordata; class Amphibia; order Anura; family Pipidae; genus Xenopus; species Xenopus laevis. The sequence goes on from NC_054371.1 coordinate 8,929,660, forward strand.
CCAACAATTCAGAGTATAGAATATTTGTCAAGAGGCATTTCTGATCATGCCCCCCCCCCTGGAAATGGTTTGGTCTTGGGAAGACGCTCCAGCCACAAGAGGCTGGAACCTTAACCCTGCTTGGATAGACATTGTTGGGGAACATAGAGGACATTAATGCCTCCTTGCAGGAATGCTTTCTTAATAATGCTCCACCTGAGGATGCATCATTTTGCTTAGATGCATTTAAAGCCTACTTGAGGGGAGTCCATGTTTCTAGAATCAATGCAATTAAATTCAAAACTAAAATATCAGAAACACAATTACAAACACAGGTAACTCAAGCCAAACTCGACCCTAACTTTCGCACAAACCAAGACTTGCAAAAAGCACAGTAAGAGTACAACACATTTCTAGAAGCCGAAACAAAAAAAGTACATATTCCTTAAATACAGTGCTGGAATTGGGGCGGGCAGGCAGTGATTGGATAATGTAAACACATTGAACATGCCTTCCCTCCAATCGCTGCAAAGCTCTGGCTGTCAGGACTTGCAAAACCAGCCCAAATGTTTCAATGTAAATGAAGCACGCACAGCCAAAGTGCGGGTCGGTCTGGAGCACATGAGTCTGGAATGTCTGATCTGAGGTGAGACCTACATGCTATCAGTACAGTCCTTTCTTACAGAATGGAATCAGAATTGAATCCTGCATTATGTTTGTGTCCTCACTCCTCCGTCCTGCCAATTATAATGCGCTGATCTCCCCCATCATGTCTCTGTCCTGTCCACAAATCAAGTTGCGATCTCAGCTCCTCTACAAATTTTGTGATCTGTGCTCCCCCTCAGTCATTGTACTTTTCTGTCTCCTCCTTCCGACTTCAGTTCTCTGTTCTCCTTTCTTGCCCCTCTGTACTGTTACCACATCTCCTTCCTTAAGCCTCCCTCCTCCTCTCTCTGTAATTTACTTTGGTGCTCCAACCTCCCCCCTCAATCACTGTACTTTTCCTTCTTCTCCCTCTGAATTCAGCTTTATTTCATACTATATTTCACTCACTGCTCATTTTCCATGTAATTTTAATAAATCAAGTTTTAGCAGGCATTTCAAATTTCTAAAAAAGCCACTTTGTTTTTTTATTGCAGCCAATGATTAATAAATGGGAAGTACAAAGATTAGCATTCTTTAAATTAAATACTGTAGGAACATAAGCAATTTAATGAACTTGTAAATCCAAATGCAGGTCAATATGAGCTGTGCCTGCCTGCATGGCTGCAAGAAAAAGATTGGAAATGCCTGCGATTGGTTAAAATTAAATAATTAAAAAGATATTGGTTGGAAGTTCGCAGTATTATGTAAAAAAAATTATTGGCGGGAAGTTAAGATGGGTACCACATGGAAAATGAGCAGTGAAATATAGTATTAAATAAGGCAGAAGTCGGTGGGAAGAGAATGAAAAGTAGAAAAGTGGGGAGCACAGAAGTAAATACTTTGCAGAGGAGCAAGATCTCAACTTGATTTTGTGGCCAGGACAGAGACACAATGGGGGGAGATTAAAGCATGATATATGGCAGGACAGAGGAGTGACTTCAGCTTTTTACCATGTGAGAGTACAATTTTCGACAGCCTAAATTAATTTATATAGGAAATTGCCTCCGTGCCACCCTGCTATGGGTTCTAGGGGTATTTATACATTAAATTGCAACCATGCCATCCTAGTTTAGGTGGGGGCATGACGACAAAAGGGGGTTTGGCCTCCTGAAAAATTTTTTGCCACGCTTCGCACACCACCAGCTCCTTCTGGGCAGGCCTTTCCTGTGGGCAGGCTACACATGCCACACATACACCATCCCTTCACCTTTTTGTTCCCAATTCAAGCACTGCTTAAATGTAATTCATTTGAGCAGGGAGCTAGAACAGGGAAAATGCTTGCCCATTTGGCTCAAACTGAAGCCTCCCCCCAACTATTCCTGCAACTAGAACAGCAGCTGGTTATACCATAGATAATGCTGTCAAACTTTTTTAGTACTGAAGGCCAGAATTTTTCTGTCTACATGTTGGAGGGCCAATAATGGAAGCCAGTGTTGACCACTTCCTGATTTTAAACCACACCCACTTTAAAACACACATGTTACCACAAGAATTTTAAAAGACCATATCCACGTTAATGGCGGTAGCACACCAAATCCATCCAACGAGACTGATTGTTAGAAACATAGTATCTAAGAAACTGCTCCAGTGATTGATTTGTTCTCTCCTGCTAGCCGATGGTTTGTGGGTGATAGGTCGAAGAGAAGGCCTATTCCGATGCCAACAACAATTTGACACACATTAAAGTCAATGGGAGTGCTTTAATTGTCACCGGCGGTGAAATTTCCACCGGCGAACTTTCCCGGCAATACGATTTAACCCATCACTAATCTCTAGGCCTCTTCGGGAAACAATATACCCTAGGAACTGAACAAAGGGAGCCTCAAAAGCACATTACTTGAACTGGCTTAAAGCTGGTTTTGTCTTAACCTGCGTCCTCCTGGACATGAACAAGATGAACAGAGAAACTATGGGAATAGATCAAAATATCATCTAAATATACCACGACATAGCACCTCAGATCATGGAAGACATTGTTTACAAACTCCTGCAAGGTGGCTGGGGCATTACATAGACCAAAGTACATTACTAAGTACTCATAATGCCCATCCCTGGTGTTAAAGGCCCTCTTCCATTCGTCCCCTTCCCTTATTCTGATTAAATTAGTCATCTCCTGTAGTCAAATTAGTAAGTGCCCCTTAGATCCAATTTTGAAAAAAATGGTGGCACTTTAACTCTGTTTAACTCTGTCAAAGAGTTCGGAGATCAAGGGAAAGATATAATGCCTAGAGATAAGGCCTAAGATCACTGGAAGAAAATTTGCTCATAATGATTATCTAGGGACTGAGTCATTAGTCCAGACATGAAAGATACCAACCCATTACCTTGGGAACTACCATCAATGGCTACTAGTCTGAGAGAGGGGACTAGCGGCTCCATCATCATCATCATCATTTATTTATTTATATAGCGCTCCATGGGTATCCCGAGCGTGCGTGCAAAGGTGATACAGATGAAGCCACTTTGGTTTGCGTGTTTGACACAGAATAACTAAACCCAGATATCCCATCTAATTAAAGCATTCACCATTGTGAACAATGGTGCTTTGGAATGCTAATGAAAAGGTTAAATGCATTAAATGAGTGTACACAATAGAAGGAAAGAAATGCAGTATTTCTTTTGACAGGGGACTCAGAGCAACATTACTTGGGGGGTTTACTGGTATATTTAGATGGACCTTTCTGATAAGGCTTACTTAGTTTTAACCTTTCCTTCTCCTTTAACATGCTCAAACACATTAACTTTTTACAACACAAAATAACATCTTACCACTGTTGTAATTCCAGGACCATTTCCCTTGGGCAAATGGTCCTGGAATTACAATAGTGAAAGACTGAGGTTCTTGGGCCCATCTGACACCTCACCACACCTCCCATCCCACCACTATGGCTCCCCAATCCCATTGTGAACACCCCTGCATGTGTAACCTCTCCCCCTTCCCATGCAGAATATCTCCAGCCCCTACAATGCTGGTACTGCCATCTTCCAAAGAATGAACAACCCCCCCCCCAGACCGCACAGATTCTGGGCAAGCTGCGGCCATGTGTGCTTGGACCACTGGGGCCAGTGCCCATGGATATTTCTCCTGATGCACCTTGGCCCAGTCTGTCCCTGGACTTTAATCTTGCATGTTGCACCTTCTATCTACTACAACTACTACTACTACAACCCTCATGATTTTTCTTTACATCAGCAACAGTACACTGACTCAATTCTCTTTGCTGCCACTAGGGGACCCCATCTCCTGGGTTGGCCCATTACACATTGTCATTCCGTCTCTCCAAAACTCATAATAGTTCCTTTACTCTGCTATTTCCCAGAACCACAGTCAAGTCCTGTGACTTTGAACCATATTCATATGGAGTGCCCAACCACTGACATCATCCACTAGCTACAGTATTAACCACCATACTGCTCCCCAACCCCCTGGATGTTGCTCCCAGTGGCCTCAAAGCAGGTGCATATTTTTGAATTCCTGGCTTGGACAAGTTTTGGAGACCTAAACAGCATGGTTGTAGCCTAAGTAGCACTGTTTTCATGAAGGAGAGTTGGGTTATATGAGCACCCCCTTTGGATGTCCTTAGCTTGCATGCCATTCAGACACTGCTACAAGCACAAGAAACAGGTGATGCCTGCCCCAGAACACCATGGGTGCAAGTGCTCAGTGGATGGGTCCTTTTATTTTGCTTAAGACTCCAGCACTTGACTCACTGAATTTGTAAATGAGGCCCATAAGTATCAGCTTGTGACTGTAACGTCTTCACAAGTTGCACTTTCTAGATGTCAACATGGCATGGCATAATTTTGTACAACATCAGATGCACACGCTCACATGGAGCCAGCTACTTATCACTTGGTCAATAGATAGTGCAAAATACAGATCCCTCTTGCCCACGGCCAGTTATTGCCTAATCACAAGTTGCACCAGATCTAATGGCTCAAAAGAGGTTGTTTTGTGTTTTGTTAGGTGCAGACTTGTGTATGATTTGGATATAGTACTGTATCCATAGCATTATTGCAAGCCCAATATGTCATTGGTATCTTTATGTTTCCCCACTCCCAGGGGTTTTGTTCTGAAGTAGGAACCCCAGGATTAATACAGGGACCCCATGACTAATACAGGGACTCAGGACAAATATGAGGACCCCAGGACTAATACAGGGACCCCAGAATGAATACAGGGACCACAGGCCTAATACAGGGACCCAGAACTAATATGTCATTAGTATCTTTATGTTTCCCCACTCCCAGTGGTTTCCCTCTGAAGTAGGAACCCCAAGACTAATACAGGGACCCCAGGACTAATACAGGGACTCCAAGACAAATATAAATATATATACAAGGACCCCAGGATTTATACAGGGACCCCAGGGCCAAACATCTCTTTTTAACGTCCCTTCAACAGTGCAACCAGTGTGCCAGTGTCACCCACATTATCAGAGGCAAAAAAAGAGAAAGTAACAGAATGATTTATGGGTTTTTTTTTTTGTTTTATTGGTGAAATGTATTTGTAAGAAGACAGTAGAGTGTTAGGATTTAGTTACACATTGTATGTTCATATGATTCTCATATTGTTCTGTATCACTAGACTTTCTTTCTGAATGACGTTGTTTCCCTATTTGCTATACAGAGACAGATGTCAGTAACAAGGATCCCTCTGAGACTTCATCTAAATAAAAAGAACTTGCTGGTGTCCGACTAATGCCGAGCGCCCTCCCTCCCCTGACGGCTCAGTGTTCCAACTGTCAGCGAGTTCCTCAGGGGATTCTATATGTAAGTTGTGTAATTACAGGGCTCACTTGCACAACAACTACCAGCAAACTTTTGTTTAGTAAATAACAGCCATTCCAGTCCCGCTCCTTCCCTAAGGAGAAGCCAAAGCCGAGCCGCACTTATTGTTTATTTTCTACAGCTGCTCCTACTGACATTCCATGAAAAAATGACAAAAGAAAAGTTTTATGTTGCATTTGAATGAACAAATCTGAAATGTGATTTAAAATGACATACAAGAATTAATGTTAATCAAATCAGATTCACCCACAGCAAGACTAGTTCTGCTATAATAGAAAGTAAAGAGTATTTACTACCTCCCCCCAAAAAAGATGGAATAACTCTGGGAATTTAAAAAAATATGCACAAGATTGTGGAATCACTTTAAAGGGTAAAAATGCTTTTAATTAATAAATACAAAGAATGACCAGAAGATTTTCTGTTAATGAACTACAAGCAATGCATGCTGTCCGACAAGTAAGTGAAAAGGCTACCAGAGTGCAGATACTCTTGGACAAATGACCCACATGTTTAGGCACAAGCCGTTGTCAAGGGAAACTGTGGGAGGAGGGTGTGTGTAACCTCAACTAGGCTAGACATTGACCGACTAGGAAACAGGCAGAACACTGGTTAGATGACATCAGGGGCGGGACTGATGACATGGCAATCAGCAATTGGCCCTGTCATTAACGTCAATGGCCTGTCCGGATTTCCTAATTCCAAAAACTGGGCTGTCCGGGTGAAATCCAGACAGGTGGCAACCCTTCCAAGGGCATCACCAGGCTTGGGCTCCAGGCTCCCAGTGCATCCACTCCCACCTGAAGTGGAAAGCAACGTGCCAAACACTATACTGAAGTGTGACAGGAAGTGGTCATCAGCTTCTGGACCAATGATACACAGCCATTATACATTCTGCTACTAGTAATTGCCCAATGCTTGTGAAATGCACACACTACAGCAGGCTCCACTACACTGGGTGCACATACCACCGTATTTGCTCCATAGGTTATAGACTAATTTAATTTCTGGAGAGCACCCCAAAAAGACATGAGCTTGATTGGTCTGTGCCGAACACACAAATAAAGTTATTTTAACCTTATGAAACTGTCCATTGAAGTGCAGAGGACAGAGACACTGCCCCCAGATGACAGTTTAGGTCATCTTTAAGCATATGACTAAGTGTGCTAGTGAAACAAAATGTGTTAGGCATGAGAGGTTTATATAAATAAAATTTCATACTTTTACTTACTATCAGTCTGATCTATGCGTGACCTATCAGAGTGCCTTGCTCCAACATTTTGTTTTTTCCCCAGATGACAGTTACCCCAGCATAGGCTAACCTAGTAAACCCAAGAATATAATGTCACCTCAAGAGAACTTAATTCAAAGACTAAAGACAGAACCACAAGGAATATCCTTAGTGACAATAGTCATGTGATACCTTTCCTTTTCTTTTAACGAATGAATTCTTTGGCACAACTGACTGCAGCTTATTTAGTGGCCCCGAAAAGTGCACGTTCCACCATAAATTACTCCTTGTATCCTAAAACAGAGGAGTGCAAAATAGAATTTCATGAACCCATGTCATTTTAGTAATTTACTCTCTACACATGTACATGCATTCTCAAAAACAAGGTTTTAGTGACATGGTTATGATCATAAAATTGCCAAGTCATTATACCACTTTAGGGTAAAATGTTTTTCAGCAGTTGGTACCACCTTCGCATTTATTGGGAATAGTGTCTCCTGACTAAAGCATTGGTCTCACATGCCACCAGCCCCCCATGCTGTAGCTTTATAAGGAGAGATAGATCTAAAACCAACAGCCAGGCTTAACGGCACCATTAAAGGGACAGGTATGAGGTTCTACAACCACAGAGAAGACTGGCAATTCTTCCTGTAGAATAACTGATAAAGTATAAAAATACCAAAAGAGGGATTGTGGAAGCATACTCATCTCTTTAATGGTGGTCGTATACCTGCTGGTCTTTGAATTCTCTCCCCTAAAGTTTAGGCAGATGTGAGACCAATGCTATGGGCTGGAGACATTTATTCCCAAGAGATGCAACTATGCAGGTAGGTATCGGCCTATGAAATATGTGGTCAAAGATTAAAGACAGTTAAGACCACCTTATGGGGATCACCTTGACCTAGTAAAGGGGCTTGGCAACTTTGTGATCAAAAACTAAAGCACTTTTTATAAAATGTCTGCACTTGCGCAGGTCATTGACCAATCATCTTCTTTTGTACTGCAGAATTGTATGATAAAAGGGGTCATTAACTGTGCAGAATGGAAAGAAAAGACACTATGTTTGCCCTTCTCACAATGTTTTCTGTCTTTGCCAAATGGCTGCAGGCCTGTGTCCTCTGTTTCAGAGTGTGGAGACCTGTACTGCCTGCATTGGATAGTGCTCTGTAATGGTCTGTCCAAGAGGGGTGGGTGGGGGAGGCTGATAGACCCTAAAACAGGCAATAAGGACAAGGTTCAGCTGTGCCTCCTGATAACAGTCAATCCTCCAGCATTTTATAACACACTGTGGAACACAGTATGGACTCCAGCGTTTAATGAGTGGGTGGCCAAAAGCATTTCATGACACAGTCCAGTCTCTATTATTAATGAAATGTTCTGTCCCTCAGCATTTTATGGCACAGCCTGGTCTGAACATTTTATGATCTGGCTCCTAGCATTCATGGCACAACCTGGACTCCAGCCTTCCAGGTCAATCTTTTTATTACTTACCTACCCCCTCTATCTGACCCATAGCATTTCATGACACAGTGTACACAAGAACCATGTCACCATCTTTTTACCTTCTCCCAGGGGTCCATTTAATGTTCTGTCATGCCCCAGGTCAAGCCAAGCACTATCTGTCAAAATAATTCAGCTGATTTCCCTGATCTTTGACACCTACTCATTTAACTAGTAACTGTCATTCATATGTCTACACAGCTCACATCCCATGGACAAACAAGGTCCTTCAAATGCCATTTGCTTTACACTGCACAGTCCCCTTGTGATCCCAGTGATACAAATGCTAAGTCCTCACTGTCCAATCAGTAAATATGCAGGGTTTGTATTGTCTCAGCGAAGATACCATAGCGGTGAGGGAAAAGTGAATTACTTACTAAAAATGTCACCTTCTAAATCAACTTTGGCCACTGTACATTGCAATCAAGAACTTGATGCTTGAACAACAGGGTCATTATCTGCTCAACTAAGAACTTGGGTACAGGGGTGGGTGTTTGGAGACAAAAGGTCACTTTCCCACAAAATGGGCCCTGTCTCAGGTACTTTCCAAAACTCAGGTATGGACCTGCTTTCCATAGGTTGGATCTTCATACTCTAAGTATGCTCAAAATAAATTTAAACATTAAGGGGCACGTTTATTAAGGGTCGAATTGAAAATTCAAATTTGATTTGTAAGTCTTTATTTTCAGTATTTTTCAAGGGTACAGAATGGAAGGGAAGGGGGTTTATAAACAAATAATTAAATTAACAAGAAATACGTAAAATAAGGTAATCAAGCAAGCAGTGCAGTAGTCTCTTTTTATACATATATGCATTGACATAGAAATCTTAAATAATACAACCACTCTGATTGCTATGTGGGTCTCAAGGGTAACTGTACCATTGCTATAAGTAGAGGGGGCGGAGGGGGGATGGAAGAAGGTGGTAATTCTTATGTAATTGTTACATTTTAAGGTGGATTTGGGCGGTTTCAAATATTGACCAATTGGAAGAGAATTTTTAGCATCAGCAATATTAGGGATCATTTGACTGCTGTCCTAGGGGTTATCCTTGAGCAGATACTTGTTTAAACATGTTTTTTTAAATGTGTTTGCTAACAAATATAAACTTGAAGGTACTTTCCAAAACTCGGGTCATGGGATGTAGCTCACAACTGTCTGTAAATTTTATAATTCAGGGATTAATACAGAGAATTACTAAAATATGATATATAGGTATACATATGTATATGATGGGCAACCTTATCATCTGTCTACTATAACACACACACACACACCACACTCTCTCTCTTAATGAGGTAGTGCCTGCCCAGACCAAACAGTTCCAAACTTGGCACACAGCTAGGGTTGCCACTTAAAAAAGCCAGTAAAATGTAGCTTGATGCCAATGTTATGTATAGGGAAAACCCATACAAATATAGGAAGGCCAAAGCACTCCAAACTGGTCATGTACAATTGAATGCCAATGGCACAAATCCTGGTCAGAAACAGACATTTTCAACTTATGTTTTTGCACTTTGCATACTACATTCAGATTTTTAGGATTTGCTGCATCTATGTGCTTCTTTCCCCACAAAGATAGAACTGACTGCATTAGTTAGCACTGTTGGTAAAGGGCATTCAGGGAGGCACATAGACATTCCTACAACGAAATGCTGCCACTTTGCAAAGTGAAGTTGGGAAACTGGGCAGAAAACTGGAAAATGAGGTTCAATGTTGATAAATGCAGGTTATGCACTTTGGCAAAAATAATATAAATGCAAGTTATACACTAAATGGCAGTGTGTTGGGAGTTTCCTTAAATGAGAAGGATCTTGGGGTTTTTGTAGATAACAAGTTGTCTAATTCTGGGCAGTGTCATTCTGTGGCTACTAAAGCAAATAAAGTTCTGTCTTGCATAAAAAAAGGGCATTAACTCAAGGGATGAAAACATAATTATGTCTCTTTATAGGTCCCTGGTGAGGCCTCATCTGGAATATAGGGGGCAGTTTTGGACTCCAGTCCTTAAGAGCGATATAAATGAGCTGGAGAGAGTGCAGAGACTAAGTGCAACTAAACTGGTTAGAGGGAGGGAAGAGCTAAATTATGAGGGGAGACTGACAAGGTTGGGGTTGTTTTCTCTGGAAAAAAGGCGCTTGTGAGGGGACATGATTAGACTTTACAAGTACATTAGAGGACATTATAGACAAATAGCAGGGGACCTTTTTACCCATAAAGAGAATCACGTACCAGAGGCCTCCCCTTCAGACTAGAGGAAAAGAAGTTTCATTTAAAGGAACAGAGTAGGGGGTTCATCACAGTGAGGACAGTGAGGTTGGGGAATGCACTGCCGGGTGATGTTGTGATGCTGATTCAGTTAATGACTATAAGAGGGACTTGGATGATTTCTTGGACAGACATAATACAAAGGCTATTGTGATACTAAACTCTATAGTTAGTATAGATATGGGTATATAGAATTTATGTGAAAGTAGGGAGGGGTGTGTGTATGGGGCTGGGTTTTCATTTGGAGGGGTTGAACTTGGTGGACTTTGTCTTTTTTCAACCCGATTCCACTATGTAACTATGTAACTATGTAACTACGTACCCCCAAAGGGAGGCCTGCTACTCATCCCCTAACTTATACATCATTCAGACATGTAAGTGAGGTTGCAGAGGGAGGAGCAAGCCACAACTGGTCTCTGTCCTTTGATTGATGTGCAAGTTCATGTACAACTATGGGGTGGGATCTCTACATCACTCCCCTCACCTTCCCCTAACCAAAACATTCTGACTAATGCAGTTATTACTATGGTTGTGGGGTAGGTCTCTGGATCCATTTCAGATCATAGAGACCTGCAGCACTTCCTAAAATCTTTACACACTACATTTTGGTAAGTAAATGACCCCTAGCATCTGGTCTGCCCCTTATTCTAATGTGTCTGCCATCCCACTCAACAAACAAAATACACAAGAAGGTGGGAAGGTCCCCTACTGCCGTGCTAACCTTTGTGGGTAATTGGTTTTAAATACTGTGTACAGATTATTGAGCAGATTTTTTACATTCAAATTTAAGTTTTTAAAACATTTTTTGTGCTCTAAAAATTACAAATTCTAATTGCAAAAGCAATTTAAAAAATTGATGCCAGGTTCAAGTAGAAGCCATTAGAAGTTGTATTAACAAATTATAAGTGATAATTTCAATTGAAGTTTTTGAGATAAATTTGAAAATTGGAAATGAAGAGTAGAATACACCCAGGCATTTTCGAGAGTGCCGGCCTTTCACAGAACTGTATATATTAAGGTTTATAAAGACATCACCATCTCAACTCTGTGTCATTTTTATAAATAGAAATACTGCTCACATCAAGGTAAGTGGGTTACTAAGGAATTGAAAGAGGCAAGTACAAATAGACTTTGCTTATCTGTCCAAAATTGTCATGAAGGGAGCATGTGTTACAAGAATAATAAACTCCATAAGGTCTCACTGATATAAAGAGAGCACATTATACAAAATTTCCATGGATAAAAGCCTTATGGAAGAACATGAGAACCTGAATCACACAGCCCATTCTTTGTACCTACCTCGGCTGCATTGTCTAATCTGTCTGTTCCAGTAACTGTCCTGTATGTGCCCCAATGCCTGCTTCTTCCTTAGTTGGCACATCCAACTTTTGGGCCCTGACAACTTTTTTTTTTAATTCAGGCATTTTGATTTGAGCAGCACACAAGTCAACACAGAGTTACAATGATATCATACCAATCATCATTTGCATCTGACGTGTACATAAATTTGGAATCAAATACAGCAATAGGCAAGTCTTTTGTGTCCAAAGATGAGAGTATACAATAGGAAGCATTAATCATATAGTATACCACTGTGGGCCCTGACAACATCAAATGAGAAATTACCCTACGCATTTTATAACTTAAAAGAATATGCTATGTGTAAAATAAAATGAATGATGTAATAATTAAAATACCTGTGTGTGTCCAGATATACCCAAAAACTGTGCTATAGGCAGGGATGTGACTGTTGACCGATCTCCAATAAAAACTGCAATTTCCTTTCGGTCCCCACAGGAATAATTAGGAACAGTTATCCCAGGACAAGATAATATCTGCATGACACTCATTATAGCAAGATGGGGATCTGCACATGAATCAGATACATGATACCCCAAAGTGATGTTGGGTAACAGATCAGGATCAGGACTGTTTCATCAGTTGTGACCAACAAGGTCCGGATCTCAATGTAACGATCTTGAATGGGACTGTGGGAAGAATTGTTCCACTTAAGTAGAAAGTATATCACAAGAATCTATAAAAAGTTAATGGCACCATTAAATTCCATTGTTCAGGAATACTCCACACATAGATAAACCTTTCTGTGACTATTGACAAAATTATTTTTAAAAAAATGAAAAAACTGGTGAAGGTCGCTATCTACTTAGCTTTTCTAAAAGGATTCAGTTTTTGGGATTATTAGTTAATAAACTGGGTAACAGAAAACCAGGGACAAAGAGGAGAGGAAGGGAGGCTGATCCTGCATTAGTGTATCCCATTAGATTTGCCATATAGATCTATAATTATGGGAGTGTAGTCTAGGAGCTGAGACACTATCCCTTCTCACAGTTGGGATTAAATTAGTCCAGTGCTAGGCCTAGGAAGACTTTTGTTTTAAGACACGCAGTGAGCAGTAAAGCTGCTAAAGAGGTTTCACTGGCAGGTCTCAGTGGCACAAGTACAGAAGATGAGATTTCAATTCATTTTTAGACTTGTCGAAGGCTTATCAATGGCCAAGAATAAGAGAAGGAATATCTGATTACAGAAACCATCTGAAATGTTTTTAAAGGACCTAGAAGAAGATAGATTACTTCCATATGGAGCTCTAAAGATAAATAAAGATGATTTGTTCAAAAGCTAGAGAACGGAACCCTGTTTAGATAGCAGATTTTTTTTTTCTTTTCGTTTTTTGAGGATATACAAGGTCTTGTATCTCCTCAAAATCATGATTTATTTTGTGGATACTCAAACAAATACAGATACTGTATGGATGGCTAAAGATAATCGCATGGTTCTTTTTCATTACAGAGTAACAGTCTTACTATAAATCATAGATGAATATAGGACATTATTGGGTTCATTCACAGTATATTCATTTTCATAGTGTACTATACATGGCCACTCCCAAGCCCAAGCAAAGAAACATGGTACCACCAGCAAAATACCCCAGGTGGGTTATTTTGTAAAGTTTTGAAAAAACATGCTGGCACTGGGAAATGGGATAGCAATTCTGCTCAATGATGGGTACTAAACTGGCAAACCCTTATATGACCTTTAACAGTTTGAGGTTGGTGAATTATTTGTGTAGCTTTGGTAAAAGGAAGGTAAAGAAAGTAACCTAATCCATGCACAAAGGTATTCTGCCCAGAACATGTAGCACTTTATAAAAGCTTACCGCATGACAGAAAAATGTAGATATAAAAAAAAGTTATAATGAAACGAATAACGATTGGATTTTTTTTTACCATGGAACAAGATTGAAGCACTTACTTTATGCAAATAGGAATGTATTTTCCATTATTATCTAGTATATAATATATATCTAGTATATATTTCATACCATAATTTACAGAGAACACTCCTCCAATGATGATGTCTCCATCCAGAATGTATTTGTATTCATACTTAGGCTTTGTTAAGTGAATATGGCACGGTGAGTCTGACCCAATCATTTCAGTACAGCAGAGTGTTACCGATATGGCTATTAGGTAAAATATCACTTTTAGTTGAGCAAAAGAGAGACTTCTGCCTAAAGACCATATAAAATGTATAATTTTCCTTTTTTACATTCAGTAATGGAAGAAAAATAGTTTTGAGCCCTGCAAATCGACTGCTCTTCTGATGGTGGAAATGTCCTGTAGTTGAATATTTGTACCATTATAAATATTCTCCTCTTGTTGATATTTCTCCTATACTGTATGTAAGTAGGGATGGGCGAATTTGACCCGTTTCGTTTCTCCCAAAATTTGCTGCCGGCAAAAAGTCGCCAACGCCCATTAAAGTCCCATCCCTATATGTAAGACCTAAAATTACATTGTTACTTTAATACCAAGTGTCCACTTCTGGTTCCTCACTACAAATAAACTATACAATTTGGGGCATAATGTAATTCGAAAACAATCCCAATTCTGGCTTCAGTTCGTTTTGGGGGTGATCCAGATGCTTCTCAAGGAAGATCCAGTTTCATTTGGCACCTGACCAATTTATGACTGAGAGTTCAAAAGTTTCCTATATTATTGCCCTTCTATAGGGGAAGTCCCTTGCTTGGCCTTCTCCGTTAATGGATAGAGAAAATCCTCTGGTTCATGACAACACGGCTTTCCTTTACATGTTTCGCCAAATTTTTGATGTATCGGTTCGGAAACTGAATGCCTCTGATCAGCTCATGAAAATCAATCAAGGATCCAATACGGCCTCTGAATATGCCATTAATTTCTGGACTTTGGCTGTAGAAGTATCTTGGAAAACAAGGTGCTTATTGCAGCTTTCTGGAGAGGGCTTCATGAGGATCTAAAGGACGAGCTGGCTACTCGGGCTCTACCTACTTTTAAAGTATTTGTAATCTTCATTGTTAGAATCCAGAATGAGGGAGAAGTCCTCAATTAAATTCCATGCCCGCAAACATTCGGTTTCAACATTTGTTCCTCCTTCTGTGGCTCCCACACCACCGGTTCATAATGAACCTATGCAAATTGGAGCTACACGTTTAACCCCCAATGAAAGAACCTGTAGGAGAACTGCTGGCCTCTGCATGTATTTGTAATGGAAATGGAAGTCGGTACTCACATCCAAGATGGCGATGGCGTCCAAGATGGCGACTCCCTGCCTCTCCATGTGGATCCTGCTATGACGCCAGCATCTTCCCGCCTGCCGATTGGTCGCCGGCGTCGGAATGGACGCCGGCGTCAGAAAGTGCGTTGGCATCAGAACGTCAGAGTCATGACGCCATTGCACCCAAACTTTTGGTGCCAAGCCTGGCCTATATAAAGCAATCTGGACATTGCAAACATTGCCCAAGTATAGGTTTAACTTTGTGTATTCCTGGGTGTGTTTGTTACTGATTCATTGATTCCTGTGTACGGACCTTGCCTGTTATTTCGTATTGACCCTTTTTGCCTGGATTGAACTATTGCCTGGACTTTCGACTGCTCTCTTGCCTAAACCTACTGATACCGCGAACTCTGGTCTATCTACCTGCCTCCTCCTTGGTCCGCACTCCAACTGTGCCTTCGGCCCCTTACAGTATTGTGGCCTCACTGTCCTACAAGACCTCAGCATCAGAGAAACGCTCCAGCCTAGGTGTGAGGGGGGAGTCTCCTCTAGGCAAGATTTCTGCACTTCCAGTTACATACAGTTCTCGCATGTTTCTTCCCACTTCTACCTTGTCTGGTACATTTTTCATTACACTTTTGTGGATTCCGGAACAGCAGGAAATATCATTGATAATTCTTTTCACTAAATCCTGTGGCCTAAGTCCGGTGCCACTCAAAATTCCTTTTTCTGCCCGGGCTGTGGATGGCAGACCGATTTCACCTAGTTTCCTCACCTCTGCTACTTCTCCAGTCCTGATTAGTGTTGGCAGTCTTCATGAAGAGGAGATCTCATTCAATGTCTTGAGACTCCCATAATTTTGGTCTTTCCTTGGCTCCAACCTCATAATCCACCCATTGACTGGTTTTCAGGGGAATTTACAGCCTGGAGTTTCTTTAGCCTTTCCAATTGTATTTCTTATTCAGTTGTTCCACTGGCCACTTCGTCTTTGCTCCCAGCATCCAATCCTCTTCTTCCTGATGCCTATAAGGAGTTTTCTGATGTATTTGAGAAGAAGAATTCTGAAGTTCTACCTCTTCATCGTCCCTACGATTGTCCGGTTGATTTAATCCCTGGCTCCATTCCTCCTAGGGGTAGAACATGTCCTTTGTCCGTACCTGAAACACAAGCCATGAAAGAATAGATTCAGGAGAATTTGTCCAAAGGTTTCAGGAAATCTATGTCTCCAACCGGAGCTGGTTTCTTTTTTGTCTTTTTTGTCCAGAAGAAAGATGGCTCTCTTAGATCATGCATTGATTATCGAGCCTTGAATAAGATAACAATAAAGAATCGTTATTCTTTACCATTGATTCCGGAACTGTTTGACAGATTGAGAGGAGCCAAAATCTTCACCAAGTTAGACTTGCGAGGTGCATACAAGTTAATCTATATACTTCAGGGGGATGAGTGGAAAACAGCCTTCAACACCCAGGATGGCCATTGTGAATATTTGGTCATGCAGTTTGGCTTATGCAATGCCCCTGCCATTTTTTTATTTCTCATTAACGTTGTCCTTTCTACAGACTTGTGGTGATATCTTAGTTTACTCTTCCTCTATGACTGATCATCTTTTTTAAGTGAAACAAGTTCTAATCAAGTTAAGGGAAAATTGCCTTTACACCAAGCTTGAGAAATGTGAGTTTCACAAGTCCACAATTTCTTTTTTGGGATATACAGTATTATTTCTTCCTCTGGGTTCAAGATGGATCCTGTGAAAGTTTCTTCTGTTTTTGATTGGCCCGTTCCCACTGGTCTTATTTGCCAATTTCTAGCACAAGTTCATTAAAACATTTTCACAGACAGTGGCTCCTATTACAGAAACCTTGTACAGATTGCAGGAGGCGTTTCTGACTAAAGAAACTTTTTAGTTCCACTCCAATTCTGCTTCATCCTGATCCTAGCCGGCCATTTATTCTGGAGGTTGACATGTCTGAGTCTGAGTTGAGTTGATGCTGTCTTGTCTCAATGAGCATTCCTGTACTTATTTTTCTCATAGACTGTCTGCTGCTGAGAGAAATTATGATGTGGGTAACAGTGAACTCTTGGCCGTTAAACTCACACTTGAAGAATGGCACCATCTGCTAGAAATTGCTAAAAAGCCTGCCACAGGATCACAAGAACCTTGAATAGATTTCCTCGGCTAGGATGCTCAATCCTCCTCAGGCCCGTTGTCTTTGTTCTTCTCTAGATTTAGCTTTTTTATTTCCTATTGGCCTGTTTTAAAGAAAACTTAAGCAGATGCTTTATCCAGATGTCTAGTACAGAGAGAGGAGAATCCAACCCCACTGCCCCTACTATCTTGCCTGATTTAGAAGTGGCGCCTACTTTTCTTTCATTGTCAGATTTGTCCAACTTGCAACCTATGAATTGGTGGTAAGCTAATGTAATTCTTATATTTAAAAAGAGATTGCGATCTCAACCAAGTTTGACTATAGGTATCGATTTTTAAAACATTAAGTGAGCTGTCTCGAAGATTATAGCAATGGTGGATCAGAGCTACTGTCTCGCTCCTCCTCTCACTCAGGTGCCATAACCATCCTTTCTCAAGACTTTTTTATTGTTTGGTTTTTGTTGTGCTTTCTATAACATTAGTTATGTCACTATGGTACTATGTACTTTATGTACTGCATTTCTTTTCCCAGTATTTTATTATTATTATCATTATTATTATTATTATTAGTAGTAGTAGTAGTAGTAGTAGTAGTAGTAGTAGTAGTAGTAGTAGTAGTAGTAGTAGTAGTAGTATTAGTAGTAGTAGTAGTAGTAGTAGTATTAATATAATTATTATTATTATTATCAGATGAGATGGGCAGATTAACAGATGAGTTGGACAGTAAGTGTATTGAAAATTCTTAATTTGTATCTATCCTTAAAAAGGTAAAATAATCATCATTATATTTATTAAACAGTCTAGGGGGTATTTTAGTAACAGTCAAATCAGATTTTTTTTCCCATTAATCTTTAAAAATTTGTGTTATTCTGATTTTTTTAAAAAAAGCTCTAAAATTTCTACATGGATGAACTGTAAAAACCAACAAATCCACTTATACACAACTTCACCAGGTAAACGTTTTCAAGGTCCTATAGAAGTCAATGGGAGCTGCGCTGATCTATTTTGGACCACTCCAAATCAATTCAGACTTTTAGAGGCTTTTGTATTTTTTTTTTGTAGGAATTGACTGAAAAACTAAATTTTAGAGGTTTTCGAGGTATTCTGATTTTTTTGGGCAGCGATTAACATAATTTTCTGTACATACTTTTTGATTTGTATTTTTTAGTACATTCATAACATTCATAACATAACATATTCAAAACATAGTTTTAGAGTTTGGGAGTTTAGTTGTGGTTTCAAAACCAGCTAAACCCACAAAAATGAGACTATTGATAAATAGGCCCCTAGATCTTTTTTATAATACAACTCGATTATAGTTATTTTTGCTGGATATTTTCTGTGATGGTTTCTGGATCTTTTTCCTTTGCCTGCATTTCTTGATTTTGAAAATACGAATAGAAAGTTATATGGCAAAAATAGAATAAATATACAGGTACACTGTATTTGCAGATGGAGTTATAAACAGTCATTTGACAGGTAGTGTATTACAAACGTTTTATTAGATTTTCAGATTAGAGCAGCAATCCCCCAGGTGCCTGTGTCTATATTCAGGATAATGTGCAAATTCTCACTCTCTCTTCTCCATAAATTGGTGGTTGGATGAGCCAGTCCCCTACTCCGTTCTACACATGCAGCCCAATCCTCAATTCTCTGTTACAATATGTGCTGCTGACTGCTGCTGGGAAAGTGCTCTGATTCTCTGCCTTGCTTTGTGGTACATTATGTTACCTGGGGGTGCAATAATAGGAGTCAAACCTACAATAAAAATACTGATCTATCTAATTGCAATGTGTGTGAGACCCTGCAGAGCTGAGATCTTCAACCCTGCTTGTCACCTGGAGATCATTAAAACAGTTGAGGAATATGAATACATTCAGGAAGGAGATATTATAATTGGAGGACTGGTGACTGTTAGTATGCCTTATGAATCAGATTATTTTTCAGGACTGATGTGTATCCAGTAAGTTGCCGTTTTTGAAGTTAAACTTCAATGTTCCTACAGTGCAATATTCAGCCTTTGAGTCAGTCATTGATCATTCTGTGGAAATTGTACCCTATGCTTTCTATTTCCATTGGCATCTCCACACATCGGCACTTTTTGCACGGCAGCATTGCTTGTGAACTAATGTAACTGTGTGATGCTTTTATGTATCAGGTGATCCCAAACTATGTCCAGTATTTCATCCTTTGTTGGTTATTTTGTATGTTATTCTCTTTACTAAATTCTTGTGGATCTTTTGTCATCGTCAATTTAGAGATAGGTTTAGTTGTCTGGCGTTCACCATCTACAGACTGGCATTCTTTTCAGTACCGAGTTTAACTCCTATAAAGGAGAACATTTCTCTTATCCATTTTAATGGGTCTCATTTCTCTTTGATATTTCTATAGATTAGTTTGCAAAAAAGTATAATTATAATGAGAATTAAGAAGAAAACACAGGAAATGGAAATGGTTTTGTTTTCCTCTTATCATTTTATTATCCAACAAGGGGCAACCAATAATTTTAGTCCATAGCATGTTCCATCTTGTCTAATAAAGTTACATATTTTCTCTTATTATATAGGCTGTCATATCACGGCTCATTTTATCATTCTAACACATCAGCTACTGTAGGGCTCTGGGTGTCTTTACAATGGAAACATGGAGAGCCAAGCATTGCTAATGAATTTTAGCAATTTTCTTGTAGCTTTTATTCTTTGTTCCTTTTTAGGTTTTATTTGGATAAGGATTACTTACTAATGGCTGCCCCCCTTAATGTTATAAAAACCACCAGGCCCAGTACAATAGTCTGAACCCAATTGTGTGAGCAGCACCAGCCCTGAATGCAAATGAGAATGTGGTTTTAACTAATCTGAGCTATTGTTATTGTTTTCATTTACCCAAATAATTGTCTGTCACACCGGCTTTATTTGTGATAACCTGAGCAGCACATCTGCAATAATCCTGTTGCTTCATGAACATTTTACAAGTTCCAGTGATGCTAAATAGATGATCATTTCTGGAATTTACATAATGTCACTTTAAACATTGATAAATAGTGTTTAGGTCTTTGTATTACAGTTATAATGTAAATAATGAATATTGGGATAATACTGTTTTTCCATAGTCCAAGTCCCCAGAATTACAGATATCTTCTTGACATGTTTGTAACCATTAAGGGTACTAACTTTATAAAACACAACAAAACTCTGGGATACCGTGTTTATGATTCCTGCGGAGACACACGAAGGGCTATAAAGAGCACATTGCAGATATTGTCTGGAACCAGGGAGCCAGTTCCTAATTACTCTTGTTCATATATGGGGCAAATTGCTGGTTTCATTGGAGATTTTGCCTCAGAGACAACGATACCTATGGCCCACATTCTGAGTGTGCTTGGATATACACAGGTGGGCTTAATATTTAAATATACTTCTATAACCTCTGTGACTTTTCATGAATTCATGAGTCTCTACCATCATTTCTTCACACTCTTATCACAATAACACTAAAGTGATGATAGAGGTTGGCAGCACTCAGTCAACCCTGTAAGTTATTAAATCTTCAGTAGGCTTACTGATCTCGTGTATTCCTGTTCTGATCCAATGAACAAGAGTCAGAAGATTCCTATAGAAAGCTTTGAAAGTTTTGTTTTATAAAAACAGCCTTGCCTTCACTTGAGGACAACTTATTTTCCATGGATTGTGTCATGGAAAAGAATTATGTCTGGGGAAAAGGCCTATGAGAGTAACATTTTTTTTATTAAAAGATATTTTTTGCTTTGCTTTCTGAAGAGTCATCTATATACTAATAGTTTTTGTTTAATGTGTTTATTCATGGGAAAACATAGACACATGTTGGTACTAATAACACAACGTAGATGGAGGCCTTAAGACTGTGTTTGTGGATCTAAAATCTATGCTGAAGGCTCGACCTCCCAATGTTATAATTTTGTGTTACATGTAACATCATGAAGGCAGTGGTACAGTAGTTTAGGAAGCTATATGCATGGCTGAAGAGGACAATGTAAAACATTGTCTTAAAGGGACACTAAACCCCACTGTAACACCGGCCCACACTTTACCATAGAGGTTGCCGAATACCATTGATACTGTAAGTGCAAGAATATTCTCCAAAAAAAATTCTATTAATAATAACTTCATTATAAATGCATAAGAAATGCTGATTCCCAGCGCTATGTCAGACATCTCTCTGTTATCTTATAGAAAGAGATAGTGATATCATTTTCATTACACCAAAATCAGACATGAGGATAAAGGAAAGACTTGTTTATTACTGGGCTCAATGTTTCCAACTTCAGTTGCAGGAACAAAGAACATGGAGCCAGATTTCCACCCAACTCCAATCTATAAGACTTCTTGCAGTCTGATGGCCATTATCAATTGCCTTTTCTGGATACTTTCTCTCACATAACCGTGTTGCTAAATGAGAAGCCTGTTCTTCAAATACCATATTATCTGTGCAATTCCAATGAATTCCTTCAATTAAAGAAAAAAAAAAAGATATGCATCAGTTAATGGGTGTTTTTTGTGCAACTTTTTCCAAACTGTGCAATTTTTTTATTATCCATGGTCATAGGAGGAACAAATTACCTAAGTTAAAACCAAACATCTAACATTTAGTTATATATATATATTTATGATGGGTAATAGGAATTGCACGCAATGTATGACTATCTAGGAGCATCCAAACAATGCAATCAATTGTAATCTGGTATAAGATCCATTATTCAGAAACCCATAATCAGAAAGCTCCAAATTACATGAAGCTCATTTCCATAGACTCCATTTTAATCATAGAATTCAAAATGTTAATACATATTACCCTTCTTTCTATAATAACATAACAGTACCTTGTATGTGATCCCAGCTATGATATAATTAATCCTTATTAGAGGCAAAACAATCTTATTGAGTTGACTTAATGTTTTAATATTTTTTTTAGTAAACTTAAAGTATGGTAATACATGTTATGGAAAAACCCCAGGTCCTGAGCAGTCAGGATAACAAGTCCCATACCTGTAGTTAAGATTCACCAGCATTCACCACAAACTCATGTCTTTAAATGTCTATAACTGCTGGTGAGTAGTAAGTCCAGGACCTATAAGAATAAAACAAACCGAAAAACAGAAAAGGTTTTAGGCTCCAATCTTAATTTAGTCCATCAGGCACTTCTGTGTTACATTTTTTAATCCATATATCTTCTTTTTTTAGAAGTCTCCTGGTAGTTACTGTATCTCTATTCAGGTTACAACTGCTGCTCCTCAGGGCAAGTCTATGCTCCACAAGACAGCCTATGCAACATGCAGTTCTTCATATGTGGTGTATTTACTGAAATGCCCATGTGGATTAGGATATGTTGGCCATACCATAAGGAAGGTGAGGCACAGAATACAAGAACAGAAAGGTTACATTAAGTAGTGATGTGTGAATTTATTCGCCAGGCACGAGTTTGCGGTGAATTTGCGTGATTCGCGAAACGCCGCGAAAATTCGATTCGCCGTAGGTGTCAAAAACGAGACGCCGTCGTCGTTCCGTGACTTTCGCGCGAAATTCGCAAATTGTTTCTGCAATGCGAAATGGCGCCAATTCGCCCATCACTACTAATAAGACATTTCATTGAGCATAAACATAGTCCAGCACAACTTGTGGTGTGTTTTGCATGTGGTCACTGCGGCACCAAGGGGTAGTGACCATAAAAAGAGACTCAGAAAACAAAAATATGTCTGGATTAAAAAGTTTAATATGCTAATGTGCTTAATGATGCTTGGAGGCTGAAACCTTTTATGCAATTCTGTTTGCTTTATTCTTGCAGGTCTTTACTACTACCAGAAAGTTCAGCCACGTAAAGCTAAGGGTTTAAGGGTTAATGAGAATTTGGAAAAAATCTAGGAGAAACTCTCCATGTCCTTAAAAAGGGAACCTGTACAGGCTTATGTACTTTTAAAAGGGTAAGATTAATAATGCTGGTGAATCATAATTATATAACTGACATTTTCTTTATAGCTCATTAGTAACAATTCAACCCTGGTCATGAATAAGTACTAATTAAGGGCACTACCGACTAATATAGGAATTGTGGCCATGAAAAGACAAAAGGTCTTTGATAGACACCTGTATTTTTCTATGATATTTCCTATAGTGGTGGTGGTGGCTACACACCAATCATTGTGGGTTTAAAATGCTCACACCATTTTATATCATAGTTATATAATAGACAATTGAAAAATGGCAATAAGAGGAATGAAGCATATCCCTAGCAATAACATTATTTGAAGCAGTAAATCTGCATGATGGTGCACTTCCCTGTATCTATAATGTGCTAAGTGTAAAGTCTTTGAGGAACAATGCATCAAGTCTGTGGCAGTGCAGTTGGGTACTGTACCTGTAATGTTTGGATCATCATCTATTTGATTAGCGCCAGCAAAATAATTAAAACTTTACATTAATGTACAAACAGGGGTCTTCTGTAAATTTAACATGTTTATTGGAACAAGTAGGAATGAAAAGAAAAGGCTTGAGTAGGCCATGAATAACCTATCAGCTCTGCATCAGCTATTATGGTCCACCAATATAAGTCGGTTACAAGCTATATAATGAATAACATCAAGACATCTCACCAAGTTTGGCAAGAGACTAATGTTACCCAAATACTAGTATATTCTCAAAACACACTCAGCTCCAGACAATTCAATATATTGTACAACAATTTATACTGAGAACTAGGGAGACTATTCAGTTATCAAGCTGGGTGACCTACAGTATATGATGGGGGAAATGATGCTTCCCCTCAAAGTCCTATATATCAGGTACAAGTTACCTATGTACCAGTTTGTTAGGTGTTCTGGGAGACTGGTGTGCACCTATACTTCCAGGCACGTCGGGTCCCGGAGCCTTCTGTGCAAATGTGGCCAAATGCACGTCATGTTCAGACACACGCATACACTATCAGCGCTCTAATTCCATGCATCCTGATGCACATGATGCACACGAAAATCTGCTGGTCTTTCTACTATTCTGGTAGTTGTGGATCGGTTTTTAAAAATGGCTTTCTTTATTCCTTTGAAGGGACTCCCGTCAGCTGTCGTCCTTGCAAAGATTTTCATCAGAGAGGTTTTCCATCTTCAATGATTTCCATTTTCTATCATGTCTGACTGTGGGGTCCAAATTGTCTCTCGTTTCTGACGGGCTTTCTGAAAGTTGTTGGGAAGAAGTTTAAATTTTTCTTCAGCTTATCATCCTCAAAGCAATGGTCAAACTGAAAGAGCAAACCAAGCCTTTGAACAGTTTCTTCACTGCTTCATTTCACTCAACCATGACAACTGGTCCGAGCTCCTACCCTTGGTCGAATTCGCCCACAACAACTTCAGACACGAAGCTTTAGGTTGTTCTCCGTTTTTTTGCAATTATGGTCGTAACCCTCTGGTTTTACCTTCTTCATAACTCAAAGTTGTGGTTCTGGCTGCTGAAGCTGCTGTGCTCCATTTTAAATCCATTTGGTCCACTGCTTATCAGGCTCTTGTGAAGGCTTCAAACTGAAGAAGATCTCTAATTCCTTCCATGTCTCCCTCCTCAAACCTGTGGTCACTAATACCTTCTCTTCTAGCTGCTCTTTTCCCCCTCCTGTTCTGGTTGATAGACATCAAGAATTTGAAGTCCAGGAAAGTCTTGACTCCTGTAGAAAGAAGGGTAAAATTCAATATTTGTACACTTTAAAGGCTTTGGTACAGAGGAAATGAGTTGGGTTAAAGCCAAGGATACACATACTCCTCATCTAATAAAATTGTTCCATAAAAAATTCTTGGTGGGGAATCCTAGTGGGGGTACTGTTAGGTGTTTCAAGAGACCGGTGCGCACCTATACTTCCAGGCACATTGGGTCCTGGAGCCTCCTGCGAAGATGTGGCCAAATGCACGTCACGTCCAGACATGAGCATACTCTATTGGTGTTTTGATGCCACACGCTCATGCGGAACTCACAAATAGGTGCCAGAACTCAATATATAGAGTCATAAAGTCATTCGCCCTGTACTCCTTGCCCAAGCTAGTTTTCTGCTCATATATTCCACTGAAGCCTTTATATTATTCTAATGATTATCCGGTTTGACCTTTGCCTGTTCCTGATGCTGTTTGACTGCTGCCTGCCACTGATCCCTTGCCTGAATTGACTCCCTCTTTGGTTTACCCTCTGGTACTGCTAACCCATCTGCCCTGACTGTGGATAGGATCCCTGCCTGTCTTTGCAGCTGAAAGTCTGGGGCCCCAAAAGGTCATCAGTGCACACCGGGGTAGGTTAGGGCTCTCCTTAGGTTGGGCACCCTACGGCTCCTACAGCGTGTAACATAGTTCTTCAAATGAATGCATCTCAAACATTGTATGAGTTTACGCAAGTCAATAAATTGGAGTACAATGTCTGCATTTGAATGTCAATGCTATAAATTCTCTGGGAAAACAAAAAAATTAGAAAATCTACAAAATTCTCAACAACCAAACACTATTTACTACAGGTATGGGACCCATTATCCTGATATCAGGACCTGGAGCTTTTAGGATAATGGGTCTTTCTGTAATTTGGATCTTCATACCTTAAGTCTACTAGAAAATCATGTAAACATTAAATAAACCTAATAGGCTGGTTTTGCTTCCAATAAGGATTAATTATATTTTAGTTGGGATCAAGTACAAGCTACTGTTTTATTATTACACAGAAAAAGGAAATCATTTTTAACAGTTTGGATTATTTGGATAAAATGGAGTCTATGGGAGAAGACCTTTCCGTAGTTCAGAATTTTCAATTATTCTGTTATTAATATGTACAAAAAACAATGGGAAATCAGCCCACTATTTAGATGTTTTTGGAAATTCCAGACCTCAAAGAAGATACTTTACATTTTATATATTTTATCAGGAGTGTGTCCCTATGCCTACATTACTTTTTTGGCACCATAAAAATACACTACTGGGCTATGGACTAGGTGATACAGTTGTACAATCATGGCACTATGTAACAATCCAACCTTAAGTGGGTGAATTCTTCTAACATAAACATACATATTGGTGCAAGTCGGGGTGCACACTTTCTTGAAACCTTTTTGTGCTTCTAGCAAATGCACTCATATATAGATGACTATTTAGTATGAAACCAATACGATTTATTCCAAATCTAATCTTGCTTCTCAAGAATGTTGGGGAAATGTGACATTACTGCAATACTGAGATTTTAAAAATGTCCCCTTTTAAAGTTTACCTATTTCAGTGGCAACTAATACTTATGGGTAAAGTTTTCATGGATGCCTCAACACTATAGTGGGATAACTGGACTCCTTTACTGGAGGAAAAAGTGGGAGAACTTGTTTCTCTCCTGGATGGGCAGGGTCCAGCTATAAAAATGTTGGTAGAGCCTAAGATACTTTATATAATACAAACTTGATTTTCCTTCATAAATCTTTACAGAGATCGTTAATTTTATATGGTCTGAAAATAAATCCAGAATAAATTTTGAATATTTTATCTTTTTTTCTTTACAGGTCACTTACGGTGCTACAGACCCTGCCCTAAGTGACAGATTCACTTTCCCATACCTTTTCCAGCCAATAAAAGAGGATGACAGACATTATTTTATTATAAGCAAGATAGTAAATTATTTCGGGTGGAACTGGGTTGGAATTATTGTATTTGATGATGATGACAGGGGAGACAAAGATCAACAACTACTGAAATATTATCTCAACAGGGCAAATATCTGCATTGAGTTCACATTAAAGTTAACATCCAATAATTATCTATTGTATGGGGAGATTATCAAGAAATCCTCAGCAAATGTCATTATTGTTTGTGGGCCTGTTAATGTGAAACTTGCAGGAAAAATTAATAATCTGTCTTACATGCTCAGTGAAAAGACATTTATCTTTACACCTAATTGGTTATATTATGATAACATTTTGGAACTATCCCATGAAATATTCCATGGCAGTTTGATATTATTACAAAGCCAATCAGAACAAAATCCAAATCCTGCATCAAACCAGTTCTTGAGGACGTTACATCCAAAAAAGTACCCGAATGATAAGTTGCTCGAAAATATTTGGATGAACCAGTGTAAGTGTTTATCCAATAATCATAAGAAGAACCAGTTCTATGAAAGTATATTAAAGCAGAGTCTTCATAATTGCTCTGGACAAGAAAATGTAGGGACCATTTTCATATTTGGATTTCATTCCCTTAATATGTTTTCTGCCACTCATTCACTCATGATGGGCCTGAATAACATGCTAAATAGCCCAACTTCTGGGATGAACAGAAATATTGAGAGTTATAGATACAAGGTAAGTTATACAACTGCTCTTATCTTATTCGTATAGTGTCATTTGCCTTGTCTGTACTCCATATGCAATTAAAGGCACTATGTAAGTTTGCCCAGGAGCGGTAACCCAGAGCAACCAATAAGATGTTTGCTTTTCAAACAGGTGTAACACTATAGTAAATTGAAGGGCACCCTCTATACTAAAAGCTTCCCCATATATATATTTGTGCTCCGGATGAAACCTTTCTCTCTTGCAGCAGTGTGGAGGCAGGGTGTAGTGGAACTGTAACAAAGTGTTATGTACAATAATTGGGTGCCAGGGGTTCTTTATGCTTAACCAGAGAACATATTTTATTCAACAGATTAATCCACAGAGGAGTTCATAGAAATCAGAACATGTAGCAACAGAGGGTCATATACTCAACAGCAATGAACAGTTTAATCCCTGCAGGCAAGGGAACATACACAGCAGCAGTTGAACGTACATCCAGCTTTTCCCAATCTTTTCCCTAAGTGGAACCCAGGGGAATCTGTACATTGAATTTTCAGAAAAAAAAAATAGAATTTTTAGACATTTACTATGCCCCAATGGAGAAAAAAAAATAATAATCTGTAGATACCCCGGATAAAACCTGTCAAATTCATGTAACAGTCAATGGCAGAGGTCTCTTCAATCATTTGAAGATTTTCTTTGGTTCACAATTTTTGGGTATTTGATGTTGCTTTTCACTTGAAAACTCTATAACTCTATAAATTTGAGTGTTTGTAAGCCTATAGACTTGAAAGAATTAAGGTATTCATAAAAAATCCAATTTTTCTCATTTTATCTGATTTTTTTTTATTAGTAAATTAGCCAAGACTTTGTTTCTTGTAAAATATGAGAAAAACACATTTTAGAAAAAATAAATCCCTCAGTGTCTTTTATTACATAACAATAATTCTCACCACCGCACACCTGTTAGTTTACTCCTCTGCTTCCAGTGTAAACTTGGTTCTCCGTGGACCAAGCAAGGTCCCTTATGCAAAGATACAGGAAAATACGGATCCGCACACACTTTATCATCAAGCAGATGGGGATTACCCCAAGTTTATTGTGCCACCAACAAGTTCAACGTTTCGGGGGGGGTTACCCACCCTTCATCAGGATAATCACATGTGCAAAAAAACACCTTTTAAACACAAAGCCCCTCCTTGTTTACCCAGGATACCACAGTTTGGTGTGTAATTAACCCTTTAGTGTCCATTTTCCTTTTGAGTCCATTTTTCACAAAGGTTTCTTTTTTGAAGTGTTTAGTCCATGGGGGAAACATACTGTTGCGTTACATAGTGAAACAATACAATTACCAAAAAACAATATTAAGTGCATCAAAGACATTTAGTATATCAAATCCACTACTCACTGCCAGTGGGGTCATAATTTTAATCTTACTTTTCTATGTCTTCCCACCAGCTTTTCTTATCTGGGAAAAAAAACAAATATACAATCAGTAAAATATTCAAAGAAAACATGTGAGACTAAAATTTTCATTTAAACCTTTTGGCCACAAGGTTTTTAATTTCCAGATCCAAAAGGATTCACGTCTTAATAAAGACATTTTTTCATTACCTGCATCATTCCTAACCACCTCCAGAATCTGCCATCTCAGTTGTGAGACACTGTGGCCTTGTTCAAAGTAATGTTTGGCCAATAGGGTTTCTTTTTTGAATTTCTCTTTCTCTTTTTCTTTTTTGTGGGCCATCATACTTTCCTCCTTGGTTTCGGGTTTATAATTACGTATAACACTTTTATGTTCGTTGAGCCTAATCCTAACTGCCCTGGATTTCTGGCCAACATAGCCAAAACCACACGGACATTTTAGCAGATAAATAACTGCCTCCGTCTCACATGTTGCAAAATGTCTTAGCTTAATATCATACCCTTGACTGGGATGTTTACATATCTCTCCTCTGATTACTCCGTTGCAATGCCCACAATTATGACATGGGAAAGTACCAGTTTTGTTATATTTCACTTTGTGGATTTGTTTTTTCCTAAAATCAGTCCTAGTGATACCATTAGAGATGTTTTTGCCTTTTTTATAACAGAACAAAGGTTTATCCACAAATAGTCTCCCGAATGTTTTATCATTTTGTAAAATTGGCCAATGTTTTAGTATGATTCTCCTAACCAAGGCAGAATGGGGACCATATGTTGTTACACACATCAGGTTTTGTTTTTTTATTGCTTTCCTTTTTTCTATAAGCAAATCTTTCCTCTCGATTTTTAGTATTTCCTTGCTGGTTTTTTGCAGTTCCCTCCTATCATAACCCCTTTCGCTAAATTTTTCAATCAGTTCCTCAGCTTGGTTTGTATATAATTCATCTTTTGCTGTTATCCTTCTTGCCCTGATAAATTGGCTTTTAGGGAGACGTTTAGTGACCCCTACTGGATGAAAACTGTCCCTGCATAAGAGGTTATTTCTATCAGTGGGCTTTTTGTATAAATCAGTAATAAAACCATTTTCTGTCAATGTTACTTGTACGTCCAGGTAGTTAACCGTTTGTGGACCGATGCTCATAGTGAATTGTATGGTATCATGGACCGAGTTTAGGTAGCCAAAGAACTCCTGTAGGAGCTCATCAGTTCCTGTCCATACCAGGAACATGTCATCCACATACCTTCGCAATATTGCTATATATTGTGTGTATACAGGGTGGTTTAATATATACATATGTTCGAATTGATGCATGTAGATATTAGCATAGGCTGGTGCCATATTAGCACCCATACTTGTCCCTTGTATCTGTAGGTAAAAATCAGAGTTGAAACGGAAATAATTCCTTTTTAATATGTAATCTAGACATTCACACAGGAAATTGACTTCATGCCCTGGCAATTTTTCTTTCGACAAATATTCTCTACAGCATTCTATACCCTCATCATGTCTTATTGAGGTGTACAGATCTTTTACATCAATAGTACATACAATAGCAGGTTTGGCCAATGTTTTTATGCTATTGATAACATTCAAAAATTGTGTGGTATCCTTTAAACAGGTATCCAGTTTGGGAAGTATTTCCTGTAGGAATGTGTCGACATAGATTGCCAAAGGCTGGAGTAGTGAGTCAATGCCCGATACGATGGGCCTCCCAGGGGGGTTTATCAAAGTTTTATGAACTTTTGGTAACAGGTAAAACACTGGTACTCTGGGGTTATCTTTTGTCAAAAGGCCTTCTATTTCTGGTGTAATACTTCCCCCTAGACATGCTTCATTCAGAAAAACCTTAATGTCTGTTTTTAACCTCTCAGTGGGGTCCCCCTTAAGTTTGCAATAATGACTGGTATTAGATAGTTGGCGTTTAACTTCATTTAAGTAATCCTCAGTATTTTGGATCACTATACTGCCCCCTTTATCGGCCTTCTTTATAATAATACTATTGTCATTCTGCAATTGTACTAATGCTTCTCTTTCTTTGGGGGTAAGGTTGTTGCTTTTAGGAGTGATATACGCATTGAGATTCTTTTCTATATCATTATACACCATGTTACCAAATGTTTCAATAGATGCATTATTAACCATCGGGTTATATGTGCTATGTCCTTTAAGTTTATTGTACACCAATTCCTTCTTATTGCGGGGCCATATCCCCTTATCTTTATCAATGAACAGCATTTTTAATTTCAGTGTTCTCAGGAATTTAAACATTTCTACCTGTAGAAGGAATGGGTCACATTTAGCTGTAGGGACATAGCCTAAACCCTTGTTTAAAACCCCAATCTCATCTGGTGCAAGCGTCCTATTAGAAAGGTTTATGACCAAGTCATTTACCTTTTCTTCCTCAGAGGGTAGTTTCTGTCCTCCTGTCTGCCAGTCTTGTGCGCTGGGGCCCGCGGATGTTTGCCTGCACATTCCTCTGGCGTTCTTCCTCCTCCTGTTGATTCCCCTCCTGGTGCGCTTGATAAAAAACCGGCAGATGTGATGGGACTGTCTCCTGCCGTGACCGATTCAAATGTGCGGTCTTGTGATCCAGAAGACGCCGAGCTATCTCTGTGCTGTTTTTTTTCCCAGATAAGAAAAGCTGGTGGGAAGACATAGAAAAGTAAGATTAAAATTATGACCCCACTGGCAGTGAGTAGTGGATTTGATATACTAAATGTCTTTGATGCACTTAATATTGTTTTTTGGTAATTGTATTGTTTCACATTGATATGTAACGCAACAGTATGTTTCCCCATGGACTAAACACTTCAAAAAAGAAACCTTTGTGAAAAATGGACTCAAAAGGAAAATGGACACTAAAGGGTTAATTACACACCAAACTGTGGTATCCTGGGTAAACAAGGAGGGGCTTTGTGTTCAAAAGGTGTTTTTTTGCACATGTGATTATCCTGATGAAGGTTGGGTAACCCCCCCCGAAACGTTGAACTTGGTGGTGGCACAATAAACTTGGGGTAATCCCCATCTGCTTGATGATAAAGTGTGTGCGGATCCGTATTTTCCTTTTATTACATAACCCAATTTGTCTTAGTTAAGTTATATATCCTTGGGGTTCCATTTACTCTGATAATTTGAAAAATACCCTGCCCCTTGTACGCAAAGTGCTGTGGATGTATTTGTTTTTCAAATGAGCACCAAAATACATATTTTTATGTCCATTAGTTCTCTTGTTCTCCAGGGTATCAGTAAATGAGGGTTTTTAGTCATTAACAAGAGTTTGTAACAAAGTGGAGCTTACTGACTGACACAAACACATGTCATTTTAGATTATACTAAATAAAACCTCACCCACGTTCTATTCATTTCTATGGTATTTTTAGAAGCAAATTTATCAATGGGTGAAAGTTAGAACTTGCCATTTGATATATACCCTCCATTAGTTACACAGGGGGTTTAAATCAGAATTTTTCTCACCAAACTCCCATCCACAATTTTACCTTATTTATCATTGTTAAAATTTAAAAAAAATCTTTATAAAAAAAACTCAAAAAATGTGTTGAACAGTTTGAAAAACTTTAATTTTTGGAGTTTGATGCCCGAAACACTAAATTTTTTTTCAGGATATTGCCTGAATAACTGGAATTTTTCATGCAGAACCCAGCACAAACTATGATTTCTTCAAATTTAAAATTAGACCTCTGCCATTGACTTATACAGGACCTCGTCAGGTTGGAGATGGAGTATTTTCTGATTCTGAATTATAGCCGGCTTGGGGTATAATAAATCTTGAAAAAGTGAGGGTTTTTTCCTCTAAACTCAAATTTTTGGAGATTTTGGCATTCAAATTTTAATAAATAGCATACCCATACAGTCACATTGAGGCCTTTTTATCAACAGTCTCATTTTAGTGGTTTTAGAGGTTTTTGAAACCATAACTAAACTCACTTTCTCTAAAACCACAAATGTCACAGAATTTAAAAATCACAAAGGAAAAAAAGAACTAAGTAATTCTGGAAGAAGATACAAATACCTCTAAAATCTCTAAAGATAAGAATTTTTTGGATAATTTCCATTGTAAAAAAATCAGAAAACCACTAAAAGTCTGAATTAAAAAAGGTCCAATAGGATCAGCACAACTCCCATTAACTTCTATATGACCTCAACAACTTTGACCTGGTGAATTTTTGTTTTAGCATTCTTCATGGTAAATTTTTAATTTTTAGAGTTTTAAAGCAATATAGAACAATCACAAATTTTTGGAGATTCATGTTTTTACACTTAAATAAATCTAGAATTTTTGAGTTTTATAGAAATATAGAAAAAAACATTTATTGATTAGAGATTTTTGAAAAAAAAAAGAATGTTACTAAAGGCACTTTAGTCACTTAGGGGAACATTTATTAAGCTCGAGTGAAGGATTAGAATGAAAAAAGTTTGAATTTCTAAGTAATTTTTTGGGTACTTCAACCATCGTATAGGCTACTACGACCTCGACTTCGATTCGACCAATTTGAACTAAAAATCGTTTGACTATTCAACCATTCGATAGTCAAAGTACTGCCTCTTTAAAAAATACTTTGACTACATACTTCGGCAGTTTAAACCTACCGAGGTACAATGTTAGCCTATGGGGACCTTCCCCAGCACTTTTCTAGCCTTTTTTTGATCAAAGAAAAATCCTTCAATCGGTCGCTTAAAATCGTTTGATTCAAAGGATTTTATGGTTCAATTGAACGATTTTTACTTTAATCGATCGATCAAAGGATTTGTGCTAAATCCTTCGAATTCGATATTCGAATTCAAAGGATTTAAATTCGAGGGTCGAATTTGAGGATTTATTAACCTTCGATATTCGACCCTTGATAAATGTGCCCCTTAAAGAGCCTTTCTGTTTCTTACACCATCACACATAGACGCACAACAATTTAATTTGTTAATCAACCTATTATCAGAATAATCCAGGGATGCACCGAATGCCGAATCCTTTGTGAAAGATTCATCAGAATATGGAACCTAATCCAAACCCTAATTAGCATATGCAAATGTAAATCTGCACTTGTAAATTAGGGAAATGAGGGGGTAAGAGAACCAAATGATTAAAACATTTTTAATTTCCTTGCATGAAAAATCACATGATTTTTTTGGATTCAGATTCGGTTTGGTCAGGCACTTGGATTTGGCCGAAACCTGTTGAGAAAGGATGAATCATGAACCAAATCCTGGATTTGATGCATCCCTATAATTAGCCAAACCCACAATACAATTGTCATTAACAAATTTACTGAATAAATCAAGTTCAATACTAGAACACTGCAAATCAGCAATATTATTCGTTGTCCTGCCATGCAACCCAGGTCATAATGAGAGACACGTTATAGAGTTACAACTTTTTTCCTGAGAAGAGAGAATTAAAAAACTTGGTCAAATCCTACCCAGAATATTGACAAACTATGGAATGTTCATTTGATTTAAAGCCTGTCTGAACTGAGCAGA
Organism: Xenopus laevis; assembly: GCF_017654675.1. Classification (NCBI taxonomy): domain Eukaryota; kingdom Metazoa; phylum Chordata; class Amphibia; order Anura; family Pipidae; genus Xenopus; species Xenopus laevis. The sequence continues at coordinate 8,963,982 of NC_054371.1, forward strand.
TCCAAACTAATTATGTTATATTTTCTATCTTCTATTTTAAGTTACATAAATATCTGAACTCTTTCCATAAAATTCAAGAGATAAGTACTTCATACTGGATTATGAATTTGTATTGCAACTCCACGAAAAAACTTCTTCATAGAACATGCGGAGTTTTCTTATACTTGGATCCATTAAATAACAAAATTGTCATCAATAAAAGGAACATTCAATGGAAAACCAAATACAACATGGTCAGCCATAGACTTTTTTATTTTTTAACTTTATGGAAAAAAATCTTTATCCAAAATCATTTCAGTTGACAGAACATGCCAACATGCAGAGCTAAGGCAGCCTCTCTTCTAGTACTGCTCCCATCATGCCCTCCTGTCCCATTCAGTACCAAGAAGAAAGGCTATTACCAACCTCATGGAGCAATTTGGAAGTCATTTCTTATTTTTTTTATGTAGTAGTGTGTACTGTATCTGTTATCCATTGCTTTGCCAATTATCTTTGTTTCCTCTTCTTCCCTATGGCTCTTAATTGTTCTTGATACACAGGTGGGCAACTAAGAATGCCTGGGCACATGTTAAGCAGCAGTGTAAAATATCGTAGTCTGTGAGGGCATACTTCATTTGGGTTGAAAAAAAATCTATCTATGAAGTTCATCTCCTCCATATGTTCCCCAGAGATAAATATGTGAAAAGAAATGTAATTAATCAAAATCGAGTGCATTCAAAAGGTCAACATTATGGCCCTGTCAGTCACTTGTCAAGCTTGTTAACATTTATTAAGGGTCACATTTTAGTGGTTTTAAAGGTTTTTGAAATGACAATTACACTCACTGGGGCTCATTTATAAACACTGAGCAAATTGGCACCTGGGCAGTAAACTATGGCAACCAATCAGATGTTTGTTTTCATTGGTCAACCGGCAGCTGCCTTTAAAAATCCAGTCACTGATTGGTTGATATGGGTAATTGCCAAGGTGCAAATTTGCCCAGTGTTTATAAATGAGCCCCACTTTCTCTAAAATCACGAATGTCATGAAATTTATGAAAGGATCAGAGTATAAAAAGTACAAATGTACTAAAAATGCTGCACAGTGTGCTAAAAAGTATGGAAACCTTGATAAACTCAAAAAGTTTGAGTTTTTTTGGACAATTCCTAGTGAAAAGAAAAATCTGAAAACCTCTAAAAGTCCAAATTGATTACAAATGTTCCAATAAGATGAGCGTAGCTCCCAATGACTTTAATAGGAACTTGACCTGGCAAATTTTTGTCTTAGATTTGTTTGTGGTTTTTACACTTGATAAATCTGGAATTTTTAGAGTTTTCAAGAAAGATAGAAAACGTACAGATTTTTAGAGATTTGTAAAAAAAAAAAAAATCTAAATTGGCCAACAAGTTTTAAAACCCACACCTAAGTACATTCAAGTGGCCACTATGTGAGCAGAACATGGGGCTAGAGAGCAGTAAAAAATGAAAGAAAAGCAGATTAATTTTGAATTGATTAGACAATAATTCAGATAACAATTCAAAGAATTAAAAAACAGGGATTGTTTGTCCATATATTGCAATATATTTAAGCTGAACAACTACGTCAAAGTCATCCCCGATGTGGCCAGTCCTACAATCAACTTGCATTTGATTCATTAAGAATTCTATTGCTTCATTATACATTATGCATTTTGCCACAAAACCTAAATGTTCTCTCCTGCAACATAACCCACAGCTGTTTCGAAAATTTATCATGTACTGTCTCTTTAAAGGAACAGTAACATGAAATTTTTTCTATAAAAAAAAACACCAGCACACATTTAACTTTAAAGTCACAAAGACTTTATTAAGAATTTTCTTACAGATACTCTACTTGCGCTCCTCTTCTGAAAAGGTGACATGGTGATGATCCTTCTGGCGGCGATTGATTTCTCCTCCCTGGCTATCTCCTATAGAAGGCAGGGAGTAGAAATCGAGCACCGCCTGATGGATCATGTCGCCTTTTCAGAAGAGGAGCGCAAGTAGAGTATCTGTAAGATAATTCTTAATAAAGGCTTTGCGAATGTAAAGTTAAATGTGTGCTGGTGGGTTTTTTCCGTTAAGGGCAAACAAATTTTTTATAGAAAAAATTTCATGCTAATGTTCCTGTAAAACTTCGACCATTCACCATCTAAAATCTGTGGAATAGCTGTTTTAGCCTATGGAGGACCTCCTACAACCTATTTGTAGTCATTTGGTGGACTTTGAAAAATCAAAGTTTTTTGAGACATATCCTTTGATTCCAATTTGATCGAAGACATTCAAAATTTGAATAGAACAATTCAAATACAGCCTATTCACCCATAGTTTAAATAATCTATTTTCTCAATACATTTTGGTTGGTCTTTTTTTATTTGAATTTCAAGTTTTAAATAACTCCCATCGGCTTGAAATTCGACCCTTGATAAATCTGCCCCTTTGTGTATTGGAGCTTGAGTACTAAGCATGTAATGTAATGAATTTGATCGCAATTAATGCATACTGTACAATGTAGGAGAACAGTGGGCTTATAAAGTTATCTAATAATGAGACATCTGTACTAAATTGGGTTTTAATTTTAAAAATATAACTCGAATTTGTGAGTTTTTGTGCAAAAAAAAAAATAATCATGGCGAAAAATTGAATGATGATAAATTACCCCTGTTCTGTCCTTACTACATGTTCCTTCCTTCATTAATCCACTGACACCCAATTAGAAAGCTTCGGTTTTATTAACAAGGGGAAGGTGTAAAACCGGGGAAAAATGACAGTGCTTAGTGAAACTGTAAAATATATTATAACAAGTACATAAACACAGTGGAGAATAGCATATATATAAATGCATGTATGAGTAGGAGTAGGAGTAGGAGAGGCATCTGTATGTGAGTAAAGCCTAGATGCCTGAGTAAACCTTAGGACCATGAGGTGGCTACACATATACAACAAGTTATACAATTGCATAAAGAGAAAAACAGATAAATAATGATCTGAATTTATGGGGGTAGAAGTAATACCTACCAATCATGCTTCCACAAGGCTGGATAGGGTAGGATTACTACAGATAATATTGTGCTAGCTGTGAACAGTATAAAGATGGCAGCTAGATGAATCATTTCCTGGTATTACACATAACCTAAGAAGGACATTTTTATAACAATGCACATAAACCATCAATTAAATCACTAGGTGGTGCAATATAAACTGTAAAACAATGCTGGAGGCATAACAAACCCCCCTAAAGGACAAGGAAATTAGCTACAAAGGCACAAGCTATAACACAATATTTATTCTGCAGAATGTTTTACCATACTATAGAACTCTCTGTTTGTTTAGGATAGCAGCTGCCATATTAGCATGGTGTGACACCACTTCCTTTCTGCCTCTCTCCCTGCTCTCTCACAGTTCTGGGCTCAGATTACAGCATGGAGAGGAGGAGAAAGAAGGGAGGAGGGAGAGAGGAGCAAACTGAGCATGCTCAAGCCCTAGCCCTGGAGGTTGAAGCTGAAAACAGGAAGTCTGATACAGAAGCCCATGAGTACACAATAGAAGGAAAGAAATGTGATGTTTCTTTTGACAGAGGACTCAGAGCAGCATTACTTTGAGGGTTTACTGGTGTATTTATATAGACCTTTCTAAAAAAGTTTACTTAAGGGGTTATTTACTAAAATCCGAATTTATCTCATTATTTTAATAAGAAAAGCTCTACCAAACTCCCATCACTTTGCCTTTTTTATTAATGAAATAACTCGAATACATTCTATCGGTAAAAAAAACTCTACAAAATAGAGCAAGAACTAGAACCGTGTAGGTTTTTTTTAAACTTTTCTCCCAAATTTCTAGATTTTTGTGTTTTTTTACTGAAAATCCTCAAATTTATCGAGTTATCTGGAAGAAGCCAGCGCAGACCCAAATATTTTCAAATTGGGATAGGAACATCACCCATTGACTTTTAAACGACCTTGACAGGTCTGAGATGGGGAATTTTCAGATTCTGGCTTATTGCAGCATCGGGGTATAATGAATTTCTAAAAAAGTAGTCCCATTAATTTTTTTTTTTGCCCCAAAAAGCCCAACTAGATAAAGTTTTAGTTTTTAATTTGTAGTTTAGTAAATAACCCCTTTAAATTTTAATTGTTCCTTCTCCTTTATTTAAACCTGCAATAAATTAGTCAAGAAAGTGTCCTATTCAAATAACGTAGAATGCACAGTTCAGGAACATTTGTTTTTGTGTAAATAAGGGTTTAATTGTGAGTTTTAACATTCATTAATAAATACAATGCAAAAATCCATGGGAATGAGTAGAATGTGGGTGAGTTTTTATTTATGAAGCTCTTAACTCACATTTTGATTAATCTGCCCCTAAATCTATCACTTACAAATTCTTTATTTTTTAGGTGCCAAGATCTCAGTGCTCAAACTATTGTCTCCCAGGATTCTGGAATACACTAAAGTCTGGATACCAGTCCTGCTGTTATGTTTGTGTGCCATGTCCTGAAGGAGCAATATCCAATACAACTGGTATAAATGTTTGTATAAATCTTTTCTCTAGTGCTGTAAATGCTAACTATGTTCTATTACAAACTACATAATTTATTAAGGGTCGAATAGTAAATTGGAGTTAGAATTAGAATTTTCAATTTTTGTGTCAAACTTCACACATTCAAATTTGAATCCCCTAATTTAAATGTAAATTTGAATGTAAGATTTATGACACCTTGACCATCGAAACAGTTCAAATATTCACTACCCAAAACCTGGCAAGTTGATTTACAAGTCAATGGCAGAGGTCCATTAATTTATTTGGATATATAAGTATTTTTTTCAGGAGGGAAAACTCAATTCAAATTCAATTCGAGCTTGATTCAAATTTTCGGGTCAGGACTATTCGATAAATTATTAGACGTTCAAATTTTTCCTTAAATAATCTCCCATTTGAGTTTGAGTATATTTACATAAATTTGAGTATATTCACATAAATTTGAGTATATTCACTTAAATTGAAAATTTGACCTTTGATAAATCTGCCCATTAAAATAGTAATACAAATCAGGGTATGGGCATATACCACATGTTCAGACTTTATTACAGATCTAAAGCACAACAAGGCATTGGGATAGGAATGGTAAACCTTTTGTTATAAACCTACCCAACATAGAACAGAAGATTCATGCTTACAAATATTCCCTAAGAAATGGCAATTTTTTTTTTATAAATATATATAATTTGCTCATTTTGCTCTATTGCCTGCTAGGGATGTCGCGGACTGTTCGCCGGTGAACCTGTTCGCGCGAACATTGACTGTTCGCGCTCGCCGAATGTTCGCGAACGTCGCGCGACGTTCGCCATTTTGGGTTCGCCTTAGCTGGCGCTTTTTTTGACCTCTCACCCCAGACCAGCAGATACATGGCAGCCAATCAGGAAGCTCTCCCTCCTGGACCACCCCCACACCCCCTGGACCACTCCCCTTCCATATATAAACTGAAGCCCTGCAGCGTTTTTTCATTCTGCCTGTGTGTGCTTGGAAGAGCTAGTGTAGGGAGAGAGCTGTTAGTGATTTGAGGGACAGTTGATAGTAAGTTTGCTGGCTAGTAATCTACTTGATACTGCTCTGTATTGGAGGGACAGAACTCTGCAGGGATTTGAGGGACATTTTAGGTTAGGTAGCTTTGCTGGCTAGTAATCTACCTTCTACTGCAGTGCTCTGTATGTAGCTGCTGTGGGCACTGATCTCTTCTGATCTCATCTGCTGACTGCTGTAATAACCCAATAGTCCTTGTAAGGACTGCTTTTATTTTCTTTTTTGTTTTTTTACTTTGCTACTATAAGAGCCCAGTGCTATTACTCTAGCTGTGTTGGGGAGTGGGACTGGTGTGCTACTGTGCTGCTCCTAGTAGTTCAGCAGCACCAACCCGAGTAATTTTTTTTTTTTAATATACATATATATTTTTTTTTATTTTACTGTTCTTTAACGTGTCCAGTGCTGTTTGCTGTTCTTCATAGTAGTGCACCAATAGTAGTGCACTTGCAGGCATTATTTGCCCAGTGTGTTCTTCAAACAACTGCCATCTAGCTGTGTGAGCTTTTTCACATTCTGTCTAAATATCAATAATAATACCGTCTCCAGAAACACCACCCGAGTGACGTTTTTCAAGCAGCAATAATATATTCCGTATCCACTGCTGTAGTAGTGTATACGTTGACCTTGTAGGCATTATTTGCCCAGTGTGTTCTTCAAACCACTGCCATCTAGCTGTGTGAGCTTGTTCACATTCTGGGCCAATTCTGATAACTCCACATTCTCTGTAACTCCTGCTTCCTCAATTATTTCTTGTTGTACATTATTATTCCCAACTCCACATGATTACTTTGCACCAGAGTTTGTTTCAGTGCTGCCCAGTCTCCTTTGTGCCACCTGCTCATCCACTTGTATCACTGCCAGGGCTGGGCCAAGGTATTTTGGCAAGAGTTTCAATCAGTTCCCCACCTGGTCCTGCATTACCATTGCCAGAACCATCATATGCCCCCATTTGTACCTGTGCCAATGGCAGTCAATTCTTCCGATTGCCCCCAATCTGTACCTGTGTCAGCATAAGACAAAACATCAATCATATTGTTACCCCCAAGATATCCTTCGATCAAAAAAGTTAGCCAAGCCTATGGGGACCTTCCCCATAGGCTAACATTGACTTCGGTAGCTTTTAGATGGCGAACTAGGGGGTCGAAGATTTTTTTAAAGAGACAGTACTTTGACAATCGAATGGTCGAATAGTCAAACGATTTTTACTTCGAATCCTTCAATTCGAAGTCGTAGTCGTAGTTGAAGGTCAAAGTAGCCCATTCGATGGTCGAAGTAGCCCCAAAAAAACTTCGAAATTCGAAGTTTTTTTCTTAGAATCCTTCACTCGAAGTTAGTGAATCGGCACCTTATTGTGTTACTCACGGACAAGTTTTTCATCTGAGTGTGGCTCATGGGGTGAAAAAGGTTGGGGACCCCTGAAATAGATGATGATCATATTTACAGCGACTAATCCTGTCAGGACATACAGTACAATTTAATTCTCATTCAGTACATAATATAAAACATAATATTTTTTATTGTTCCATTTATATGAATTTATATTATGTGAACCAATGATCTTCTATCTGACTTCATTCTGTCTTTCTTACATAAGATAATGAATTTGATGTTTCAAATGGTTAACTCATGAAACAACAACAAAAAGTTTCAATTAATACTGAAGTTTCAATTAATACTGAAGAAACCACAAACGAAACTGCAAGGGTGTTGGTTATTTCTTAATAAATTCACATGCTGTGCCTTTTCCTCTAGTTCTCTAAAGTTTGGCATAGAAAATAAAAAAATAATGAGGTAAGTGAGGTGATTTATAGGTGCGCTGGATTCAATAGGTAGAACAGCGGATTTTGTTTGGCCTAATGGAAAGATTTATTATTAAGTGGACCTTGGGCATATAGATGTAAGAAAATACAAGTGTGATCTTTAATCACATTTTAATACACTGTATGGTTTTATTTACTTCATGTGGGAAATTTTTTACAATGCATTTTTGGGGATGGGGGGTTTTCCTGAAAAATAAGAACGTTTGCAAGCCCCCATGTCAAGGTAAACCCAATATGGTGGAAACATGGCTAAATATGCTCTCACAAGCTGCTCATCCCCTGCTATGCAAATTACATTTCCAAACAAGTTTAAAATAATATTTTATTATTAATGAATTTTAAAAATGTCTAGTAAATTTCCTTACAACATAAGCTGGGGTTGCAAATTGCATTATTCTAGTGAAACTACAGCTAAAATTTCTTACCCTGGGCTACTCCACAAACCCAATACCTATAAACTTAAATGAGAACCAGCTGAGGCCAGTATATTAGTAACAGATGATAAATATCTCCCTTCCCTGACCCTCCCTGTGGAAAAAACCCTTATGGTTAGGCCTGTCTATTCCCTGTCCATTCTGCCAACATTATGCCATCCCACTGCCCCCTGTTCAATGTCCAGTTATGTCATCACCTGGCCCCAAATGATTTCTATCCGACCCATAGGCTATTTTTTTTTTATGGCACAAAGGTGGCAACCCTATTCCCACTCCAAACCCCAAAACCCTTTCCACTTGTCTTGCCCTCTTCCTGCTGTTACTGACAAAGTATCCCTATGTGTGTACCTGATTTTATCCAAACTTCCAGCAAGAGCAAGTGCCATTGAAGCTAGGCCCATAATTGTGCATGATCCTACATAGGTAATGTCATTGTATAGAAATTGTATATATACTCTTTTCTATAACTAACACAATTTATAATCCACTTTGAAATGAAAATCTTTTTTTGTTACCTTTACAGACAGTGTAACCTGCATTAGATGTCCTTACAATGAATGGCCCAATGAGCAAAGGGATCAGTGTATTGCAAAGGCAGAAGAATTTCTTTCATATACTGATAATGTGATTTCCGTGTTGTTTTCATCACTTTCAGTTTTCTTATCCGTTATCACTGCGCTGATGTTGGGAGTTTTCACTGTACACAGGGACACCCCCATAGTGAGAGCCAACAATAGGAGCCTCAGCTTCCTCCTCCTTGTCTCCATCAAGCTGAGCTTCCTCAGTGTGTTTCTGTTCCTCGGTCGCCCTGTGGATATAACCTGCATGCTGCGTAACATCACTTTTGGAATCACCTTCTCCATAGCAGTCTCTTCTCTCCTGGCCAAGACTATCATGGTTTACATTGCTTTCAAAGCCACCAAGCCAGGGAGCTCATGGAGGAAATGGATTGGAGTCAAACTGTCCAATTCTGTAGTCTTGTTCTGCTCATCCATTCAAATAATAATCTGTATGACTTGGTTGGCCATTTCTCCTCCCTTTCAGGAACTGGACCTTCACACTTACCCTGGAACCATCATCATTCAGTGCAATGAGGGCTCAGCTATTGGCTTTTACTCAGTTATTGGGTATATGGGGCTTCTGGCAGCTGTTAGTTTTGTTTTAGCATTTTTAGCTCGGACATTACCGAACAGTTTTAATGAGGCCAAGTACATCACTTTCAGCATGTTGCTCTTCTGCAGTGTTTGGATCACAATGATCCCGGCCTATCTGAGCACCAAAGGCAAAAACACTGTGTGTGTGGAGATATTTGCCATACTGACCTCAAGTGCCGGACTTTTAGCCTGTATATTTCTGCCCAAATGTTACATTATTTTATTTAGACCTGAAATGAACACAAAATCCAAATTACTTGAGAACAAAAAAGATAATGCTTGAAGCACATCAGTGCTTACATTAATCATTCATTATATTTTGAGTGAATAAAAATGTTTTTTTGGATGGAGTTTGTACTTTATGAAACTCCATCCGAAACAAATGTTACTATTGCAAAGGTTTGAAGACATAGGAACAACTAAGTCCTAGCCAGTGTAAGATGTAAGACCATTTTGATGGGATCTGAAACACATAGTTACATAGTTAGTTACATAGTTAAATTGGGTTGAAAAAAGACAAAGTCCATCAAGTTCAACCCCTCCAAATAAAAACCCAGCCCCATACATACACCCATCCCTACTTTTAATTAAATGCTATATGGCCATACCTATACTAACTATAGAGCTTAGTATCACAATAGCCTTTGTATTATGTCTGTCCAAGAAATCCTCCAAGTCCCTCTTATAGTCATTAACTGAATCAGCATCACAACATCACCCGGCAGTGCATTCCCCAACCTCACTGTCCTGACTGTGATGAAACCCCTACTCTGTTCCTTTAAATGAAAATTCTTTTCCTCTAGTCTGAAGGGGAGGCCTCTGGTGATTCTCTTTATGGGTAAAAAGGTCCCCTGCTATTTGTCTATAATGTCCTCTAATGTACTTGTAAAGTCTAATCATGTCTCCTCACAAGCGCCTTTTTTCCAGAGAAAACAACCCCAACCTTGACAGTCTCCCCTCATAATTTAACTCTTCCCTCCCTCTAACCAGTTTAGTTGCACTTAGTCTCTGCACTCTCTCCAGCTCATTTATATCCCTCTTAAGGACTGGAGTCCAAAACTGCCCCCATACTCCAGATGAGGCCTCACCAGGGACCTATAAAGAGACATAATTATGTTTTCATCCCTTGAGTTGCTTTAGTAGCCACAGAATGACGCTGCCCTGAATGCACTCCGAATGCAAAAATCAAGAAAAATTTGTGATTTTTTTTTGTATAATCTGACTTTTAAAAAATCACAAATTTTTCAGAATTTATTAAACCCTGAGGATGGAAAAGTCTGAATCTCAGACCTGTCGAGGTTGCATATAAGTCAATGGGAGATGTCCCAATGATTTTTTGATGTGCGCTGGGTTTGGGGCAATACCCCAAATTTTTGGAGTTTTCGGGTGAAAATTATGAAAAAATTGTGAAAATCGGTTGAAAAATTCAGAATTGTGAAAATCGGATTTTTTTTCAGGAAAATGTGATAATAAATAAGCGTAAAAAACTCCGAGCAGATTTGATCGGAGTTTGTAGCAGAAAATATTGAGATAAATTTGGACTTTGATACATAACCCCCTTAGTGTAGAACTTGCATTTATATTATTTTTGCCAAAGTGCATAACCTTGTATTTATCAACATTGAATAATGATAAATACATAGTACAAATTTTCCCACAAAACTAAAATATATTTGGAAACTTTGGCACAACATTGCAATCGTTAAAGTTCATGCTTGGAGCTATTGGAAGTGACAGCTTTAGTCTGCACCTTTCTCCAGATTAAAAACTCTCCAAATAAGATGCAGAGCCATTCATTTTCCAACAAAAAAGTACAAGGCTCCACATTCCTTAAACGTGTTGTTCACGTTAAAATACATTTTTAGTATGATGTAGAGATTGATATTTTGAGACAATGTGCAATTGGTTTTTATTTATTTTTTATTCATGGTTTTTGAGTTAGTAAAACCTTTATTCAGCAGCTCACTAGTTTGAAATTTTGCTAAAAAATAATGTACTGTATCTCCACTAAACAAAGGCTGCACTGCTTTGAGTGAAGTGCTCCATTCTATGTGATTAGTTGTTCCTCGTGGTGCAACACACAAAGTAGATGCTCAACGAAAAGCTGATTTATTAAAGAGTTACCTCAAGCAAGAAGTTTGGGGCAGGGGCACCTAAACCTTCCAAATAATAGGGTAAGTGCTGGAAAAGAAACATACAAATGGATTGCTTGATGAATGTGAATTGTAGAAAGTAGAATTTGGGGTGGACATCTCTGCATTTTGTACATATCAAAGTGGTGCTCATCACTAATTTTTAAACCATTAAGCAAATTGTGTGGTCACTGGCCTTATTACACCCCCATTTAATGGTTTAAAAATTAGTGGTGATCACAACTTTCCCTTGAGTGTTATAGGTTATACAGGAGCCGTGACCAATTCCACCCTTTCCAGCTATAGTCAGATGGCCAATAAAAGGGCAACCAAGTTTTGGAGTTTTAACCTTGGAAGTAGCAAGTTAGTTGCAGGTAAAACATCGTTTCTGCGTAAAATGTATAAGGAAGCAATCAAATTTTTACTAACAAGACAAGGTGCCCTGGACAAACAGTAAAACAGAAATGGTATAATAAGAATGCTTGTAATTCAGTCAATAAAACATAACTTGAATTTACTGAGTCAATTAAAGAGTTATTTACAGGTTATCTGTGAATTACACAATTTATGTTCAATTTCTAAAATAGACAGTACATCCTCTAGCTGTGTATGGATATATATTGAGGATACTGTGCAAATCCATTCTCTGTTGTCTATAAAATGAGGGTTGGAATAGGGAGTCTCCTTACTCTGTTCTACAAATGCAGCCAAATCCTGGATCCTCTGTGTCTCTCTGTATTACTGACTGTTGCATGGAAACTCTATCCTGCATTGTTTTGTGGTACATTATGTCGCCTAAGTGGTCTGATATATATAATTATAATATGTGTGGAACCCTGCAGATCTGAGATCTTCATTATTGTATTAGAGAGGGTACAGAGAAGGGCAACTAAGCTGGTAAAAGGTATTGAAAATCTTAGCTATGAGAAATGACTGGAAAAATTGGGGATGTTCAAGCTGGAGAAGAGACTCTTAAGGGGTGATGTGATAACTATGTATAAATATATAAGGGGATCATATAATAATCTCTCTAATGATTTATTTACCAGTAGGTCTTTCCAGCTGACACAAGGTCACCCATTCCAATTAGAAGAAAAGAGGTTCCAGCTAAATATTGGGAAGGGGTTTGTTACAGTGAGAGCTGTGAAGATGTGGAATTGTCTCCCTGAATCAGTGGTACAGACTGATACATTAGATAGGTATAAGAAGGGGTTGGATGACTTTATAGCAAGTGAGGGAATACAGGGATATGGGAGATAGCTCATAGTACAAGTTAATCCAGGGACTGGTCCCATTGCCAATTTGGAGTCAGAAAGGAATTTTTCCCCCTCTGACACAAATTGGAGAGGCTTCAAATGGGGTTTTGCCTTCCTCAGGATCAACTAGCAGGCAGATTAAAAATAGTTAAAAAGTTGAAACTGATGGACACGAGTCTTTTTTCACTTAACTTACTATGTTACTATGCATTCATGTCTAGACACAAGAGTACCAAATCCACCCAAAAAGTCCAAAATAAGTTTGAAAAGTTTGAAAAATTAACCACTTGCCTCTTGCAACATACTCCACATAGCCTCACATACAGTATATACAGACTTGGTACATAAGCTTCTGTTTAGGCAGAAAGTCATTAATACGTTTCTTCCTAGGTCAGTGTGGGAGGAACCATTGATATCTGTCACAATAATGTTGATGTAAGATAATTATAGGTAGCAAAGTCTGACAGAAGTTCAAAATAAAGGTCATAATGATAAAGTTCCCATAATTCACAATAAGACATGCACAAACACTTTCCCTAGACAGTTTCCCATCACAACCCCAAAAAACATAAAAGTAGATGCTGACAGCTTTGCGACACTTAGGAAATTGGGCAGAGATACATGGGTACAACCTGACTAGCCTTTGTGGGGTTAGATGCACCATATTAAGAAATGTTATCTGCCTGCCCCTAGTGGAGATGGTTAATTGAGGTACTAATTCAAGGACATCTTTCCTCATTTTGTGGTCCAGTTATGGTGAAGCCCCACATCATTTTTGCTAAACTTTATTCAGTTGATTAGGTTTCAATTACATCAGAAGGGCATACATACTGTATATGTTAGGACCTTTGTCAGGTCAGGCAAACTACACTTCCAGAGTGGTTTCCGTGACTACTAATAGTCTAAGAGGGAACTGTGACAAACAACTGCAAATATCTATAACCAGAGAGTGGAAATTCAGATTGGACACACTACCTTCATTTTAGAGCTTTGGCAAAAAGACAAACACAAATAAACTTACTATCTTTGCAGCTCAATAGACACAAATAGAACTCCTAGAAACCATAATCCCAGATATGAATCTAAAACTCTGGAAGGAAGAATGGGCAATATGAGATAAATCAGCTACTAGAACACTAGGATTTAGTGTGCTCAAACAACTTTTAATCTGCGGGGAAACATTTCAACTATCATGATAATGCTTAGATGTATCTCAATACCAAAGGAAGAGTCTGGGTTTGGAGCCAAATGTAAGGGGTTGTGAGTAGTGATGGGCAAATTTCGAAACGGCGCCGGCGAAATTTTTTTTTTGAACCGGCGATTTTTTTCGGGGGAATTTTCTCGGGCGTTTCGCAAATTTATTCGCTGGCAGCAAATCGCGCAAATTCACCTTGAATTTGCGCCTGGCGAATAAATTCGCCCATCACTAGTTGTGTGAGAGAGAGAGGTTATAAAAGTGTTCCTGCTGCAGCATCCAGCCAGATCCAGTGTGTGTGAGACTGTCCAGGAGTGCAGACAGGCTGCTGTTTCATGCTATGTAGATTTAGTTGAGAGTTCTGCATCTTTAAATGTAGAGCCCATCCTGTTCTCTGCAAGCTGCTAGAGACTCAGGAGGTGAAAGGTGTCATTGCTGAGATTGACCCTGCTACAGCGCTGCCTGTAATCTCTGGTGTGAGCACCCCGATGGGTGATTGAGTCACCCAAGGGAGAGTATTGGCAAGGATTCAAGTGTGGGGACCCAGTTTGAGGACAGGTCTTGTGCATTTACCTGCTATGTGGTAGCGGCTGGTAAGTTCCAAAGTGAGAGGTACTTTTGGGAAAGGTAGCGCTTGGGAGCTCTTGGGAAGGGATATTCCATTTGAACTGAACTGTGTAGTTATTAACCCCTTCTAGAGTATTGGGACTGTGATAATAAAAAGGACTGTGTTGGAGAGACAGAGTGATACCTAATAGTGAGTTGGGTAGGTCCCATGTTTCCACAGTGCAGGAGTGAATTGTGTATTAGATTGCCCAAGTTGATTCACTACTGTTTGACATAAAGTTTATATTTATTTCACTGCAAACTTGTGTTTTATTTTTCCTAGTGGAACCCCCTGAGGTGTGCTCCTCAGTGTCCACTAGGTGGAGATACTACACTGTAAATACCAGTTCCCAGAACTTTTCATATGCAAAAGGGATCCAGGGCTCTGGATTGCAAATGGTTAATTGCTATTTAAAAAGACAGTAGCCAAATTAGGGTTACACATACATAAATACAAGGACATTTTATTATTTAAGCCACTAGTAATTGTATAAGTATTTTGTTTCTGATCACATGATGTTTACCTTGCTTTCCTAGAGGTGACTCATTATTGGTGTTATGAAAACAGGACTCTCAACCATACCTGACTCTTGAGTTTGGCTATAAGGGGTTATAATTACACTCAGGTTAGGCTAACATCAGATACCCCAAAACATACTAACACCCATAAAATTAATTTGCTGCCACCATCTATCATTAACAGGTGATAGAAACCTAATTTAACTATTTCCCTGCCCTCTATAACAGGTGATAACTCACAATACAACAAGGCATCAAACACTCTCTCCTATGGTAGAGAGTAGTTAGGGAAAGGGTTAGATTCTACTAGTTTAACAAGCACTCAAGCAGCCAAAAGGTTAATTTACATCCTAACAAACTTTCCTGATATCCATACTAGTTATTTAGCATAGTAATAGGCAACTTTCCTGTTCCATACATACCAAGAATGAATACACTTAGGAACAAGCTTTCAAATGGGCAATGACTTTGAGCACAAGGACAACATGTCAATTTGAGTCAACATGTTTAGGGAAATCCCAAAGATTTGCTTTGGTGAGAAGTAAAAAAACAACCATAAATAACTAGTTCACTCCTTTTGAAAGCAGTACATTCATGCTACTGTATATTTGTGGCTGTATATTTTTTTTAGAAAAAAAAATCTAAAGTATGTTATTTTGTAATTTAGGAAGCACCTGACCAAGTTAACATTTTCATACCCCTCTCTAATTAAATAAAAAGAAAACAGTACATGAAAAAAACAAAAACATAAAACAAAATAGACCATCATTTTGCAGGTGGACCTTCCCAGTCCTTTGTGCGCTGACTCTTTTATGAACTTTTGTTTGAATATATTTCTAGAGACCACTATAAATGAGGTCTTCTTCCCACAGAAGGGTTAGTAGATGTGGTTTGATGGGACAGAGTTCAAATTAATTTAATGCACTGCAGACAAGAGTGGCATTGTGGTCATAATTAAAGCAGGGCTCAATTCACCATGTTTTTACACTTAGCATCCTGCCTGTATGAAGGGCAGTTCCCACAGGTCTCTGTTTTGTAGTAGTTTTCACCCCATAAATACAATTTTTTTTGTGCTTTAAATGTATAGTTGTACACGGACAGTAAAGAGAGGGCTGCCTTAATCTCACCAACAGCACAAACTGAACATCATGACAATTTTTTTGTCTTAATGCATTCATAATCCCAGACGGAAGTTCTATTTAAATGAACAAAAAGGTGCACATTTGTGCCCATTAGTGCTTTTGCTTTTCCTTTCAGGTTCTCTATAAATTTCAGTGATGCCTTATGGTGTTCTTTTCAGGATGGCGTTCAGGAGTTAAAAATGTATCCAGATACATTCATCAGTTTGTATGGTGTACTTGTCTAACTAAATTAAAAAAGGTTAAAAAAGGGGTATCTAGCCTAATGTACCTTTATATTGATATTATAAGTAGTGATGGGTGAATAAATTTGCCAGGTGAAAATTCTCAGCAATTTTCCACTTTTTGCTGCCGGCGAATATATTCTCAAAAATTTGCAGATGAAAAATATGCAGCTTCAAAAAAAATTGGGCTAACATCAGAATAATCTTGAGCATGAAAATTGTCTTTTGAATTGTCAAAATTATTCGGACACTCATTGACTTTAATGCGCTTTGCGTTAGTGATGGACAAATTCGCCCATCACTAATTATAAAGCAAAGACTTTGGTCAGTTTCCTCTGGCTAGCACTGTTACATGGGTAATTAGTACTGTTTGTCATTTGATTAACTACTCATGTTTGCTTTATAATAACATTACAATTCACAAATTACAATAAAGTATTGCAGGTTAATTCAATGAGGTATTTACATAACATTTTATTACAAAAAAACATTCCTTGCAAAGGAGATAGTGAGGACACTGGTTTTCTTCTCAGATTTCCAAATTCTAAAATCAAGGTGATGTAGTGATTTTTGGGCAGGAGGGCCAACACTAGAAAGAGAAAGAGAAGTAAACATGCCTAACCCAAACCCTTATACTATAACCCTCTTAATAAATAATTCCCCTCAAAAATATTCATGAAGAAAAAGTATAATGACTGTATAAGGTTGGCATGTGTATTTGGAAAAAGTCAATAGAGAATTTGCCCTTGTATGTAAGAAATACAGATTTCTTTTATTTTTAGAAATGTCATAAAAACTGCTTAAATGTGGCTTTGCAGTTTAATACTTTGGAGTATAAATCCATCTCTACCCATTTTGAATTCATTATAATGTGTCATTTTCAGAAATATAGGGTATTGGGGATTTTTTGTACTGTGAGGGGGTCTTACGGCACATAATACACAGGTAAGGGCTTTATTCTTAGGGTCCCTCCATGCCGCATACTCTGGCAAACCTACACCTCAAACTGCTCAGTAGTTTGACCTGGGGCAGCTGGGAAATTGACAATAAGTCTAACCCCATGTCAGATTTCAAAATTGAATATAAAAAAATCTGTTTGCTCTTTTGAGAAATTGATTTCAGTGCAGAATTCTGCACTTCAGCACTATTAACTGATTCATTTTGAATTTTTTTTCCCCATGACAGTATCCCTTTAAGAGGGATATAAATGAGCTGGAGAGAGTGCAGAGACTAAGTGCAACTAATCTGGTTAGAGGGAAGGAAGAGTTAAATTATGAGGTGCTTGAGAGGGGAAATGATTAGACTTTACAAGTACATTAGAGGACATTATAGACAAATAGCAGGGGACCTTTTTACCCATAAAGAGAATCACCGCACCAGAGGCCTCCCCTTCAGACTAGAAGAAAAGAAGTTTCATTTAAAGGAACAGAGTGGGGGTTCATCACAGTGAGGACAGTGAGGTTGGGGAATGCACTGCCGGGTGATGTTGTGATGCTGATTCAGTTAATGACTATAAGAGGGACTTGGATGATTTCTTGGACAGACATAATACAAAGGCTATTGTGATACTAAGCTCTATAGTTAGTATAGGTATGGGTATATATCATTTATATGAAAGTAGGGAGGGGTGTGTGTATGGATGTTTGGTTTTCATTTGGAGGGGTTGAACTTGATTTACTTTATCTTTTTTCAACCCAATTTAACTATGTATTAATGAGGTGCAGACTAAGGAGGCACAAAGTGCATTCCTACCTTAACATATAAGATTTTATATTTTGCAGCATATTTTAATTAGGATATATATTTATGTATTACATAATATAACAGAACTATGCATGGTGTTTTTAATATTATTTATGCAAATTAGTTCTCATGTTCATTTCTGGTCTAAGTAGTATTGTATAACATTTTGGAAGAAATATACAGGCTAAAAGTCCAGCACTTGAGGTGAGGATGGCAAATATCTCCACACACACAGTAGTTTTGCCTTTGGTGCTCAGATAGGCTGGGATCATTGTGATCCAAACACTGCAGAAGAGCAGCATGCTGAAAGTGATGTACTTGGCCTCATTAAAACTGTCTGGTAATGTCCGAGCTAAAAATGCTAAAACAAAACTAACAGCTGCCAGAAGTCCCATATACCCAATAACTGAGTAAAAGCCAATAGCTGAGCCCTCATTGCACTGAATGATGATGGTTCCAGGGTAAGTGTGAAGGTCCAGTTCCTGAAAGGGAGGAGAAATGGCCAACCAAGTCATACAGATTATTATTTGAATGGATGAGCAGAACAAGACTACAGAATTGGACAGTTTGACTCCCACCCATTTTCTCCATGAGCTCCCTGGCTTGGTGGCTTTGAAAGCAACACAAACCATGATAGTCTTGGCCAGGAGAGAAGAGACAGCTATGGAGAAGGTGATTCCAAAAGTGATGATGCGCAGCATGCAGGTTATATCCACAGGGCGACCGAGGAACAGAAAGACACTGAGGAAGCTCAGCTTGATGGAGACAAGGAGGAGGAAGCTGAGGCTCCTGTTGTTGGCTCTTACAATGGGGGTGTCTTGGTATTTAATGAAGACTTGTAATATCAACTGAGTTATCAGGAAAAAGAAAATAGAGACAGTTGAAAAACATATGGAAATGATATCATTACTGTATGAAAGAAAAACTTGCTTTCTTTGTACACACTGATCCTTCATCTCATTAGGCCACTCCATGTCTGGGCATTGGGTGCAGCTCACACTGTCTATATAAATAGCAAATAGAAGAGAACATCAAGAATGAGATTAAGTTATGTGAAATATGTTGTAGGTTATTTTTATATTATTATGATGAAAGTGTAATTATTTTAGCATTCTTTTAAACAATACAGCACATCATACTGGCAACAACAAAGCAAGAACCAATAAAAACCCACTGGCACCTAGAATATCTTTTCATTTATATTTTATAGATGTAATTAATAATGGACAAATCTGACCAGTTCATGAAATAGCGAAAATTAACTGAAATACATTGAAGTCAGTGGGTGACAATATTTTTTGATACTTGACAAACTGAACAACACATTTTCTCAGCCATTATAGTTTATGGCCATTATTTTTGCAGCGAAATTTGCTTAAAAATTTCACTAGTTGTAATTTACATTTTTTTTTTACAGATATTTATAAAATATTAGTTACCATTTAATATAATCTCCAAATAGTCCTTTTCTAGTATATCCTTGATAATCCAATATTATAGTTTCAAATTTGTGCCCTCTGCCTGAGTAGAAGACTCTATGGGGTAAATTTATCAAAGAGTGAAGTTAAGTTCTGCCACTAGAATGAAATTCCGCAGCTCTCAATTCATTTCTATGGGATTTTGAAAGGCGTATTTATCAATGGGTGAAAGTGAAAGTTCACCCTTTGATAAATACGCCTATAAAAATCCCATTGAAATGAATGGAGAGTGGCGGAATTTCACTCTAGTGGCAGAACTTCACTATTAACTTTGATAAATATACCCCTATGTGTTGTAGCCCAGTTCAATGCTAAACACCACTCTACCATACAATTGTCATTTTGCAATCAGAGTACTGGCCTGACCCCCCCTCAGTAACAGACTTGCTGCCCCTCTTTTGTAAGCTGCCATCAGATCTAGACGTCCCACTTCTTTAGAGAAAGGCTCTTCATGCCTTAAAATGTAATTAGAGCATTGAAGCTCAGCCCATTGCTTGAGTTACGGGATCCCTTTGTCTCTGCTGATATCTGCATTCAGAATGTTCTAGCACAGCTTGTTGTTTGGGTTATAGACTTCTTGTCCCATTCACAGTCCAGCCCACATGTTGCGTTAAGCACTTTTCCCTGCTGCAAGCTACTATTAGTTCCATAAAAGTTTTTTTTGTCTAAGACACTGATTGAAATAGACTCCAAGTCAATCCTCCAGTAAATTGCACCAAAAAGCAGCAATTAGAATGAACCCCTGATATGCTTTCATCGGATAGTAATAGTGTTATCAGTTACATAGGTTTATAAACCAGTTTAATAATATGATATCCTCTCCAAGAACATTAATAATCTGAGCAAAGTAGACCAGATTCTTGTATGAACAAACCAAAAATTCCAGTTCTCTATAGAACAGTTTGTAGCTCCCTGAGGAATATTTCAAGGAAAAACATGAAAACTTAACAACGCAGAAATGGGATTCTTATACCTGGAGATTTTTTGGTCTTATCATATCATATGTGTTGTCCTTTTATTCTGAATGGTAAGTCCAAATTAGTCCTCTGAATTTTTTGTTGAAAAGCTATTGTTCTACATCTAACTGTTGCTATGGAAGAGAAGCATGAGACATATAATACAACTATTTTCAAATAACTATACACTATAAAACTGCAATATAACATCTGGTACTAACTCTGATAAAATTGTGAGTTCTTGGTGAAGAAGATTGAGAATCCATGGCATAATGAATGGCTGTGCTTGAACAAGGAAGGGTACGGGATTAGGATCAGATATCTCTTAAAAAATAAAGATTACTCTCCTATACTGCAAAACTATGTAGAATGTTTAGTTGTGTTGGATTTTGGGCAACAATTATAAGATTCTCTATTAGAGTTCTTACTGTGCTTCTTTAATTTACTCAGGGAGAAATGTGTCTCCCATTGGTTGAGGATCACATTGGCGTATTGATATTGTCCTCAACTGATGGGTCTCAATGGGCACATTAAATGATTCAATAATTGGCTGGATCAACATGATTTGGTCCTGCATGTGAGAGCCCTTTCCAAATGATTAGTTCTCGTTGTGTAGAGACTTTGCATCCCCAAGTGTTCATGTAAATTTGACTATGCAAGCACAGGATTATGCATAATGAACTGAGATGGCTGCCCATAAACCACTGTTAAACAGAAACATTAAAGGGATTCTGTCATGATTTTTATAGTATATAAAATATAATATATTTTGTATTACTAAATTACTCTGTATACAGTGCCCATACGGTAATTCATTTTACCATTCAAAAGTTTATTCTTGTATCAATAAATGTATTTATTTTTTGTAATATTGGTGTGTTGGAGCCATCTCAGGTGAAGTTAGAGATCACCACATTCCACTAGGGGGAAATTCCACCACTAGCATGATTTCAGGAAGAGCCAGCACTTCATATTCAAAATGCTTTCAGATAAGCTTTGTTTATCCTACTCAATATAACTGAAGGAGTTGTGACTTTGGTTAGCAGGACTTGGACTTTTACTATTGCGTGCTGTTATTATATCTAAAACTAAGTGGGGCATGGGAGCATTTTTAGCAGTACAGGTGTCAGGGAGCAGTTATCAGGTTACTATTCTCATTGTTCTGCTGATGGGATTCTGGGGGTAAAGGGAGGAGTGTGATATCACTCCAACTTGCTGTACAGCAGTAAAGAGAGAATCAGAGCACACATCACATGATTTGAGGCACCTCGAAAATGGACAAAATGTCTAGCCCCATGGCAGATTTCAAAATTAAATATGGGAAAATGTGTTTGCTCTTTTAAAAAATGTATTTTAATTCAGGCTAAAGGGAGGATATCACTCCAATTTACAGTGCAGCAGTAAAGAGAGACTGGTGTTTATCAGATCACAAGTCACATGATTGGGGGCACCTGGGAAATGAACAATTCCTCATGTATAGCCTCATGTCAGATTTCAAGATTAAATATAGAAAAATCAGTTTTCTCTTTTTAAAAATGCATTTTAATGCAGTAGTCTGCATGCACATATATTTCCATGACAGAATAACTTTAATTATTTTTAAAATACAATTTTTAATGGTAGAATTAATTATTTGCAATGCAAACTTTTTATTTCCAGGTGTCAATCATTCCTCCCTTGACCCTGACAGCTCTGTGCTTTGCAGCATTCTTTGGCATTTATCCACTGCAAGGTTGAAATACAGAACAAATCTACACCCACCAATAATACAGGCATTTGTGATTTATTTCTGGAGGCTTGCTTTTCAACCATTGGTTTATTAGCTCTTATTCCTAAAGATCTTTTGCCTTAGGCCTAATAGCTAATACTCTAATGGTCGAGAACTTCATTTATTTCAAAAACAATATTTAGACTGGAAGTACTGTATTTAATATATACCGGTTATATTAGAGATCTCTGCCATGGAACATGGGACACAATTATAACAACAGGGTTGGGCATCAGGAATTGGCATCTTCCTGTATCCTGGGAGACAATTGTCTGAACATTGAGCTCTTGGGATCTAAAAACATGAATAGTAAATAGCAAAAGAGCACATCTGTTATCTTTTTTTTTATGCCACCATTCACTTTAGAATATGTATCTTAAATATTTAAAAAGCAATAAAATATAATCTATGAGTTGATGACCTTAAAAGTGGTGGTGCTAACCCAAGTATGGCAATATGGCTAGTACATTAAAGGAATTGTTCAGTGTAAAAATAAAAACTGGGTAAATAAATAGGCTATGCAAAATAAAAAATGTATCTGATATAGTTAGTTAGGCAAAAATGTAATGTATAAAGGCTGTAGTGACTCGATGTCTAACATAACAGAACATAGCCCAACTTCCTGCTTTTCAACTCTCTTGGTTTACACTGACTGGTTACATGGCAGTAACCAATCAGAGACTTGAAGGGGGCACAGGGGTCATATCTGTTGCTTTTGAATCTGAACTGAATGCTGAGGATCAATTGCAAACTCACTGAACACTTATGTCCCATGTGGCCCCCCTTCAAGTTGCTGACTAACTCAGAGTAAGAGAGCTGAAAAGCAGGAAGTAGTGTTCTGTTCTGTTATGTTACACATCCAGTCACTCCAGCCTTTATACATTACATTTTTGGCTAACTAACTATATTAGAAACATTTTTTATTTTACACAGCCTATCTATTTACACAGTTTTTATTTTCAAGCTGAACTATTCCTTTAATCTGAACTGAGTTGTATATAGATTATTAAAACCAGCAAAACCATATACTGTATATTATTATTATTATTATTAATATTATTATTATTAACATGTATTTATAGAGCCCAACATATTGCGTAGCACTATAAAGTAAATGTGATTATTCAACTAAATCACATGAATCATATACATAGAACATATGGAGTTACATACATCACAATCAATACCGGTATAAAAGGTGAGGAAGGCCCTATGCATAGGCATACACTGTAAAAGGAAGGGAGTAATACACAAGGTGTGGGAGTGGGCAAGATTGAATTAAAGGAGAAGGAAAGCTACGGAGGCATTTTATTGCCAATAGATTAGCTGCAATAGTGCAAGCTAGAATGCTATATTTATTCTGTAGAATGTTTTACCATACCTGAGTAAAAAGCTCTAGAAACTCTCTGTTTGTTTAGAATAGGAGCTGCAGTATTAACATGGTGTGACATCACTTCCTGCCTGAGTCTCTCCCTGCTCTGGGCTCAGATTACATTAGAGAAGGGAGGGGGGAGAGGAGCAAACTGAGCATGCTCTTGCCCAGGGCAATGAGGTTTAAGCTGAAGGCAGGAAGTCTGATACAGAAGCCCATGAGTACACAATAGAAGGAAAGAAATGCTGTGTTTCTTTTGACAGGGGACTCAGAGCAACATTACTTTGAGGGTTTACTGGTATATTTAGATGGACCTTTCTGATAAGGCTTACTTAGTTTTAACCTTTCCTTCTCCTTTAAGTGGGTGAGAGTAGGCTTCTCGAAAGAAGTGCGTTTTAAGAGATTTCTTGAAAGCAGAAAGGTTGGGAGAAAGTCTAACAGATCGTGGGAGAGAGTTCCAGAGGAGGGGTGAAGCCCTTGCAAAGTCTTGAATACGAGCATGTGAGGAGTTAATGAGAGAAGAGTTGAGTAGCAGGTCAGTAGAGGAGCGTAGTAAGCGGTTGGGTGAGTATATAGAGATAAGTTCAGAGATGTAGTATGGGGCAGAGTTATGAACGCTTTGAATGTCAGGGTCATTCATTTGAATTTGATTCTGAAAGGTAATGGAAGCCAGTGCAGGGAGTGACAGAATGGCGAGGCAGAGGAGGAGCGGTTGCTGAGGTGTATGAGCCTCGTAGCAGTGTTTATTATGGACTGGAGAGGTGACAGTCTCTGCAGGGGAAGGCCAATTAAAAGAGAGTTACAGTAGTCTAGACGTGATATGACGAGAGAGTGAATAAAAATTTTGGCAGCGTCTTGAGTGATAAATGATCATATTTTGGATATGTTCCTTAGGTGGAAGTGACATGATTTAATAAGTGACTGGATATGAGGAGTGAATGACAGGGCAGAATTTAGGATAACCCCAAGGCACCGGGCCTGGGGAGAGGGGGTGATAGAGGAATTGTTAGCTATGATGGATACTTCGGGGATGTTACTGGTGTTAGTTGGAGGAAAGAGAACCATTTCAGTTTTAGAGAGGTTTAATTTAAGGTAGCGTTGCGACATCCAGGTAGCGATATCGGACAGGCAGGAGGAGATGCGAGTTAGGAGTTCTGGGTTGAGATCAGGAGATGAGAGATAGATTTGAGTATCATCAGCATAGAGGTGGTTGTGGAAACCATACGAGTTGATTAATTTGCAGAGGGAGGAAGTATAGAGGGAGAATAGTAATGGTCCCAGGACAGAGCCTTGAGGAACCCCAACAGAAAGATGCTACTCCGTTGTAGAAGACACTGAAGGAACGATTGGGGATGTAAGAAGAGAACAAGGACAGAGCTGTGTCACGAAGGCTAAGCAAATGGAGGGACTGGAGGAGGAGAGGGTGATCTACAGTGCCAAATGCAGCTGAGAGATCAAGTAGTATTAGTAGTGAGAAATGATTGTTGGCTTTAGCGGTTAAAAAGTCATTAGTTAGTCGAGTCAGGGCAGTTTCAGTGGAGAGTTGTGACTTAAAGCTAGATTGTAGGGGGTCCAGCAGGTTATTGGCAAAGAGGAATGAGGTTAGTCGGTTGTAGACTAGGCTCCCAAGTAGTTTAGAGATGAAAGGTAGCAGAGAGATAGGTCGGAGGTTGTCAAGATTGGCGGGATCAAGAGAGGGTTTTTTCAGAATGGGGGTGGCAAGAGCATGTTTTAGTTGAGAAGGAAACAGTCCAGTTGAGAGCGAAAGATTAAATAGGTGAGTTAAGGCTTTGATTAGACAAGGATTGGTATTGCGGAGAAGTTTTGAGGGAATTGGATCAAGCGGGCAGGTGGTAAGTTGAGAAGAGGCCAAAAGCATTGAGACTTTCTCATCAGTGACAGGGGTGAAGGAGCACAGGAGAGACTGGGGAGTGTGGAGGGAGGGTGGTGGAAGTCTAGGGGGGTTGAGTAGTGTAATGTCCCTTCTGATAGTGTCAATTTTGCTTTTGAAGTGCTCAGCAATATTTTGAGCAGAGACAGATGGGCATGGAGGGGGTGGAGCAGGGGAAAGGAGAGTGTTAAAGGTGGAGAAAAGTTGTGCTAGTGTTTGGGGAATAGCAGGGGGTGAGGAGGGAGTTAGTGAGAGTTGAAATGTTAGCATATTGTGATCAGAGAGGGAAAATGGTGAGTTAGTAAGATTGGTGGTTGAACAGAGTCTGGTAAATATGAGATCCAGAGTGTTACCATTGGAGTGAGAGGGGGAGTCTGAGCACAAAGATAAGCCTATGGAGGAGGTTAGTGAAAGAAGTCTAGAGACAAAAGGGTTGTTAACGTTGTTAACGGGTATATTAAAGTCACCTAATATGATGGATGGGATGTTAGATGAAAGAAAGTAAGGAAGAAAGAAAGTATATGAGATTTGGAAGGGTGAGTTCTGTAAGACCTTTTAGGTAAAGGGAAGTTTAACACAGTATGTGGGACATAGAAGGGGTATATACAATGTCTGATGCCTGTGAAACCTACAACAGTTCCATGTGGATTATGAAACCCAAGAGATTTCTATATGGCTTATGAAGCCCAGTAGACTTCAATACAGCTTCTATGCTGCATTACATTGATATACAACTTGTTACTCCCAAATACAGCACCAAATGGGGGGACACAAATTAGAGTTCTCTACAACGTATAAGACTCTGTAGAGTTTTGTGTGGCTTGTGACCCCACACAAAGTTATCTATGGCTTGTGGCAGCCAGTAAAATTATATACAGGCCCTTGCTGACACTTTCCACTGTCACTGATGTAGGTTTAACAACAATACAGATATCAGTAAACACAATGTTTAAAGGGATTCTGTCGTGATTTTTATGATATTGTTTTTATTTGTAAATTACTCTGTTTACAATGCAAATAATTTACTCTACCATATAAATTTCATTCCTGAGCCAACAAGTGTAATTTTTATTTGTTATACTGGTGGGTAGGTGCATCTCAGCTCGTTTTAGCTGGACATTTGCTTTCAGAAAATTGCTTTCTAGCAGGCTGTTTTTTCTCCTACTCAATCTAACTGTATGTGTCTCAGTGGGACCTGGATTTTACTATTGAGTGCTGTTCTTAGATCTACCAGGCAGCTGTTATCTTGTATTAGGGAGCTGCTATCTGGTTACCTTCTCATTGTTTTGTTGTTAGGCTTCTGGGGGAGGGGGTGATATAAATCCAACTTGCAGTACAGCAGTAAAGAGTGACTGAAATTTATCAGAACACAAGTCACATGACTGGGGGCAGCTGGGAAACTGACAATATGTCTTGCCACATGATAGATTTCAAAATGAAATATTAAGAAATCAGTTTGCTCTTTTGAGAAACGGATTTCAGTGCAGAATTCTACTGGAGCAGAACTGATGTGTTTTGAAAAAAATTTTTTTCCCATGACAGAATCCCTTTAACATAAAAAATAGAAAGTTAAAGAGAATGTTACTGTGTTGTCTATTGTCTTCCATGGAATTGCCATTGAGGTTATATTTAGCTGCTGATCTGGTGGTGCCCACGGAGAGAACTCGCCAAGAAAGTTTCTTACGATACTTGCTTCAAGGTTTATATGGTTGATATAGATCTTGGAACTAGTGATATACTCTCCATTTTCATCAAATGAGAAGATTTCACCATGTTTGGATTTCAGCTGAACTTTCTTTAAATTATGGTGCAACTTTACAAAAAGTAAAAAAAAAAGGTTAGAATTTATGTAGGTAACATTTAGCAGTAATAGTATAATATTACTGGTATGGGATCCATTATCCAGAAATTACTTGAAAATTCTAAATCTGTATTAAAACATCTAAAGTGTCACATGCATAGGTCTGTAGATTTTCAAATAAAGATTTGATCCTAAAATATACATATTGGCTTGCTTTTTCAGTCAAATTCCCATTGTCCGATAAATTGGTCTCCCTGGTAGCTTTTGCAAGTTTTTATTTATCTTGGGTAGTAAATAAAATGTTGCTACCCTTGGGTTGCGGACTGTTAAAAATTGTTTCTCTTTCTTGCCAATAATATTATCCAGAAAGACACCATTTATTAAGTTGTCATACTGTATTTTGAAACTATCAGATTGATCTCTCCAAATTTCCTTATAGCTGGAAGAGGCCAGCTGCCTGTATCCTCAAGATACATATTGCGGGTCCAGATTTCCACATTGCCACATAGACTTGGGCGAATGTGACCCATTTCGCTTCGCCAAAAATTTGCCGCCAGCGAAATATAGTCTATGGGCGTCAAATTTTTTTTGACGGGCAGCGAAATTATTTTGTTGTGAGTAATTTTTTTTTTGACGCACAACGCCATACAAGTCTACGGGCGTTATTTTTGCGGTAAAAAAATCTCATTGCTTAATCTGAACATCATCCCATATTTGCATCTCTTTGACTGCTCTTATTTTCTTTCTTTGTTAGATTTTTAGCATAAATATGTGGTTGGAGTTGTAACACATCATTAATCACCATATTAACGAAAATACCCACATTGTGGCATATATTAGAGGTTGGACAAAAAGAAGATTTGGCTTCTTTCGCCACTCTTCTACAACCCTGATACCTTCAAAATAACTGTTTCCTTATTTATATTTTATTAGTACCGTATATACTCGAGTATAAGCCGACCCGAGGTACCTAATTTTACCTACGAAAACTGGGAAAATGTATTGACTCGAGTATAAGCCTAGACACAACTACAGCCCTGTCTCCCAGCAGCGCACATTCCGCCAAAGCGACCCCCCCAGCGATCAACCGGACTTCTTTGCAAAGTTGATGGTGACAGAGAATTGCCAAATGGATTACTGAGTGCATTGTCCCACTGTCCCACTACCATGTGTAGAGGGTGCTGTGTGATATTGCCATCACTGTTAATCTTTCGTATAACCAACAGAGGGCGCTGTGTGATATTGCCATCACTGCTATTCTTTCATATAACCAACAGAGGGCGCTGTGTGATATTGCAGTCACTGTTAATCTTTCATACAACCAAAAGAGGGCGCACTGTTATTCTTTCATATAACCAATAGATGGTGCTGTGTGATATTGCAGTCACTGTTATTCTTTCATATAACCAACAGAGGGCATTGTGGGATATTGCAGTCTCTCCCCAAGCGAACTGTTGGTATAGGAATGATTAAAAGTGACTGCAATCTCAGCTACTGCCCGCTGACTCGAGTATAAGCCGAGGTAGACTTTTCCAGCACATTTTGGATGCTGAAAAACTCGGCTTATACTCGAGTATATACGGTAAACTATTAATGAATTGACTAGTTCTGGATGAATTCATAGATAATATCAGGTTAAAAATCAATTCATATTTGATAAATTAGTCAATCATGTGGTAATTAATTAAATTATTATATATGTTATTTTCATTATTACCAAGGTATTCTTATTGATTGGCACTAAAGACTTTAAAGAAGAAGGAAAGCAGTCTATTGCCAATAGATTACACAGTGCAAGCTATAACACTTTATTTATTCTCTAGAATACTTTACCATACCTGAGTAAATGCCTCTAGAAGCTCTCTGTTTGTTTAGGATAGCAGCTGCCATATTAGCTTGGTGTGACATCACGTCCTGCCTATGTCTCTCCTTGCTCACTTATAGCTCTGGGCTCAGATTACAGCAGGGATGGGAAGATGGAGGGGGACAAGGGAGGGGAAGAGGGAGAGAGGAACAAACTGAGCATGCTCAAGCCCTAGCCCTTGAGGTTTAAGCTGAAAACAGGAAGTCTGATACAGAAGCCCATGAGTACACAATAGAAGGAAAGAAATGTGATGTTTCTTTTGACAGAGGACTCAAAGCAGCATTACTTCCAGGGGTTACTGGTGTATTTATATAGACCTTTCTGATAAAGCTTACTTAGTTTTAACCTTTCCTTCTCCTTTAAGTGGTTATTTATATTTTAAAGAAAATAACTGATTGAATTTGGAATTTTATGAGGCGGTAGTTTTTCAAGGGTTGTTTCATTAATCTAATCACCATATCTAATAAGTATTGTAAGAAACAATAATTGATCAACTTTTGAGTAATTGTATCAACCATTGTAGCGAGTGGGGTTATTACTTTCTTTTCTTCTTTATTGACAAGGTGGAAAGGAAAGTCACACAACTAGTGATGGGCTGAATTAACAAGACCCTGCTGCACTGCACTGCTCAATCAAACTCACTCAATTGTTGCTGGACTACAAATCCCAAAATATGTAACCTATAAAGATTGAGTCATGCTGGAAGCTGTAGTCCAACAACATCAGGGTTGTATTCTTAAAGCAATATTGCACAATAAAACTTCCGCCATCTTTCCAGGGCCCAGGGCAGCATTAAATTGTAAAATAATCCTCCAATGAATGCCATCTGATGTGTGTCAATCTCCATGTTCTTTGTTCCTGCAACTGGAGATGGAAACAATAAGACCAGTTTCCATAGCACTAAAAACATCTGTCATTTATCCCCAGGTCTCATTTCAGTGTCTTATAATGAAATAAAAATATGGCACAATAATATTTTTATGTAAGATAAGAGCAAGATGGCTGACAAAGTGCTGGGAATTATTCTCATTGGTTGATTCTCTTGAGGAGTGTTTAAACTAATCAAGGGGGTGGGTGAGATAAAGAATTGTGGGGAAGTTAGGGTAGATGGGGCAGTGGGATTAGTAACGGGTCATGGAGGGAGGAGTGAGGGGGGCATACAGTTTACCAGCTATGCAGGTCCCTCTGTTACAAGGAAAACAGAATAATACTAACTTAACATATAATTCTCCACTAAGTAATGCAAATTTGAACAGTAAAAGTAGTAACCTCGGCTGTATGCTGGCAAATGCACGGAGTTTGTCAGGTAAAATGGGAGACCTAGAATTAATTGCATGCTCTAAAAATTATGATATAATTGGTATCACTGAGACCTGGTGGGATGAAACATGTGACTGGATTGTGAATTTAAATGGTTACAAACCAGAGGGATTAAATAGCGGGTGGAGGAGTGTGTTCGTATGTAAAGCCTGAGTTAAAGCCATGCACTAAAGAAATAACCATAACTGGCACTGGTGAGGGTGTAGAATCACTCTGGGTAGAGATTTTGACTGGGCAAAAGGTAACAAAAAGAATTATCATTGGTGTATGCTATAAACCACCTGGTATAAGTGTCGAGTATGAAGCCCAGCTACTCTTGCAGATACAAGCGGCTTCACAGCTGGGTCAAGTTGTTGCTATGGGTGACTTCAATTATCCAGACATTGACTGGGGTAATGGGGTTGCTAAGACAGAAAAAGCTAGTAGGTTTGTAAATATGCTGAATGACAACTTTTTATTCCAGCTCGTTCAAGAACCTACTAGGAATAACTCCCTTTTGGACCTTGTAATAACTAATAATACTGAACTCATCTCAAACATTTGTGTGGGTGGACATTTAGGGAATAGTGATCATAACATGGTCTCCTTTGAGATTCTGTTGCAGAAGCAATTCTATAAGAGAGTGACTAAAACATTAAATTTCAGACGTGCAAACTTTGACAGTATATGGGCATCTCTGCAACATATTAAGTGGGAAATGCTTTTCACAGGGTTAAACACAGAACAAAAATGGGAAGTCTTTAAAATGCTGCTTAATAAATATACTTGTCAGTATATTCCACTTGTAAGCAAGGAACGTCGTTGCAAAGCAAAACCTTTTCTGTTCAATAGAAGCGTTGGTGTTGAGGTGGGTAAGAAAAGACCTGCTTTTAAGGCTTTCAAGATTGCTTGGACAGCCGAATCATTTATAAGATACAAGGAGGCCAAAAAATCATGCAAAGAAGCTATAAGGCAAGCTAAAATTGATATAAAAAAGGATATTGCAGCAAGCAGTAAAAAAAATCCAAAATTATTTTTTAAATATGTTAATATTAAAAAAATGAAGCAGGGAGGGGTAGGACCCTTACTATCAGAGGGGGGTCAGCTGGTTGATGAAAACAAAATAAAAGCGCAGATTCTGAACTCATATTTTTCATCTGTCTACAAAAATGAGGAACCAGTAAGTGAAGGTTTCCTTCTTAATAGTCCCAATTCTAGTAATACAACTAATGATGCATGGTTCACACATGAAGAAATTCAAAAGAGACTACAACATGTTAAGATTAACAAAGGTCCGGGGCCAGATGGTATTCATCCCAGGGTAATTAGCGAGCTTAGCTCTGTGATTGCCAGAACCTCTTTACTTAATTTTTCAGGATTCATTGAGATCTGGCATAATGCAGAGAGACTGGTGAATTGCTATTCAAAAAAGGATCCGGCTCTCAGCCTCAAAACTATAGGTCAGTTAGTCTGACGTCAGTGGTAGGAAAGCTTTTTGAAGGGTTAATAAAGGATAAGATACTGGACTTCATAGCAAATCATAATACTATGAGTTTGTGCCAGCATGGTTTTATGCATAATAGATCTTGCCAGACTAACTTAATTTCTTTCTATGAGAAGGTAAGTAGAGACCTCGATTCTGGGATGGCAGTGGATGTGATTTACTGTACTTAGACTTTGCTAAAGCATTTGATACAGTGCCACACAAAAGGTTACTGGTTAAATGAAGGAATGTTGGCCTTGAACATAGTATTTGTACCTGGATAGAGAACTGGCTAAAAGATAGACTACAAAGAGTTGTGGTAAATGGAACATTTTCTAATTGGACCAGTGTTGTTAGTGGAGTATCGCAGGGCTCTGTACTAGGTCCCTTGCTTTTCAACTTGTTTATTAATGACCTGGAGGTGGCCATTGAAAGTACTGTTTCTATTTTTGCAGATGATACTAAATTGTGCAGAACTATAGGTTCCATGCAGGATGCTGCAACTTTGTAGAGTGATTTTTCTAAGTTGGAAAACTGGGCAGCAAACTGGAAAATGAGGTTCAATGTTGATAAATGCAGGTTATGCACTTCGGCAAAATATAATATAAATGCAAGTTATATACTAAATGGCAGTGTGTTGGGAGTTTCCTTAAATGAGAAGGATCTTGGGGTTTTTGTAGATAACAAGTTGTCTAATTCTGGGCAGTGTCATTCTGTGGCTACTAAAGCAAATAAAGTTCTGTCTTGCATAAAAAAAGGGCATTAACTCAAGGGATGAAAACATAATTATGTCTCTTTATAGGTCCCTGGTCCCTGGTGAGGCCTCATCTGGAGTATGGGGGCAGTTTTGGACTCCAGTCCTTAAGAGGGATATAAATGAGCTGGAGAGAGTGCAGAGACTAAGTGCAACTAAATTGGTTAGAGGGAGAGAAGAGTTAAATTATGAGGGGAGACTGACAAGGTTGGGGTTGTTTTCTCTGGAAAAAAGGAGCTTGCGAGGGGACATGATTATACTTTACAAGTACATTAGAGGACATTATAGACAAATGACAGGGGAACTTTTTACCCATAAAGAGAATCACCGTACCAGAGGCCACCCCCTTTAGAATAGAAGAAAAGAACTTTGGAGGGGTTGAACTTGATGGACTTTGTCTTTTTTCAACCCAATTTAACTATGTAACTATGTAACTATCTATAATTAAGGTTTTGGTCAGTAGAATTCTCATTGATAAATTGGTTTTCATGTGTAATTAGGTTTTTTTTTCAATGTCTATAGAGAACTAGGTTCACGGTGGGACACCTTTTATGCTTGGGTTTTAGTATCCATTAAAAAACAAAGAACAGAAATGGTTGTCATTTAAAATGATATTAAATTGTTGTATAATGTAAATTATCAGCTCACTATACCTTCTACAAAATCTCCCATATTTCCATTGCAGTTCTAGTTGAGGTAGACATCTTGGATTTCACTGTCTCCTCTTACCTATATCTTCACACCAACTGTAGCTCTGAAATTTCGCACATGCAAAGTTGAAATTCCTTGGTCGCTTAGCAACCCTTCTAAGCTATTTTCAAATCAGCCAAACTTCTATTAGCTGCTGTTCAGTAGTGCTGCCTCCTGTCTGGAAGTTAGTGTGTGCCCTTCATTTGCATAATGACATCACCAGCAGGGGAAATCTTGTTACACTTCTAGTGGCGAAGTATACTAAAACTGTCTGAGCATGCTTGTGAACTCATTTGCATGTTATAGTCACTGTACAGACTTCCTCAGTGAAAGAACCCATTTGACAAAAAAACTGCAGTTTTAAAAAAAAAAAAAAAAAACTATATATGTAGTTTGATTAAATAATTTTAGGTTGTTCTGGTCAGATTGTTAATATGTGTTTGAAGGCTTGTTAAGGGATCACATTCAAAATGTTATCCTAGTGAATGACATTATGAGCAGCAATCAGCATGGCTTTATGAAGGATAGGTCATGTCAGACTAATTTGATTGCTTTTTATGATGAGGTAAGTAAGATTCTGGACAGTGGGGGGGGCAGTAGATGTGATCTATTTGGATTTTGCCAAAGCGTTTGATACTGTGCCCCACAAACGACTGCTTTCTAAACTAAGGTCTGTTGGGCTTAATGAAGTCGTTTGCACATGGATAGGAAACTGGCTACAGGATCAGGTACAGAGGGTGGTTGTTAATGGGACATTCTCTACTTGGAGTAAGGTTCTTAGTGGGGTCCCTCAGGGCTCAGTATTGGGTCCACTTTTATTTAACTTGTTCATTAATGACTTAGGGGAGGGTGTTGTAAGTAATGTATCAGTGTTTGCAGATGACACAAAATTATCAGCCCAATTAATTCCATCCAGGATGTGGCACTTGCAACAGGATCTTGACTAACTGGCAATCTGGGCAGCTAAGTGGCAAATGAGATTCAATGTTGATAAATGTAAAGTCCTGCACCTGGGATGTAACAATATCCACTTATACCCTTAATGGGACTGCACTAGGCAAATCCATAATGGAAAAGGACATTGGAGTCCTTGTAGATAATACACTTGGCTGTAGCAAGCAATGCCAGTCAGCAGCTTCAAGGGCAAAGTTTTGAGCTGTATTAAAAGGGGCATATGTTTGTAGGAGGAGGAGTTTATTATTCCACAATAGTAAGCATTGTTAAGACCCCATCTAGAATATGCCATACAGTTTTGATCTCCAGCACACAGATGGGACATTATTGAATTAGAGAGGGTCCAGAGAAGGACAACTCAGCTGGTAGAAGGTATGGGAAAACTTAGCTGTGAGGAAAGGCACACCAAGTTGACCAGAAATCAAAACCTAAATTTCAACAAACAGAAGCTAATACTTAGACTTTCAACGGCCCAACCAATGCATTTATACAATAATGTAAATGAGGAAGTGACAATACAATGTGATGC
Organism: Xenopus laevis; assembly: GCF_017654675.1. NCBI lineage: Eukaryota > Metazoa > Chordata > Amphibia > Anura > Pipidae > Xenopus > Xenopus laevis. The sequence continues at coordinate 8,998,617 of NC_054371.1, forward strand.
CATTGAAAATGGACTAGAAGCAACTCATTGCATCAATGCCAGCCAGTTGCCTTCACATTATACACACTGAGCAAAGATGTGCACAGATTGAAAATGAATGTCTGCCTATAATTTCATCTGTATCTACATGGAAAAAACTTAATCATGTTTGATTTTTAAAAAACCTCTCTGCTAAGAGCCCAAACCACTTACATTGCATGATACTGCAGCTTCAACAGTACAACATGCATGTGAAGTACAAATAAGATCGCTCATGTATAATGCAGAATTTCTTAACTATTGAGGCTTTACTTATCTGAAAAGATGCAACATAATCAAATTAATCGGTCCCTAAGCTCAGGAATCTGGCAGCAGATAATAGCAGATTGAGCATGTGCAGTGCCCCAGCAGGAAACAGAGATCTACAGAAACCATAAAACTCAATGTATAGCATTTCTATTTTTAATACATTTTAGTTCCCCTTAATGATCCCTTATCATTTAATTACTCAGTTCCCTTTCATTATTACCTCTGACTTATAAAGTAATGTTTCTCTGTTCCTTCCAGATTTCTCTTCAAGCTTCATGTTCATATCATGCAGAGCACGAGACATCAGATCAACTGCCAGATGCACTCGGGGAGAGTTGTATTGTCCTCTGAAAACATCAAGGTCTGTAATTCTCTCTTTCCCAGTGCAGTTATAAAGAATTGGAGAAGCAAAATAACTATATTCATACATCTTATTCTTATTTAGGTCTTTAGACAAACAAAGAAGATACATCATCCATATATCTCCAAGTAACTTGTCTTCTGGGTAATTAGAAGGATGAAAATGCTGTAAAAAGTTCCTCATTTCAGGAGTATCCAGATCATAATGGTACCCTGGCACAAGCACCAGACTGCAATTAAATAATACTGGTTTGTATATAATCATGTAGTCATTAGTTCCCCAGTTCGATAAAAGGATGAATGTCTTTTTGGGGGAAACCTTTGTTTCATCAATTACATAGGTTAAAAATAATAAATTTACAGTTCCACAAATTAAAATGACATTAGTAGAGGAGCTACTGATGGTATTCTTGTAATGAGCAATTATACTGGGAACATATTGCTTTTCATAGTTATGTAGTCTTAATGTGAACTCAATGCAGACACCAGCATTGGAGAGATACTTAGCCAAGAGCTTATATTCTTCCTCTCCACTCATATCATCAGATGTAATTATTCCAACCCAGGTCCAGTCAAAATGTCTCAGTAAATGCCCTAAGACATAAAATTCACCATGAATGCTCTGTACTGTGCGGAAAAAGTATGGGAAGGTGCCTCTGTCACTGAGCAATGGGTCTTTAGCTCCATAACTGATCTGTAGGGATGGAGAGAAGTATAGGCACTGGGTGGGGTTCTACAGATTTGCCAATAACACTGTGTAATGTAACATTAACATTTCACTTGGGTGTCCTAAAGGGTTATTTTATCCTAATCAGTTATGGGGTTAGCAAAATAAGTTTCAAATTATAATGGGGCATTTTCAAACTGGAAGGGAAGTTGAAAACTGTAAAAAAACATGTAAATCTGCTATTTTTTGTGCTTGGCACCCTACTTTCAGGTTACATAGTTACATAGTTAAATTGGGTTGAAAAAATACAAAGTCCATCAAGTCCAACCCCTCCAAATGAAAACCCAGCCCCATACACACACCCCTCCCTACTGTCACATAAATGATATATACCCATATCTATACTAACTATAGAGTTTAGTATCACAATAGCCTTTGTATTATGTCTGTCCAAGAAATCATCCAAGTCCCTCTTATAGTCATTAACTGAATCATCACCCGGCAGTGCATTCCCCAACCTCACTGTCCTGACTGTGATGAACCCCCTACTCTGTTCCTTTAAATGAAACTTCTTTTCTTCTAGTCTGAAGGGGGGGCTCTGGTGCATTGATCCTGTTTTTGGGTAGAAAAGTCCCCTGCTATTTGTCTATAATGGCCTCTAATATACTTGTAAAGTCTAATCATGTCCCCTCACAAGCGCCTTTTTTCCAGAGAAAACAACCCCAACCTTGACAGTCTCCCCTCATAATTTAGCTCTTCCCTCCCTCTAACCAGTTTAGTTGCACCTAGTATCTGTACTCTCTCCAACTCATTTATATCCCTCTTAAGGACTGGAGCCCAAATGGCCCCATTACTCCAGATGAGGCCTCACCAGGGACATACAGTATAAAGATTTTCGGACTGTGTGTGGAGAGTCCCGACATTTTTGTCTGGTGGACATCTGTCGTTTGGCTGATCGGACAGGTTAAAAGATTTCTGTCGGCTGCGGGTAATATCTCTGCGTGTATTGCCGATCGTATGATTTTCAGAGGGAGACTGTCACTAGATTTGGTCAGACATAACTTTCGTACGATTGTTGTCAGGGGTAGAACATCGACTGATCTGTTCTTTTGTACTTTATTTGATCTAAATGGGCAGGTCGGGAGATGGGGAAGTCCGATCGTACGATGATTTGTACAATTGGATCTTTGCGTCTTTGGCCAGCTTTAAGCTGGCCATAGACGCAAAGATCTGATCGTACGAATCGAGGATTTTCGGAACGTGTGTGGAGAGTCCCAACATTTTTCGTCCGGCGGAGATCGGTGGTTTGGTCGATCGGACAGGTTAGAAAATTTCTGTCGGCTGCCGATAATATCTCTGCGTGTATTGCTGATCGTACGATTTTCAGTGGGAGACTGTCACCAGCTTTGGTTGGACATAGATATCGTACGATTGCTTGATCTGAATGGTTAGTGGCAGGTCGGGAGATGGGAAAGTCCGATCGTACAATGATTCGTACGATCGGATCTTTGCATCTATGGCCAGCTTTAGCCTCTCAAAACACTTAATTGCGATGGGGGTTTGGGCTACAGGATGATAGTCATTAAGGTGAGTCACTTCTTGGGGACAGGGGCAATGGTGGTATTTTTGAAGCAGACAAGAACAGCTGAGCTCTGCAAAGAGGTGTGAAATGTGTCTGTGAAGTTGGCAGACAATTGTTCACTGCACATTTTTAAAACATTATCTGGGATTCTGTCTGGAGATTGTACCTGCAGTTCTAGCACCGGGGCACATATCCAGATTAAAACGCATGTGTGCTCCTTGATCTTGTGTTGGATCTCAAAGTTAATCCACAGTGGTTGGGAAATGAATGGATTGTTTTTGTTGGAATATATTCCTCAGTGCACATTTTGATGAAGTCTGTAGCCACTGTGGCATACTCATCCAAATCAGAGGTTGAATCTCCGAACATGTTCCAGTCAAAACAATCCTGCAGTTTGACCTCCACCTTTCACATCCAGCTCTGTACTGTGCACATCACTGGCCCCTCACATTTCATTTACTCTTTGTAAACTGGGAGTAGCAGCACAGGGGCGTGGTCTGACAGACCCAGTTGTGCTCATGGGAGACAGTGGTATGCACCCTTATGTGAGGTGTAACAGTGGTCCAGCATATTAAAGATGCAAGTTTGGCAGGAGACGTTTGTGAAATTTAGGTTGAACAGTCCTCAAATTCACCTGATTAAAATCTCCACAAACAATAAACAGAGCGGTGGAATGTGCATTCTCAAAGGTGGAGATGACCTGTAAGAGTTCGCACAGAGTGCCTGTTGCCCTGTGGTGGAATATAAACTGTACGATAACAGGAGAGAAATATCCTATAAAAAGTTATATAAATTGTGATACGAGGGGCCTTGTCTATTTAGCGACATGCAATTGTGGCATGCAGTACGTGGGTAGAACTTACCGGTCACTGAAAGAGAGAGTGAGAGAGCACTTGATACCCATAGATCTTGATAGAATTGAAGAAACAAATTTCTCGAATAAACGGATTTCTGCTATAAGTAAACATATTATGTGCATACATGGGGGTGACTACTCCCAGGTTAAATTTCAAGGTATAGAATAAGTCAAATTGGGACCACGTGGAGGTGATATTAAGAGAATAATTGATCAGAGAGAAACCTTTTGGATTTTTACTTTGAGAACTAGACATCCACATGGTCTCAATAATGACTGGGAGGTAACATGCTTTTTTTAGCCTTAATGTGAGTACTATAATACATGTATGCACATATTGGTTGTCTTATAAGTAATTGACTTTAAGTGCAAAACAACGTGTCTTTTTTATAACATTGTATAATGATATGTCTAAGCTGTAATCAATATGACTTGTAACAAAAAGTACTTTGAGTGTCTGTTTATATGTTTTTATATCTGAGATTTTTTTAATGAACACAGGTATATAAGGCACAGGATATCCTGTGACCTCACCTCTGATGAAGTGCCAGAAAGAGGCATGAAACGCGTCAGGTGATCCAACAGGTCATAGAGTAGGAACACATTTGTAATAGATGCCTGTCTGCTGTTTTAATCAAACAAAATAAAGCCAGACAATGATTTTATTCCAAACGTGTGGATTGGCTTTCTTAACCCACCTAAACCTTCTACATGTAATGTCCACTGGATGGAGACCAGTATGAGGAAACCACCACACTGCTATGGATTGGACACGATACTAAAGTGGCTGCAGTAGGGGCATGTGAGTTTTATTTTTGTCTATAAATCCCTGGAATATAAATTGCCATCATAAACAAAGTGCTGAACTCTTTCTGCAGGTAGAACGACTGGCACTTGATAAGTAAATACTCCAGCTCCGGGGTGCAGTGAAATGACATAATGAGTTATTCATAAGAAAGCAGACCCCATCTTCTATTTTCTTCCTCGACGATTCTTTCCAATCAGTGTGGTAGATTGGGAATCCCTCCAGCTGGACTGCTTGGTCCGGAGTGCTCCCAGTCAGACACGTCTCGGTGAAGCAGAATACACAGCAATTGCACAACTTTCTTTGGAATTTAAGTCTAAGTTTAAGATCGTCCAATTTGTTGTCCACGGACTGACCTTTGGCAAGAAAAGTGATGGGCATTGGAGGTCAGAGTCCATGACATTTTGTTCTAACTTGCACACCAGCCCCTACAGCTCTGTCTCCTTGCACATGTTCTCTGGGGGCTCCCAGCTGTGTTGTGATGGCCAAGCTTGGCACGGGTGAGAAATTATGCTAACTTCATAGTTTGTCTACCATAAAAACTGTAAAGTGGTTGTAAAATTGCTGAGAAAAGCAGGAAAAAATACAGAAAACAAATAAGCCTGTGAGGAGCAGCATTCAGCATGTCACCACACACTGGAGCCATTGTTCAGATATTACACTACTCAACCCCCCTGGACATTCACAACCCTCCCTCCTTACTCCCATTCTCTGCTGTGCTTCTTCTCCACTGTGACTGATGAGGGAGCCTCAAAAATTTGGTCTCCTCTCGCTTTACTACCTGCTCCCTTGATACCATTCCTTACAAATTTCTCTGTAATGCCAATCCCTAACTAATCCCTGTCTTAAAGGAACAGTAACGCCAAAAAATGAAAGTGTTTTAAAGTAATGAAAATATCATGTACTGTTGCCCTGCACTGGTAAAACTGATCTGTTTGCTTCAGAAACACTACTATAATTCATATAAACAAGCTGCTGTGGAGCAAAAAACGGCTATATGGCACAGGTTAACTAAGGGATAACAGATAACACCATTAGACAGACAGAGGTTATCTGATATCTGCTGTGTAATCTGAGCCTTTTCTCCTTTGAATGGCTGCCCCCATGGCTACACAGCATCTTATTTATATAAACATTAGTATGTTTCTTAAGCAAACACAGCAGTTTTACCAGTGCAGGGCAACACTGCATTATATTTTCATTACCTTAAAACACTTTTATTTTTTGATGTTACTGTTCCTTTAACTCATTCCCAACTAAAACATGCACTTGTCACCCCATTCTGGGAAAAAAAACCTTTCTTGATCCCATCAATTTTGTTAATCTCCAACCTATCTCTCTGCAACATTTCATCCTGAAATATAACTTATAAATATACTTATATACTTGTTTATAACTTACTAAGACCATTCCTCTCTGAGAATAACCTGCTGGACCCCTACAATCTGGTTTTAGGCAACAATACTCCACTGAGACTGCCCTAACCTGACTAACTAATGTCCTTCTAACAGCTAAAACCAACAACCACTTCTCACTACTAATACTACTTGATCTCTCTGCTGCATTTGACCCTGTGGACCATCCTCTCCTCCTCCAATCCCTCCTTTCCCTCTGCCTTCATGACACGGCCCTGTCCTGGTTCTCTTCTTACTTCCCCAATTGTTCATTTAGTGTCTCCTACAATGGAGTAGTATCTTGTCCCCACCTCTTTCTATTGGGGCTCCTCAAGGCTCTGTCCTGGGTCCCTTATTATTTTCTCATTATACGTCTTCCCTCTGTAATCTTATGAACTCATATGGTTTCCAATACCACCTCTATGCTGACAATACTCAGATCTCTCCTCTCCTGATCTTAGCCCAGAGCTCTTAACTTGTGTCTCTTATCAACAGATAATTGTTTTATATCTTCTTGTTGGTATTGTTTCAGAATCACCAACACTTATCTTAATTCTTCCGTAGAGGTGAGCTTTGGGTCAAGAGGTTGCATCAGGGCTGTTTCTGTCATGTCTCCAGCATAAGTTTTCATCATGTTTGTTATTTCTATTGCACCTTTGTGGTGAACTCCCTCTGCTGGTTGTTGATTAACGTAAGGCATTTAACAGGTAAATAATAGTAAAGAATAGTAAAATAGCTCAATACACTCATGATTAACCAGGAAGGATCTGCAGGCTTTTCCAGTCAGTGCTTTCCCTTTAAGACCACTTGACATCGTTGTGAAGATATCCAAACAGTAGAGAACAAAGGGAGCACAGGTACAGTGAATGTGGAGCATCAAAGTACCTACAAGGTGTCTTTATTGCAGAGAACAACCGATAGTGGTATTGATCACTCCATGAACTATTTCTCTCACATTATAGAACCTTCCTCAACAAGTTTCATGTTCACTTAAAGGGACTGTTAACACAAAAAAAATGTCTAATTAAAAAGTAACACAATTCTAAGCCACTTTACTATATATATATATATATATTCATTATAATTTTTCTTTTTTTTGTTTATGTATTACTATTGAAAGCAGTGTTTGTCTGTTGTGAGAATACCTGGGGGTCCTCTCCTCTCACTCGCTAATCAGCAATGAAACATGTTCACGCTTCTTCTGGGTTTGACGTGAGAACTGCGTCTGATGTCATTGCACTTGGTGTAAAAAAGGGGCCCCATGCCAATTATTTGCCCTATCTACTTTTATTTCTAATAGTTCCTGGGTGCATTTTCTCATCTCTATTGTTTATTCCTGACCTAGCCTGTTCATGGCCCTCCCTAGTCCACTGGCTGGTCATTGAACATTCTCTTGGATTTAATTTTGCCAATGTGCTACTGTGGGTCTTGACCCCGACTACATTCCTGACTGATTTTGTACTGCTCTGACTGATTGGTATTGACCCAGCCTTTCCCTCCACCATATTCTCTGTTCTTCCTTCATGTTCAGTTCCCTTGTCTTTCTCATTGGTCCCCCACTATAAGACCTGGCAGCATCCGGGTAGCAGAGGGCTCATCCCAAAGCGAAAGTTGGCTGTTATAGGTGGAAGCATGAGCCAATGCTCAGGACCTAGAGGTTTGGTTTGGGTTTGGGATTCCTTATGTTACAGCTGCTTTCAATGGCAATTGTTTTTACAGATAACTTTAAAAGTAGTGGATATTTATAAATGCATTTTGGAAAGATGCTTAGAATTATATTCTGTTTTATTCAGCAAATTCAGGCCCTTTAAGAGTTCAGATACCATGGAATTTACTAGCAGGTGAAGAATCTGACATTATAATGTTCAAGTTTACTCAGCAAATCCAGTTAATTTAGAGCTACTGATATGAGATATTAGATCACATTCTCAGTAAATCACTATAGATCTTGGCTAAGAAAAGGTATTAGTGTAATTATCCCTTACTATAAAGGAAACTAAAATATATATAATAATAATAATAATAATATTTCCCTAATGACATTGCTCTTTCATGACTATGAATATTTTGCAAGAATATTCTAATAAGTGCCACTTTTCTCACCTGGGAATATCCATACAGAGTCAGTATCTGGGCTATGGGTATAGTTGTCTCTGAGGTGAGATCCCCAATAAATCCAGCAATGTTTCTCTTTGCCACACAGGAGTAATTGGGGACCGGCTCCCTGATACCAGATAATATCTGCAATACACTCCTCACTGCTTTCAGTGTACTCCCACAGGAATTGTATATATGGTACCCCAGAGTCCGGTTGAAGAGTCGGGTCGGATCCTTGTTAATTTGCTCCACAGCAAATCGGAAGTCCACCAAGTACTTTAAATTCTGTTGATTGGGACTGGATAATGTAGATTTGGTTATATCCAAAGCACAATGGAATCTTTATATAAGACTAATTATATAGAATGACAATCTTGCATGGAATACATGTTACCCAATAAAAGATTCCACTTTGGAAGCAATGTCAAAATACATAGTAACATAGTAAGTTAGGTTGGAATAAGACACACGCCCATCAAGTTCAACCTTTTTACTTTTTTTTAATCTGCCTAACGGCCAGTTGATCCAGAGGAAGGCAAAAACCTATCTGAAGCCTCTCCAATTTGCCTCAGAGGGGGAAAAATTCCTTCCTGACTCCAAAATGCAATGGGACCAGTCCCTGGATCAACTTGTACTATGAGCTATCTCCCATAACCCTGTATTCCCTCACTTGCTAAACACCATCCAACCCTTTCTTATACCTATCTAATGTATCAGCCTGTACCACTGATTCACTTCCCAGCTCTCCCTGTAACACCCCTTTCCCTCCTCTAATCTCATTGGCTCCCTCCTGTCTGCTGGGAGGAGCTACTGGTGAATAAAGCATCCGACCCTTTCTTGTACCTATCTAATGTATCAGCCTGTACCCCTGATTCACTTCCCAGCTCTCCCTGTAACACCCCTTTCCCTCCTCTAATCTCATTGGCTCCCTCCTGTCTGCTGGGAGGAGCTACTGGTGAATAAAGCATCCGACCCTTCCTTGTACCTATCTAATGTATCAGCCTGTACCACTGATTCAGGGAGACAATTCCAAATCTTCACAGCTCTCACTGTAACAAACCCCTTCCCAATATTTAGCTGGAACCTCTTTTCCTGGACAACTTCATGTCATACTTACCGGGATAGCTCCGCCCTACTGCTATCATCAGAAGGACCCTCCCCAAAGCTTTAAAGTATTTTCTTCTGGATGAATTTAGGTTTCAGAGCCAGCTGCCTCCATCAAAAGACTTTCCCAAGGTTGAGGTAACTAGGGGTAGGCAGAAGAGGCACGTGCCTAGGGCGCAAAGGCAGAGGGGCGCCAGGCACATACCTCTTCTGACCCTTTCCCCTAGTTGGGACCATCTTCTCCAGACTCCAGAAGCCGTTCACGCGAGTGCGCTCTCTTCGGTGCACGCGCACTGGCGCTTCCGCAATGCTTGCATTGTTCCGCGCATGCGCACTAGTGCAGGTTCGCCGCTCATCTGCACATGCGCACTTCCTCCTTTACGCGCGCGATGGGGGCGACATAGTCGGCCGGGTTGCCTAGGGCGCCCGGCTGACTTGGCCCGGCACTGCCTGCAGGGTTAAATAAAAGAAAGCCCTGAGGTCTTCAATCTACTGGCAGTTACATCTAAATTTAAGCTGGGAATGCCACCTTGTTTCCAGAGTCTCTTAACTCTTAAATATGTATGAGTCAGATTGGCCATTGGAGGAACTGTGCAGCTGCATTGCTGATATATACGTTCTATGAGCAATAATAATGTAATACAGTGATAATGCAATATTGTTTCCATGTGCTGGGAGCAGTTCTATGCAATGATGATCTGCAGGTTCTGAAAGCAGCATTAACCCTTTCCCTGCCAGCCGTTTTGTCTTAGATGCGAACTACTGCCAAGCAGTTTTTAGATATTTTGCACTCTTTCACTTTAAGGGCCTTTCCTGGGGCGGTCTTTTAGTTTACACAGAAAAACAATATATTGTTTTTTTCTGGGCAACCTGAACTTTCAAAATATGCAAGAATTTTGCTGTAATTCTACTTCTGTAAAAAAATATAGGCTTCTAAGTGTCCAATAAAATTAAAAAAATCATGTTTCACAAAGAACAATCACATATATCAGAAACATCATTTACTTTATGTATGAGAACACAGCCTATTTAGAAAGGTCTATGTCTCCTGAACGCGGAAATACCAAATATATATAGTTTTATGGAGATTTCTCACTTGTATAGATCAAAATCTACAAGCAGTACACTAGCAAATTTCCAAAGCACCGTTCCCCAAAAAGCATACCGTATATACCCGCGTATAAGCCGAGATTTTCAGCACCCAAAATGTGCTTGAAAATCCTACCTCGGCTTATACGCGGGTCAGCTGCCTTACCCAGCCAGAAACACGCCGCGAAGAAAAGCGCAACAGCGCAAGGAGTGTGTGTCACGCTGCCGGTGCTGCGCACGCTGACGTCATCAGCGCAGCGACAACTCCGGGCCGTAACAACTCCGGGCCGGCCCCCCACAAAAAATCTTGGAGGGGCACGGCGCCGGCTGCAGGAAGCAGTATCCCGCTGCCTTACCGGTGAATTTGTAGGCCCGCAACCCAACCATGGGACCCCGATCCTAAGGAGCCAACAAGGAACATCCCCCTCCCAGCCAGAAACACGCCGCAAAGAAAAGTGCAACAGCGCAAGGAGTGTGTGTCACGCTGCCGGTGGTGCGCACGCTGACGTCATCAGCTCAGCGACAACTCCGGGCTCTCCCCTTCTAGCTGCCAGCATCTCCGGGCTGCCCCTACCCCAGCGATCGATTAAACTTTGAAGGGCCCAGCAGCAGAGAGCAGCTACCCCTCCCACCCACTAACAACTCTTTGAAGGCGATCAGCGCCTACTACAGGGAGCAGCTTCCTGACTCTCCCCTCCCAGTGTCGGACTGGGCCGGCGGGACACCGGGAAAAACCCCGGTGGGCCCCGGGCTCTTGTGGGCCCCGCCGGCCCAGTTCCGCTACTTAGTGGGGCGGCGCGACCCCACTTTGTTTGGGGTCGCGGTAGACTAGAAGGGCTGCGCATGCGCACAAACGCGGCGCCGCGCGCATGCGCACAAACGCGGCGCCGCGCGCATGCGCACTAGCCGCCTGCAGCACTCCGGAGCGGCAGTGGCGGCTGGAGGGGGCCCTGGGGCAGTAGCCCCGGTGGGCCCCATGCCTCCCAGTCCGACCCTGTCCCCTCCCATTGGAGCTAATTTACCGGTAAGGCAGCTGTCTTCTTAATATATCTATTTCATCTACCAGAGGTTTTTTTTTTATCATTGTACGATGAATTAATGTTTTAAGCATCATGGCTTGATTTTTAACATTAAACCGACTGTTTGATATTTCTGAGACTTTTCTGAGTTGTGTCTAGGCTTATACGCGAGTCAATAAGTTTTTCTGGTTTTCATAGGTAAAATTAGGTACCTCGGCTTATACGCGGGTCGGCTTATACACGAGTATATACGGTACTTCTGATTTCAAGGCCAAACATTCCGCTAATAGTAGGTTTACCCTAGAAAACTACCCATTATTAGAAAGAACAGATTCTGGTGAATCAAAAATGGGTAAATATATTGTTGTACTCCAAACTACCAAGTTGCAATTGTTTCCTAAAGTTATAATGTTTTATAGAAATTGGTGAATTTTTTGAAAAATGACCTCAAAGCTTCCAATCTACAGAATCATATCTCCCACAAATCATTAGGTATCAATGTAAAACACCCCAAATATGAAAGCCTGGGGTCCACTGAACAATATGATGCACAATATATATAGGTGTACCCAAACATGTGGCATATAGGGGCCCTAAAATGTAGAGAGCGCATTTGAGCTATCAGGTCTGTAATTCCAAATACTGCAAAATCAACACATTTGCATCGTTTTGGGGGGGGGGGTAAAAGTAGAAAAAAGTAAGTTCGCCCCAGAAAACCATATATTTTCGGAAAGTACACATTCCCACGTATCTAAATTGGGTATGCATGTCTTTGTACTACAAATTACCAAGCCGCAAATCATTCCTAAATTTGGTGATTTTGGTGACATTTCCAAAAATCACCTCCAAATTTCTACCCTGCAGCATTGTATCACCCACATACTTTTAGGTATCAAGAGAAATCACCCCAAATATGAAAGCTTAGGGTCCTCTGAACAGTTTGATGCCCAATATGTATAGGTGTACCCAGCATGTGGCATATAGGGGCCCCAAAAGAAGACCCCCATATGGTCTGTCATTTCAGGTACTGCAAAATTAACACATTTACATTGTTTTGGGGGGGGGGCAAAGGTAGAAAAAAGTAAGTTCATCCCAGAAAACCATATATTTTCGGAAAGTACACATTCCCACAAGCCCACATTGGGTATGCATGTCCTTGAACTCCAAAGTACCAAGTCGCAAGTCTTTCCTAAATTTGGCAATAAAAGCAACGGTTTTTACATTTTTGAAAATCGCCTAAAAATATTGCAATTGGCCGCATTTATCTCACACAATATCTTGCATACAATTGTAAAATAACATAAATATTGATGCCAAGGGACTACTGAACAGTTTGATGCCCAATATGCATTGATATACCAAGGCAGCTGGCATGTGCGGACCCCAAATAAAAATAGTGAATATGAGTTTTCCCTGCTGCCGATTCACCTTCTGTGAACATAGACCCTTGACTTCATATTATGTGTCTCAAGACCCTCCTAACAGCTAAGACCCCCCAAAACCATATGTTTTTGGAAAGTACACATTCTGACGAATCCAACAAAGATAAAGACGTCTTTTTACAGAAAACTACCAAACTGCAAAGCTTTTCTAAACTTAGAGGTTTTTACAACATTTCTGAAAATTGCCTAAAAATGTTGCAGTTTGCCGCATTTTTCACACACAATGTTTTACGTACAAAAAAAATCATCCTAAATATGGACGTCAGAGGTCTAATGAATAACTTGATGCCCAATATGCATAGATTTACCAAAGTATGTGGTGTGTACGGACCCCAAAATGAAAAACATGTATATGAATTTTCACACTAGCCAACTAAGCTGCTGAAAACAGTACCCCGACTTTGCGTTATGTGTTGTAAGACCCCCAAACTGTAAAAAGCCCCCAGAACAGCATATATTTTTGGAAAGTACATATTCTGATGGATCAAACAAAGTAAAATATATCTTTCTATACCAAAGCACCCAACAGCAAAACTATACTAAAGATACATAAGGAAAAATAATGCAGGGATAAAATTGCAATAAAACCACAAAAATTGTGTAAATCAATGAAATAACAAAATGACTGATCCAACAGCATAATTAGTGGCCAAAATCGATTACCCAATAGTCATGCTGCCAAAACAAATGGTTTTTAGGGGTAAAAAAACACAAATTAGTAAAATGAAAAAGTAAAAAAAAAAAGCCCTCTTTGTGAGTTTTTTGTGTATACATGTGTATACACTTCTAAAAGTGGTGTGACAGTGTGTAAGTGTGTATATAAGTGTGAAATAAGTGCAAATAAGTGTACATAACTTTACAAAAAAAATTACAAAAAAAAAATCTTTACTAAAATGAGTGTCTAATTGTGTAACTGTATAGATCTATACAAGTGTAGTGTTTAGTGTATAAAATAAGGCCACTTACCGTTGCTGAAGCAGGAGGGATAGTCTAGGGAAGTTTCAGCAGTGTGTGTGCTGATGAGTCACTGCAGCCAGGAAGTGCGTGGGCGTCGCCAGAGAAGCAGAGAGAAGAAGGAAGAAGGAGGAGCTGGTAAGTTGCTTTTTGCTGCGATTGTAGGTCGGCCCTGTGACAATCCTGTTGCAGGACCGACATGACAGCCCCCCAGCCTTGTTGCCCAGGGGGCCGTCAGCACTGCTAAGTCTCTGCAGGGGCGGCTAAAGCCGCTGATGAAGAGATCAGCACTGATTTCTCAAAATAAGTTATTTAGTCAGCACTCACCCACTTATTAACCTCTTAGTAATTCTGGCCGTGCACGTGACCAGTGGCCCACTGTCCAACCGATTTCACGAAATATTCCAATATATGACACAGGTCCAGTCAAGATAATAATCTAAAAAGCCTTTATTTGCACATGGCTTCAGGATCTACAACAGACATGACGTTTCGGGCTCACCTGTAGCCCTTTTTCAAAAGAGAGAAGAAAAGAGAGAAGAGATCAGCACTGATTTCTGCCAGAACATACTAGGTACATTCTTGGCAGTTAAAGCGCTTGCCTGCCAGAACGTACAGCGTACGTGCTTGGCAGGCAAACGGTTAAGGCAAGGCTTGTCTATATGTGATGTGAATGTTGCTAATACATTGTTAGAATTCTTATTTGAGCACTGAGAATACTATGTTGGTCTGCAGGTTCTGGGTACAGCAGCTGTAGGTAATTAGGTAATTACTCCGGAGGTCAGTGTCAGGTTCAGTTAATGAACAGGTAGATCCCCCCCTCCCTTAGCAGCTCAGATTGATTCTCTGAAACATCAGGTAAGATTCTGTGTTACAAATCTGTCCTTTTATAGTATAGGTTTGTGAATTAAATTACATGTACTTCTTCTACTCTGCTTCTGATTTTAGCTAGCTTACAAGCCAAGACAGTGCTGTAAGGGAGTAAGAAAACTGTTCAGCTAGTACAGTGATCCCCAACCAGTAGCTCGTGAGCAACATGTTGCTCTCCAAACTCTTGGATGTTGCTCCCAGAAGTGATTATTTTTGAATTCATGGCCTGGGAGCAAGTTTTGGTTGTATAAAAACCATGTGTACTGCCAAACAGAGCCTCAATTTAGGTTTACAACATAGGGGCTACTATATGGCCAATCACAGTCCTTATTTGGCATGCCAAGAACCTGCTTCATGCTTGCGTTGCTCCCCAACTCCTTTTATTTCTGTATGTTGCTCACGGATTCAAAAGGTTGGGGATCCCTGAGCTAGTATATGTGTGTGTATATATGTGTGTGTATATATGTGTGTGTATATATGCAGGGCCGGATTTACGTAGTGGGCACCCCTAGGCCCACTACCGTTCATCGCTCCTGTACCCTCCCCTTTATTTGTGGAAATTTTCATCATCTGGACAGGAGCAATGGGGATTGGCACATGGGAATTTAAAAAATGATTGTATCTCCAGTGCATCCCCAGTGTTTTTGAACCAATGTGGGTGTGATTGGGCAGCATGCCGCCCCCCGAAAATCCTGCCGCCCTAGGCCCGGGCCTAGTTGGCCTTTCCACAAATCCGGGCCTGTATATATGTGTGTATATATGTGTATATGTGTGTATATATATGTGTGTATATATATGTGTGTATATATATATATATATATGTGTGTGTGTGTGTGTGGATACTGGCTAGTTGGGATGTGGCAACCAGAGAAACTGCCTCTTTACTCTTGGGCAGAGTACTCTCAGTCTGTATAATGTAGGAACTCATAGTCCTGGCACTGCTTAATATTACAGCCAAACTGAGTGTATATATGAAAACCTTTCAGTGGTACTAGAGCTGGCTTTAATAACCAAATATGAATGTACATGTTATACATTTCTCTGGTTTGGACACCAATCAATCTAACAACCAAACTGAAGGTAAATATTAAACTGCCGAGTGATTGGTGTGGTGAGGTTCTAGGCATTTAGGCCTATACAGCCTTCAGGTTTGTATGTAACCATGGTAACATTGATTTAGGTTACAAGCAGGGATTACTCTTCAAATAAGCCAATTGGGTATTGTATACTTGTTTATAACAGCAGCCAAGACTGACTTAAAGGCGCTAGCCAAGTCAGATATAGGTATTATGAACTTAATTAAGTGCATCAGCTGTGTTGCAGATAAGTATTATACCCTTATTTACAGCAGTCCAGAATGGCTTAGGGGACTGTGTCCCGGTAAGTATGACACAATTAGTATATGGGTTACAGATACAGTAAATGTGGTAACTGATGTAGACATATAAACATATAAAACATACGCCGGCATCCAAAAAGCGGATGCCGGCATCAAAAACGAGACACTGTTTTGTGAAATTCGCAAATTGTTTGGCAAAGCGAAACACCCCAAATTCGCCCATCACTAATCAACATTGAATCTCATTTGCCACTTAGCTGCCCAGATTGCCAGTTAGTCAAGATCCTGTTGCAAGTGCCACATCCAGGATGGAATTAATTGGGCTGATAGTTTTGTGTCATCTGCAAACACTGATACATTACTTACAACACCCTCCCCTAAGTCATTAATGAACAAGTTAAATAAAAGTGGACCCAATACTGAGCCCTGGGGGACCCCACTAAGAACCTTACTCCAAGTAGAGAATGTCCCATTAACAACCACCCTCTGTACCCGATCCTGTAGCCAGTTTCCTATCCATGTGCAAACGACTTCATTAAGCCCAACAGACCTTAGTTTAGAAAGCAGTCTAAATGTTACATGAGGAAATTATTAAGAAGCATATTGTTTGGTGTATCTTTTAGAATCTTTAATTGGTTGAATTTTGCTTTATCATCAAGTCATGATAAAGTGATTATTTCATAAAACTAATCCTAATTAAATAAAGTTAAACGAATGGACTCTGAGGCCTTGGGGCACAGGAACTACATTTTTACACTTATGCAAAATTGCAATTCTGACATATGGCTGTAGAGACATGGTTTTAAGTTATTTTTAAAGGTTTTTCTCTGAATGTTTGATGGGAAAAGATGATAGAGAGAAAAGAATAATACAAGTAAAACAATGATGATCTGTCAAGTCAAAGATAGTTTGACCTATTAAACAAGGGTCCACAAGTATCCCATGGTGGAGTCTGGGACATCAGGCCATTTGTTATCTGGAAAACCTGGGACCTAGGGACCAACGGTGTTTGTTGGAGCAGCTGTACTTCTATTTTGGACTATGTTTACACAATTAACGTTATGTAATATTTAGCTATTTACATAAATCATAGACAATAAAGGAGTACCTTGATCTGTAATGTTTTTTTTGGGGGGGGGAGGATGAGCATGTACTCCATAAAGGAAATGTCTCTTGATAGTATGTGCCATAACTCAGAACTTCCAGTACATCCTGGTACATAGTGGACTTCATTGCCCAAATAAAAGGAAAATAAACCTCAATGGTAGGCAGTGGGCATAAGAGCAGATAACTAAAACTCTGGGAAACAATCACAATACCTTTTTAGCTCATTATGTACAGATACAGCCATCAGGATTGTGTCATACCATAACAAGACACCACTTTTACTGCTAAGTTGTGCCTCTACATGGAGCAATTTTTTCAATACATTGCTTCTGCCATCATTTTCTTGGCTTTTGATAACATGAGGTCCCTCATATGGGTGGTCACAAATTTGGCATATGGGGAACAACCTTAAACTCATCAGTCTCCCCCACAAGTGCAGCTAGGGGGGAATTCTCAGTTTCTTCAATGGATACACCTATGCAGTCTGGCAAAAAACCTGTTTTGTTTGGCTCTAGGTTGCACTCAACAGGCCTGGTTTTGTTTACTCTTTGCTTTTAATGCTGGTTTGTCTGGCTCCATAAGTTTCAAAATAAGGGAAAATCCCTTTCCTGTAGTACCTCATGCATACTGGATTTTCCCTCCCCTACCTCATGACAGATAGTCATTGTGGCCATTTCTTTATTAGGTGAAAAGGTCATACATCTGGTCTTTTACTGGAAGGTCAGTAGAAGATCAATTATACTCACTCTGAGTAAATTTGGGGGCAGATTTGTCAAAGGTTGAGGTGAATTTTCGAAATAAAAAAATCACATTTTGAGCTATTTTTTGTACTTTGAATTTGAAAAAAATGTGAGCAACGAAATTTATTATGTACTGTCTCTTTAAAAAATGTGACTTTTACCATTTGCCATTTAAACCCTGCCGAATTGCTGTTTTAGCCTATGGGGGACCTCCTAGAACCTGTTTGGAGTCAATTGGTGGACTTTGAAAAATCGAAGTTTTTTTGGGAAAAACTTTGAATCAAATTCGATCTAGTGCGATATTCCTTTGATTCGAATTTGGCGGAATACATATTCAATCAAAAACGGATCTATTCGACCAAAAAAACCTTTGACTTAATTTTGGTTGGTCTTTTTTAATTTGAATTTCGACGTTTTTTCAATTCGACTAGTAAACACCATATATTGTATAATAAATACTCTGTTAAATTACTCTGATCAATTTGGGGTGCCCTTTGTACAAAATACATTCTGTATACAGAAATATTCCTAGTACATAAAATGAATGACTCGGGTACATTAGCATCTGTGGCCATATATACAGATAAAACATATACAAAAGACCTATTTTTATACAAGAATAAGAACAAACATCTGGTTTGGGCTCAAAAATATATCATTGTATTACAAGCTCCATTCTATAAATATTAACTGGAAAACTTTCTCACGAATGTATAACATCCATGTAACAAAAACAGTTTTGAATTACATGAAAACAACTTGCTTCACAGAATTGATATTTTTTTTTTAGTTTTGTGAAAGAGCGTTTTAATTTTGTTGATAGAATTATGTACAGGTGTGGGATCTGTTATCCGGAAACTCATTTTCCAGAAAGCTCTGAATTACGGAAAGGCCATCTCCGATAGACTCCATTTTAACAAAATAATCAAAATTTTTAAAAATTTCCTTTTTCTGTGTAATAATAAAACAGTACCATGTATTGATCCCAACTAAGATATAATTAATCCTTATTGGAAGCAAAACCAGCCTATTGGGTTTATTTAATGTTTATATGATTTTCTAGTAGATTTAAGGTATGAAGATCCAAATTACAAAGATCCATTATCCAGAAAGCCCCAGGTCCCAAGCATTCTGGATAAAAGATCCCACACCTGTACTAAAATCTTTCTTTCTCTCACAGGCATCTAGTTTTCCATCTAGCTTGGTATGCACTAGTTAGTTACACAATTTATATTCTGTCCAAGTTTACATAATTCATTCTGTGAGTAACTTTACACACAACTGCACTTGTTACATGGATGTTACACATTTGTGAGACAGATTACCTGTTAAAATGTAGAGAATAGTGTTTGTCATCTAATGATATCCTGTAGTGCACACACCAGATTGTCTTCTCATTCTTTAATAGATTTTTGGATTTTTGTTTATACCTGTGTAAAATCTGTCCGTTTGAAAATGTTCATTGCCATCGAGTTTTTGTGGAGGTAAAACTTGAATCGAATATAAAAAAAAATTCGGATTGTTCCTATTGGATCGAATATTCGACGTTCAAATTGTTTCTTAAATAACCTCCCATTCGAGTTGTGAGTATATTTGAATTTATTAGAGTAAAATTAAAATTCACATGAATAAGCAGTCATGTAAAAAGTACATCCCCGTAGCTATATATATATATATATATATATATATATATATATATATATATATATATATATATATATATATATATATATATATATATATATATATATATATAATATCAAAACAGGGGAAAATGGACATTGATTACAGGTAATGCTAAAATGCACATAAAATATAAAACAAGTTAGGGACCGCCATTCGGGGTTTACCTTGACGTGGTATGGTGGCTTATCAATTTTATGATCATAACTTTGTAACAAAATAACCCCTGTTTTGGGTACATATGCAATAGCATTTATTATACTTATATATATATATACTTTAAAGCCTTTAGAGTGCTCCCACAACCCCCCTGTTTTGATATTATATATATATATATATATATATATATATATATAAAATGTGTGTGTGTGTGATTCTGGATCTTGATAACGGTCTTAGATCCTGACCGAGAACGTCGATCCTTGCGACTATGGTTTTGATAAATAAAGAAACAAATATTTTTTAAAACTCCGGTGTGCGCTACTTACAACTGTAGATTTTATATATATATATATATATATATATATATATATATATATATATATATATATATATATATATATATATTTATCAAAGGGTGAAGTGTGATAGTGATGGGAGAATTCGCCAGGCACAAATTCATGCCGAATTTCTGCGTTTCACCTCCGGCGAATAAATTTGCAGCGAAAGTTTTTTTTCATGCCGCCGACTGTTTTGACGCTGGCCTCAATTTCTCTACCAGTGCCTATTTTGATACCGGCAAATTGTCGCCGGCGTCAAGATTTGCGTTTCACGAATTTCGTGGCTAAGCGAAATGGGACAAATTCGCCCATCACTACTCATTGATAAATATCCCGGTAAAAATTCCACAGAATGAATGGTGAGTGGCGGAATTTCACTCTAGTGGACTGTGGTGATCTCTAATTGATGCTTTGCTGTTTGTTGCTGAGGTGAGGGGCATCACTGTTCCTTTATTGATAGAGATCTGTGAGGCCAAGAAACATACAGTAACCTGATCCCAATGAAATAGAGGGACGTGCAGCCAATGATCAGAATAAATGAGCCCACAAGCCTTTCATTCTGGCACTAGCACATCACTTATGGGTTTATTTTAGGAAATGGAATTTTCATTAGAATTCAACTGAATGGCAATATTGTGTTTTCTGGTAATAATCAGAATATCCCAGGAATATACCAACATGTTCCCATATCCAGTCAGATATCCCTTCCCCTTCTACCAGACAAACAATCCTTTCTTTACTTCCCTCAGTACCTGTAAGATTTGATACTTACCCAAAACATAACAATATGGTTTTGAATTTAGAATTGTCTGATCGTAAACTTATGATTTGTGCATATGAATCTACAGTGATCACCCCTCCGATCATGATGTCTCCTTCCTGGATATATTCATATTCATCAAATACTTTAATGGTCTGTAGGTGACAGGCAGGATTCATAGGCCCAGATCTGTAAGGCCACACACTCAGGGTTATAATATAGATCAGCACTTTCAGGGACTTGGATACAGCAGTGGGTCCCAGCATTGCACCCCAATAAGTACCCTACAATAAGAGTAGATCAGTACATTTCCCAGCAGCAGTAATCAGTAATACGGAGAGACACAGAGGATCCAGGACTGGGCTGCATGTGAAGAACAGAGTAAGGGGCTCGGCTTATCCAACCCTCATTTTATAGAGAACAGAGAGAGGATTTGCACAGTAGAATGAATATAGACACAGGCACCTGGAGGATCTCTGCTCTATTCTGGGAATGACAATTTTACTGTTATTATCTTTTGTCTGCCATAAAAATAATATCTTGTTTTTTTGTCCAATGCATATCCCTCCAGTGGCTCTGTGGCTTGTGTTGTGTATAATGTCAAAAAGCAATTTGAGATCAGACAATATGCACATTATGGGTCAGATTTATTAAGGATCTAATTGTAAATTCGAATTTTTAGGTGTCAAAGTCAAACATTTAAATTTTAATTCCCGAATTCGAATGCAAATTTGAATGTGAGATTTATCACACCTCAGCCTTGAAACAGTACTAATTTGAATATTCACCAACTGTTAAATTCCTGTAGAGGTCTATTGAGCCATTTGAGAT
Source organism: Xenopus laevis (assembly GCF_017654675.1). NCBI lineage: Eukaryota > Metazoa > Chordata > Amphibia > Anura > Pipidae > Xenopus > Xenopus laevis. The sequence continues at coordinate 9,020,104 of NC_054371.1, forward strand.
GTTAATAGCCTGGAATTCTGTTTTTTTTTTTTGGTGGGAAAATTAGTTTTGAATTTGATTAAAATTTTCAGGGCATTCCTATTCAATCGAATATTAGACGTTCAAGTTTTTTCTTAAATAACCTTGCACTTGAGTTGTGAGTATATTCGAATTTGTTAGAGTAAAAAAATCACAGAAATTTTGCTTTTGATAAATCTGCCCCATTATATATATGCATTTATAACCACCGCATACCCTAAGGTCCCCATCATACTCTATATACCACTCCAAAGATACATAAATCCCCGTGGAGTAGAGTCCTCTATACCTTTTCTAGATTTGTAAATATACAGGGACGGTAACAGATTACTGAGACCTTACACCCCAGATTTAAAATACAAACTGCAGTCTAAAAGAAATAATTCAAAATCTCAAATTACACATACAGTATGAGGCACATACTGTATGGATACACTAACAAAGTAGTAAAAATTAACTTCTGTGTTCATCTTGTATATGTTTTACATGGTTTTTTTTATGTGCATATGTGTCATTTTAGCTATGTAACTTGTAGCTTTGAATCTTTCTGATACTCTCTGTTGGCCAGTCAAACTCATCATACCCAATGGATTTCTGCTGTTAATCATTACAAAGACACCAAAGGGCTCAAGAGCAGATCCCTTAGTGTTCATTCACTAAGCAATTCCCCCCAGGATCAGACTGGTCTGTTGGGACACCAGGTAAAAAACATGTGGGACCTAGTCCTCGTGGGCCACACTGGCCCAGACCCGCTCCATACAGACACCACCCCAGATCTCCCCATGCCTGATCGCATAAATAATTCAAGCGTGAAAAGCAGGTACATGCTAGTGGGGGGCAGAGGGGAATTTGCAGCATGGGAGGATGCAGCAGACCCCCCATCTGACCCTGGTGCCCCCCTCCTGTGCTCTAAAGTGAGAGGTGCCAGGAGGCACAAGATTACTGAGTAATCATTGAAGCATCAAGCAGATTCTTCAGCTGACTGGTGTGGGAAGTCCTCGGCATATAAACTCTTCCACTAACCCAATAACAACGACACATTGTAACTCTTCAGAGAGGTGACACATGAAACTCACAGAGGTGTGATTTTGTGTGGTTACTGTGTAGATATCATGTAACTCATAAGAACAGGTCTTACTTGTGAGAGTTGTATGAATGGATGTATGAAATGTTTTGAAACTGCCGGACAGATACAGATGTTAGAACAGCATTGTATGTAGCAGACAGGTGGTGTTGAAGGTCCCCACCGACAGGTGGCGTTGAAGGCCCCCACCTCTGTTTAGGGATAGTTTCTCCACATTAACATGGATAGCCTCTTTTACCGCTCATTCAAACCAACAATCAAAATGTGGATATTATTGTTTTCAAAAGAGTGTCCCTTGTCTTTAGATGTAGAAAGATAGCAGAGCCTTCCCTGTCGCATTCACACTCCTATGCTGAGCCATTAATTTGGTGAGCAGTTGCTTTGTCTCCCCAATGTATAGGTCAGTGCACTCCTCGCTATACTGGACTGCGTATACCACATTGTTTTTCTTTTCTTTAGGCTTTGAACTTTTGACTGTTCCAGTTTTTGTCTGTGTGTTGCTAGGTTTGAAAAACACAGGGATGTGGTGTTTGTTGAAAATCCTCAGACTCCAGCTACATATGGGATGACTATATTCCACCTGCTATGTGTCTCAGGGTGGTTATTTCTTTTGGTGTTTCTGTTGGGCTTGGTTGCTGTTGTTTTGACAAATCCAGTCTGGGTAGCCACATGTTTTCAAAGCACCTCAGAGATGTTTTTGCTCCATGTCCTTGGACTCCATAAGATATGGAGTATCAGCAGCTTTTCTGAGCGGATGTAACTATGTACCCCAGAATGAGACTTAGAACAATGCTCAACAGAAGTGAGTTTCTCTAGGGAAGCAACTGCCAGCATTATAGTGGAAGCTAGACATGAATCTTTACACTTGGAACCCCACTGAATAACCTTCCCAGTTATCCAATCAATGTGACAGTTGTGTACCTTTTAGATAGGGTAACCCCAGAATTACTGGGGATGAAGAACCATTAAGAAGGTGAAAAGCTAATTTTTCACAATGCATATTGTTTATACACATGGATAATGCCTTGGATTTTTGGGTTACCAGACCTGACCCCAGTGGGCTTTTATCAATTGCTGAAATCCTTATGGGAGGTGTAAGGGGTATAAAGGGAATATTATACCTTTCTGCGAAGGCAGCATCTAAGAAATTCCTCTCAGCCAAGAATCCACCATGGCTGAGATTTTAACTGAACCCCCAGGCCAGGATAAAACAACCGGTACTACATTTTTTTAGGCAAATTGGGGAGAGGAAATTTCTCTACCCAAATGGTGCTCCCCTTCTCCATTAAGATTTTGAGGTTTTCCTGGCCTCTTGGGATAATATTTAAGGAAATTACCCTTATCCCCACAATATATGCATAGACCCTGGGATCGCCTTTGGCCCTTTCCTCAGGGGACAAGTGTGTAGCCCCCAATTGCATGTGTTCCCCCTCAGGACTAGGAAACGAGGGAGATGATGATTCGTCATTATCACATATAATAGGGAAATAAGTACCCCCCCTCAGCCCGCCTTTCTCTTTGCCTACTATCAATTTGGATGGCTAACTTCATAAGGTCATCCAAAGTGGAAGAAGGAGGATAATTAACCAGGCTGTCTTTGACAGAGCATGAAAGCCCTACCCGGAATTGGCTACAAAGAGCTGTATCATTCCACCCCGTCTCAACTGACCAGCGGCGGAATTACGTACAATTACTCTTTTCCCTTGACGGAGTTTACAAATTGCAGAATTTGCAGAGTTAGCGCAATCCGGGTCATCATATAACATGGCCATGATAGCAAAAAATGCTTCTAGGGAAAGACGGGAAGGGTCAGAGGGGGTTAATCTAATCGCTCCAGTTAGTTCAGATCTATCCTCCCGACACCTTCCGCCAACCACAGGATGCCCTCCCACCTAGTAGATCTCCCAATTTTTTACATAAGTTCTGATGCCCTGCCTATAATATCTAAAATAAATAATAGGTTATTCATGAAGAGCGTTTCGCTCAGTATGCCCAACCTTTCTTCAGATGTCACCTCTTTGAAGAGTTACAACATGTCATTGTGAATAGATTAGTAGAAGAGTTTATATGCCGAGGATTTCCCATACCAGTCAGTTGAACTGACGAAGCTGCTCGGATGAGTAGTGAAACATCTTCAATCATTACTCAGCAAGTCCAGTTGCTCTAGAATCATTCATGCTAGATATACGATGAACTGGATGAATGAGAATCTTCATAGTCATACAACCTATAGGGAGTGACAGAGAGGGGGACCTACCTGCGCAGGCAGTTCATTTTAAGGCGCATTCAGAATGTCTCATTGCGCTCCAAAATGCACTGAAGCCTGTGGCTATTTGCACAATTTGTACACTGAATGCGGCATTGTGAATGACCACTCATGATACATGCAACTTCATTAACAACAATTATATTATCGAATGTTAATCAACAGAATAGTGAATGTTAATGAACAGAGCAAACTACAGAAATTGTATAACTTTGTGATCAAATGCACTAAATGTACAAGGACCCTTGCTCTGTATTAATGAGAGTCAGGCTGGAGAGGCACATAGAACATCTTAACATATATTTTAAGATTTTCTATTTTATAGCATATAAGGATATGTTTTATTATCTAATAATGCTGTTTACATATGATAGCATATATGAATATTATTTATATTTGTTTCCGAGCAAATTCGTTTTCATATTCATTTCTGGTCTGAAAAGTATTGTGTAACATTTGGGCAGAAATATACAGACTAAAAGTCCAGCACTTGAGGTGAGTATGGCAAATATCTCCACACACACAGTGTTTTTACCTTTGGTGCTCAGATAGGCCGGGATCATTGCGATCCAAACACTGCAGAAGAGCAACATGCTGAAAGTGATGTACTTGGCCTCATTAAAACGGTCCGGTAATGTCCGAGCTAAAAATGCTAAAACAAAACTAACAGCTGCCAGAAGCCCCATATACCCAATAACTGAGTAAAAGCCAATAGCTGAGCCCTCATTGCACTGATTGATGATGGTTCCAGGGTAAGTGTGAAGGTCCAGTTCCTGAAAGGGAGGAGAAATGGCCAACCAAGTCATGCAGATTATTATTTGAATGAATGAGCAGAACAAGACTACAGAATTGGACAGTTTGACTCCCACCCATTTTCTCCATGAGCTCCCTGGCTTGGTGGCTTTGAAAGCAACACAAACCATGATAGTCTTGGCCAGGAGAGAAGAGACAGCTATGGAGAATGTGATTCCGAAAGTGATGTTACGCAGCATGCAGGTTATATCCACAGGGCGACCGAGGAACAGAAACACACTGAGGAAGCTCAGCTTGATGGAGACAAGGAGGAGGAAGCTCAGGCTCCTGTTGTTGGCTCTCACTATGGGGGTGTCTTGGTATTTAATAAAAACTCCTAATACCAGCTGAGTTAGCAGGAAAAAGAGAATAGATAGAGTTAAAAAACATATGGAAATGACACCATTACTGTATGAGAGAAAATCTTCCTTTCTTTGTACACACTGATCCTTCGCCTCATTAGGCCATTCCATGTCTGGGCATTGGGTGCAGCTCACACTGTCTATATAAATAGCAAAGAGAAGAGAAAGTCAAGAATGAGATGAAGTTATGTGAAATATGTTGTAGGTTATTTTTATATTATTATGATGAAAGTGTAATTATTAAAGCATTTTTTAAACAATACAGCACATAATACTGACAACAGCAAAACAAGAACCAATAATAACCCTCTTGTACTTAGTTAGAATATATTTTCATTTATATAGTATAGATGTATTTAGTGATGGGCATATCTGACTTGTTTTCATTTATATAGTATTGATGTATTTAGTGATGGGCAAATCTGACTTGTTTTCATTTATATAGTATAGATGTATTTAGTGATGGGCGAATCTGACTTGTTTTCATTTATATAGTATAGATGTATTTAGTGATGGGCAAATCTGACTTGTTTTCATTTATATAGTATAGATGTATTTAGTGATGGGCGAATCTGACTTGTTTTCATTTATATAGTATAGATGTATTTAGTGATGGGCGAATCTGACTTGTTTTGCTTCGCCAAAAACTCACGAAACGGTAAAAATTTGCTGAAATACATTGAAGTCAATGGGCATCAACATTTTTTTGATATACGACAAACTTCACAACTTCACCCATTAGAGGCTATGGCCATCATTTTCACAGCAAAACTTGGCAAAAAATTTTCACTAGGTATAATTTTCTTTAAAGATCTTTATAAAATATTAATTGCCATTTACTAAAATCTCCAATTAGTCCTTTTTAGTATATCCCTGATAATCCAATATTATAGGTTCAAATTTCTGCCCTCTGCTTATGGAAGACCTAAAAGTGTCCTTCAAAGTGTTGTAAACTAGTTCAATGCTAAACCCCACTCTGCCCTACCATTGTCATTTACCAGAGTACTGGCCTCACCAACTCAGTAAGAGACTTTCTGTCCCTCCTTTGTAAACTGCCATCAGATTTAAGCCCACCCACTTCTTTTTAAAAAGGCTCATCATTAAAAAGGCTCTTGCATTACAGCTCAGCCCACTACTTGAGTTACAGGATTCCTCTTCCTCTCCTAATATCTGCATTCAGAATGTTCTAGCACAGCCTATTGTTTGAGTTACAGTCTTCTTCTCCCATTGCCAGTCTGTTAAACACTTCCTTCTGCTGCAGATGCCAATACAAATGTACACCTACAGATCTACACCCACCAATAATACAGGTATTTGTGATTTATTTCTGGTGGTTTGCTCTTCAACCATTGGTACATTAGCTGTTATCCCTAAAGATTAGGGATGGGCGAATTTTTTTTGCCTTGTTTTGCCCTGGAAATGATGCCCATAGAAAAACGACACGCGTCAAAAATTTTTATTTTGTGATGCTCATAGACTTTAATGGGCGTCAGCGACAATTCGTCTTTACCTAATTTTTGTCGTTACGAAATGGCTCAAATTCTCCCATCCCTACTAAAGAACTTGGTTTTTCTCCCATTGCCAGTCTGTTAAACACTTGCTCCTGCTGCAAGCTGCTATTAGTTCCAAAAAAGTTTTTGGTCTAAGCCACTGATTGAATTAGACTCCAAGCCAATCCTCCTGTAAACTGCCATCAGTGTTCTGTCAATTGTACTGGTTATGTTAGAGATTCTTTTCAGCACTCATTGTAAGCAGCAATTAGAATGAACCCCTGATATGCTTACATCAGATAGTAAAAGTGTTATCAGTTACAGAACTTTATAAACCCGTTTAATAATATGATATCCTCTCCAAGAACATTAATAATCAGAGCAAAGTAGACCAGATTATTGTATGAACAAACCACAAATTCCAGTTCTCTATAGAACAGTTGGTAGATTTGACTTCCTCCCTGAGGAATATTTCAAGGAAAAACACAAAAACTTCACAAAGCAGAAATTGGATTCTTATACCTGGAGTTTTTTGGTCTTATCATTAAAATTTGTTGTCCCTTTATTCTGAATGGTAAATCCCATTGTGTCCTCTGAATTTTTGTTGAAAAGCTATATATATATCTATGTCTAACTATTTCTATGGAAGAGTTGCATGAAAAATACGATACAAGTATTTTCATAAAACTACAATATTACATCTGGTACTAACTAATAAAAATGTTCTTGGTGAAGAAGATTGAGAATTGATGGCATAATAAATATCCTTGCTTAAACAAGGAAGGGTACATGGTTAGGAGGAGATATCTCATAAAATATAAAGATCAATCTCCTATTCTGCAAAGATATGGAAAATGTTTAGTTGTGTTGGAGTTACAGGTGTCGGGGAGCTGTTATCTCATTATCATTCCCATTGTTCTGCTGATGGGCTGCTGGGGGGAAGGGAGGAGGGTGATATCACTCCAATTTACAGTGACGCAGTAAAGAGAGACTGAAGTTTATCAGATCACAGTAACATGACTGGCGGCACCTGGGAAATTAACAACATGTCTAGCCTCATATCAGATTTCAAAAATAAACACTGAAAAAATCTGTTTGCTCTTTTTGAAAAATTAATTTTAATGCATGTACATATATTTCCATGACAGAATCTCTTTAATCATTTTTAAAATCATTTTTTTAATGGTAGAATTAATTATTTCCAATGCAAACTTTTTATTTCCAGGTGTCACTTATCCCTCCCTTGCACCTGACAGCTCTGTACTCTGCACCTTGCTTTGGATTTTATCTATTATGAGATGCTAATACAAATGTACACCTACAAATCTACACCCACTAATAATACAGGTATTTGTGATTTATTTCTGGTGGCTTGCTCTTCAACCATTGGTACATTAGCTGTTATCCCTAGAGATTAGGGATGGGCAAATTTTTTTGCCTTGTTTTGCCCTGGAAATGAAGCCCATAGAAAAAAGACGCGCGTCAAAAAATTTTGCCGCCTGACAATTTTTTTTGGATGCCCATAGACTTTAATGGGCGTCAGCGACAATTCATCTTTGCCGAATTTTTGTCGATATGAAATGGCTCAAATTCACCCATCCCTGCTAAAGAACTTGGTTTTTAGGCATAACAGCTTATACCCTGATGGTCGAGAACTTTAGTTATTTCAAAAGCAATACATTAAACTGGAAGTATTCTCTTCATACCGGTTATAATAGAGATTTCTCCCTCGGAACATGGGACACAATTATAACAGCAGGTTTGGGCTTCAGGAATTGGCATTTTCCTGTATCCTGGGAGACAATTGTCTACACATTGAGCTCTTGGGATCTAAAAACATTAAAAGTAAATATAAAAGAAAACATCTGTTATCTTTTTCTTACGCTGTCATTCACTTTAGAATATTTATCTTAAATATTTAAAAAGTAGTGCAGTGGCTAACGCTAGTATCAATTCGCTAGCGTTACCACCCACAGGGACATCGCCAATTCGGTAGCGAAAAAGACAGGCGCAAGTGGTCATTTTCAGGTGACAATTTGCTCTGGCAAATGGACGCTACTCCGTAAAAGTGCGGATTTCAATGAATGTTACCTCTTTCGCCACCTCAACAAAACTCCACATTTTAGTGAATTAGTATAGTCTGAGTGAATTTTCTCCTGGCAAAGTGTTGCGCTGGGTGCAAAGTGGATGCTGGTGAATTTTTGCCTGTAAGTAAATCTGCCCATGTGTTACAACAATATAGTTGGAATATGTAGAAAACTCCCAGTGGGCCCAGGTCTCAGTGGGCCTCTTACGTCAAACCATTTGGCCTATTTCATGGTCTTCTTCTTTATTAGAACACAGATGATTAATAGTGGAAGAATAGAGTATAGTATTTAGAGAAAAGAGACTAGGAGAATAAAGAGGTTGAGTGTGGAGAGGATAGTTTGGAACGTGGGCCCTCGACCTAAGGTTGTCATAACTTACACTGGTGGTCTATTGAGAGGGGTCTGCAGGGACGCCTGCAGCCCCCTCAGCGGGGACGGCCACCACGCTGTTGTTCTTCTGGAAATCCTGCTTCATAGGGTGCACGCAGCGCGCAACTTCAGTATTTGTTGGTGCATGCACGCTGGTGAGTTTCCTGGTGCCTCTGTGCTGTATAGCTTTTGTGGTCTGATTCCTGTTATGACCCCTGCCTGTTTTTGGACGATTCTGACTTCTGTATCCTGACCCTTGCCTGGTAACCGAATCCGCTTATTCCGTATCCCTTCTGATTGATCTCCTGGTTTTACTCTTGCCTGCCTGACTCTGTTTGTACTCTGCCTGCCCCGACCCGGCCTGATCTGACTACGCTTTCTGCCTACGTCTTGTACCGCGACCTTCTGCCCAAAAGACTTTGCATTGCCATTGTGCCCCATTGCTCGTTCTGAACCTTTCACTTGGCACCTCTCTTATTAAGACCTGGTGGCATCTGATTAGCTGAGGGCTCCTCCCGAGGTGAAAGGCGGCTGTTAAAGGTGGAAGCAAGAGCAGAGAACAGGGTGCTTAGCATTGGTTCTGAATTTAGGGTGTCGACTGTGACAAAGGTTTCTGGTGGGCCCCTAGTATCCCAGTCCGACACTGTGCAGAGTTGATGCTCTTAAAAGAGGTGGTGCTTACCCAAGAATGGCAATATGGCTATTACATTAAGCTGAACAGAGTTGTATACAGTTTATAAAAACCAGCAGAACCATAATATGTAAATGAGATTCAGTAGGCTGCTATATGGCTAATAAGTGCCAAGAAAGTTCTGTAAGGACTTTTGGATAAAGGGACATTTAACAGTAGGAATATATACAATGTGTGATAACTAGTGAAACCTACTAGAGTTCTATATGGATTATGAGACCCAAGAGATCTCTCTATGGTTTATGAGACTAAGTAGAGTTCTACAAAACAGATTGTGCCATGCATTAATATACAATATATTATTCCCAAATACAGTACTGAATGGTGGGTGACACATATTACAGTTTTATACAATGTATAATAAGACTCTGTAGAGTTCTGAATGGCCTGTGACACCACACACATTTATGTATGGCTTAGAGGATCCAATAAAGTTATATACAGGCCCTTGTTGTGAATTCATGCTCACTTTCCACTGCCACTGATGCAGGTTTAGCAACACAATAGATATGAGTATACACAATATTTAACATATAGAATAGAAAGTTAAAGAGAATGTTACCGTGTTGTCTTTTGTCTTCCATGGAATTGCCATTGAGGTTATATGTAGCTGCTGATCTGGTGGTGCCCACGGAGAGAACTCGCCAAGAAAGTTTCTGGTCACCTTTCCATAAATATTCATTAAGTTGATATAGATCTTGGAACTAGTGATATACTCTCCATTTTCATTAAATGAGAAGATTTCACCATGTTTGGATTTCAGCTGAACTTTCTTTAAATTATGGTGCAACTTTACAAAAAAAGTTTAAATAAAGTTAGAATGTATGTAGGTAATGTTTAGCAGTAAAAGCATAATATTACTGGTATGGGATCCATTATACAGAAACCCGTTATCCAAAAAGGTCTGAATTATGGGAAGGCTGTCTACCATAGAATACATTTATTCAAATAATTTAGATTTTTAAAAAGTATTTTCCATCGCTATAATGATGAAATGTACCTATTACTTGATCAATAATTATATAATTAATTTTGATTGGAGACAAAATATCTAAAGGATATTTAGAAAACTTAAGGAATGGTGGATCAAGTACAGAAAGATCACTTATATGGAAAATCCCAGAACCCTAGCAATCTGGATAACAGTTATCCATAACTGTACCAATATTAGCACATTAACAAGTGTTAAGTCCCTGATTTTATTCAATACAATACAGTGCAGCTTATTTTTTTTACCTAAAATGTTATTCTGAGTAAAAACAATTAAAAAAAAAAGAGTGCAGTTGCAGGCAATACAGTTAGGTTCATAAATCTTTGGACAGAGACAACTTTTTTCTAATTTTGGTTCTGTATATTACCATAATGAATTTTAAATGAAACAACTCAGATGCAGTTGAACTGCAGACTTTCAGCTTTAATTCAGTGGGTTGAACAAAAAGATTGCATAAATATGTGACAAACTAAAGCCTTTTTTTTAACCCAATCACTTCATTTCAGGGGCTCAAAAGTAATTGGACCATTGACTCAAACGCTATTTCATGGGCAAGTTTGGGCAATTCCTTCGTTATGTCATTATCAATGAAGCAGCTAAAAGCCCTGGAGTTAATTTGAGGTGGGGGTGCTTGTATGTGGAACAAACAACATGCGGTCAAAGGAGCTCTCCGTGCAGGTGAAACCAGCCATCCTTACGCTGCAAAAACAGAAAAAACCCATCCGAGAAATTCCTACAATTTTAGGAGTGGCAAAATCTACAGCTTGGTACATCGTGAGAAAGAAAGAAAACACTGGTGAACTCAGCAACGCAAAAAGACCTGGGTGTCCACCAAAGACAACAGGGGTGGATGATCACAGAATCATTTCCATGGTGAAGAGAAACCCCTTCACAACAGCCAAACAAGTGAACAACAGTCTCCAGGAGGTAGAGTATCAATATCCAAGTCTGCCATAAAGAGAAGACTGCATGAAAGTAAATGCAGAGGGTGCACTGCAAGTATGCACACCATAGCTTGCACTATTGTGGCTAATCTATTGGCAATAAACTGCTTCAGTAGTTTTCCTTCTCCTTTATTAAAATAAAAAACAAAGCAATTGCATCACACGTATTGCACATATAAGTACTGTATATGGTTTATCTCCTCCTCTTCTCCAAGACTCATGTTGTCAAGCTTACCAGTATAATCCAGTCGTAGAAGGAGCTGGAGCCGTAGATAGTGAACCCACAAGCGCCTCACACAACCGCTACCCACCTGGAGTGGAGCAGGGTTGTGGAGAGTAGCCAATGAGACGATAAGCGAAGTACAAGGGATTAGGCAAAGTCGTGGTCAGGAGGTCCGAGGTCAGAAGGCAGGCAGCGAGATTCGTAAACGATGAGACAGGCCGAAGAGTCGAGACAGGCAGCAGGAATCGTAGTCCGGGTACAGGCAAGGGTCGATAACAGGAATTCAAGAAGTATAAAGACACTAGGGTTTCAGTTAAACAACCTAATAACCAGGCAATGCATCTCAGTCTGAACCAGGTTTAAATATTGTTAGTTTGGCGCCAAACTGGCGTCTTTCCGCCGGCGTCGCAGTACTGACGTCAGCACGTCCGTCTTAGGCATTTTCGCCCGCGTCCTTGCGCCAGCCTTCGCGCCCGTCGCCGGCGTCCAGCATCACGCGCCTGCGCCGAACAGAACGCAGACCCAATTCCTCACATTGCCCCCCATCAAGGAGCGGCCTCAGGACGCGACAACCAGAAGGCTTACCAGGGTAAGTTCCATGGAATTTTTCAAACAAGTCCGGAGCGTGGATGTTAGAAGCTGGTTCCCAAGAATTCTCTTCCGGACCATAACCTTTCCACCTTACCAGGTACTGAAGACGCTTGCCTCTCAACCTGGAATCCAAGATTTCCTCAACCTCAAATTCTTCTTGACCATCAACCACAACAGGAAGCGGAGGAGGAGCCGTACGCCCAGGAAATCGAAAACGTTGAGGCCGGTTTCAAAAGTGCAGTATGAAACACTGGATGAATGTGCCAGGATGCTGGAAGTTTAAGATGGAAAGCCACAGGATTAATTTGACGAATTATGGGAAAAGGACCCAAGAACACAAAAGTTGTGAATGACACAACCTATGAATCCGGTGTGGAATTCTGTGAGCAAATTAAATCCTGGGCACAGAATAGGTTGGCTGATCAGGCTATAAGCATTCAGGACATCAACCAAGATTAGGCGGAATCCGTGGAGAAATACAAGGTCCGCATGATGCAGGTGTTCTATGATCTGGGATTCAACTCTCACAACAAAGCACATGTCTGCCACCCGCCATCTCCACCTTCAATGCTCCCTCCTTATACCCGACAAAATCACCCTCTATCCTCAATCCCTCCACACTTCTGCCAATTCCTGAGGGGGAATACAGTAGGATATAGATGATGACAACGAAAACATAAGGAATGGGAAAGGAGCACATGATGCACATGACTGTTTTGAACTTATGCTACAAGAAACGGCCCATCTTCCCACAGTTAGTGCATCCCCATTGGATAACCCAGATATAACCATGTTTGTGGATGGATCCAGATTTGCAGATGATACTGGAAAAAATTAATGATTGGATATGCAGTCACCACCACGGATAAGGTACTTCAGACAGGAGCTTTCCCCACCATCCTGTCCTCACAAGAAGCGGAGCTAAAAGCTCTTACAGTAGCATGCAAAATTGCTAAGGATAAACGTGTCAACATTCACATAGACTCCCGATATGCCCAAGGAGTGGCATTAGACTTTGGCGTTATTTGGAAGACAAGAGGAAAAGGAGCTGTGTTACAGAATGGAATATATACACACAATAAGAAATTGTGTATACCAAAAAGCTTGTATCCGGCCCTAGTCCAATGGGCCCATGGACCAGCACATATATCCAAAAATTTGATGAACAACCTCATATCAAGGACATACTTTGCTCCCAGGATAACCACTATTACCAGGAACTATAGCGCATCCTGTGCGATATGTGCTAAATGTAACCCAGGACGGTTGGAGAAAACCTCCATCAAAACATTTAGCTAAGCCTTTATATCCCTTCCAGTGGATCCAGATCGACCACATCCAAATGTCAAAGAGTGGAAAATTCGAATATGCTCTGGTGATCATTGAGATGTTTTCCGGCCAGAAGCATACACAGTGACCAATATGACCAATATGACCACCAAGACTACCGCAAAGAAATTACACTCAGAAGTAGTATGTCACTATGGAATACCGGAAGTGATAGAGAGTGATCACCGCCAATGTTAACAAACAAATTTGGACAGCCTTGGGAGTGACTCTTCACTACCACACGCCTTATCATCCTCAGAATAGTGGAAAGGTGGAAAGGATGAATAACATGTATAAAAAAAAAAAAAAATGGCGCAAGACTCCGGAATGCAGTGGCCAGACAGCCTGCCTATTGCTCTGTTCAGTGTCAGATACACACCAAGGGGGGACCATAAATTGTCCCCCTTCGAGATTCTGTTTGTGTCAGCCCCCAGGTTAGGGTGTTATTTTCCCCAACAATTACAATTACAATCAAATGTATTGACTGACTTTGTATCTCAATTAACCAGTGAACTAACAAGAGTGCATGCTCAGGTTTTCTTCTATTCCAGATCCCTCTCTTGCCACAGGTACTCACAGCCTCAAGCAACGAGATTGGGTCCTAGTCAAGAAGTTTCTTAGAAAGCACTGTTTGGAGCCCAGATTTGATGGCCCCTTCCAAGTTCTCCTTACCACAGCTACTTCAGTGAAGCTAGAAGGAAAACCTACCTGGATCCATGCCTCACACTGCAAGAAAGCAGATGCACCTAAGGAACCAGATATTGCTCTATATCCTTTACCTACTGCCCCTGGGACTAGCCCAGGAGGTGGCATTACGCAAGACAAGTGCAAGACTCACACAATTCTGGTAAAACTCCTCTAGCACCCATGTAGCAACTTACACCTTTAGTGTTTGTGACATATCAAAGTCATGGCACTTATCTCAGACACCAAGTTGTGATGTAACATGTAGGGAAATCTCTGAAGCTGTGAGTTCTGATGATCGTGGAATAGCCTATAGATACTTATTGGGGAAACAACTGTGATTACTGGTCCCAATTTGGGATATAAGCCTGCCACTGCCGTAGGCAGGATCAATAAGGATGGTAAATACTTGATCAATAGAATGGCTATTACTAAACGTTTTGCAACTGTCAAATTGAATATTTCCTTCCCAGGGATAGTCAGGTTTGTGAAGTTGGTAGGGTTGGTCCCTGGCTTTGTGCAGGCCTCTCCAGGCTAAGCTTCTTCCGGTCTAGACCTTTGCACAAACTAATTAGGACGGGAATAGATACTCTCAGGACTGATTACGTCCCTAACAAAACGTTGACCCAACTTCCTACTGGGACAAGAAAGCTTGAGGTTAACAGTTGACAACCAAACCAAGTCACCCACCTTGAACTCTGGGTCACCTCTCCGTCCCCGATCAGCATAAGTTTTAAAGTTTTGTTGAGCCTTCTTCATGTTTTCTTGGAGTTTTTGAAAATTATTGGACAGAAAAGTTAATCAGTCCTTGACTGCAGGAACTAAAATATCAGCAACAATGGCAGAGGGAAAAGTTACTGGATGAAGACCATAGTTTGCGAAGAAAGGGGACTGTCTGATGGAGGAATGATGAGCATTATTATAAGCGAACTCCGCAAGAGGAAGAAGATTCACCCAGTCATCTTGGAGGTACGAAGAATAACATCTCAAATATTGCTCGAGGGTCTGGTTAGTTCGCTCGGTCTGACCATTGGACTGAGGATGAAAAGCAGAGGAAAGGGACACCGAAATCTTAAGTGCTCCACACAAGGACTTCCAAAACTGTGACGTGAACTGCGGTCCCCGATCTGACACCACCTCATCTGGAAGACCATGGAGTCTTACTACTTCCTTAATGAAGGTATCAGCAGTCTCAGAGGCAGAAGGAAGTTTTGGTAAAGACTTAAAATGAGCCATCTTAGTTAAACGGTCAACAAAAACAGCAATGGTGGAACAATCACATGACAATGGTAAATCAGAAATAAAGTCCAAAGAAACTGATCCCCATGGATAGTGATGGGCGAATTTATTCGCCATGCGCGAATTCGCGGCGAATTTGCGCGATTCACGCCGAGCGAATAAATTTGCAAAACGCCCGCGAAAATTCGCGGTAAAAATTCGCCGGCGTCAAAAAAAAAAAACGGGCGCCGGCGTCAAAAACGGGCGCCGGCGTCAAAAACGAGACGCCGGCGCCGTTTCGCAAATTTTTCGCCGTTTCGCGAATTTCGCGCGAAATTCGCGAATTTTTCGGCGAAGCAAAACGGCGCAAATTCGCCCATCACTACCCATGGACGAGAAGGCACTGGCAGTGGTTGAAGAAGACCAATAGGCCTAGAATGAGAGTCCTTGGATCTGGTGCAAACTTCACATGATGAGACAAACTTGAAACAGTCTTTAGCCATCCCAGGCCACCAAAATAATCTCTTGGCCGAAATAATAGTCTTTTTGACACCTGGATGACCCGCCAGTTTGGAATCATGAATATTCTTGAGGACCTCTAAACGCATTTGTTCCGGAACAAAAATCTTGCCTTGATGAAGAAGAAAACCATCCTTGGGAACTAATGATGGTTCACAAACGTTTATAGATGCATCTTTAATTCCATCTACAAGAGTAGACTGTAACAGGAGGAAATTATTAGAGTTTAAAATCGTCTCAGGAGCCAGAGGAACTTCATCTTCAGGGGAGAACATTCGTGATAAAACATCCGCCTTAACATTCTTTGTCCCAGGTCGGTATGTGAGATGAAAATTAAATCGCATAAAGAATAAAGCCCACCTTGCTTGTCTAGGTCTCAACCTCTTGGCCGAACGTAGATACTCCAAATTCCAATGATCCGTAAAGATGAGAATTGGATGTTTAGACCCTTCAAGGAGATACTGTACCTCCACTCCTCAAGTGCTAGCTTGATAGCAAGTAATTCGCGGTCAGCTACATCATAATTACATTCGCTTTTGGTCAACTTACGGGAAAAAAAAGCAACAGGATGAAGATCCTCTTGAATCCCAGTTCTCTGTGACAACACAGCACCCACTGCGAGTTCTGAAGCGTCAACTTCCAAGGTGAAAGGAAGGGAAACATCTGGATGGTGAAGAATTGGGCCTGAAGTGAAAAGTGTCTTCAGTTTCTCAAAAGCCCCCTGAGCCTGTTGTGACCAACAAAACTTTTGATTATTACGAGTCAACTCAGTAATTGGAAGAATGACTTGAGAAAAATTCTTTATAAATTTTCTGTAAAAGTTTGCAAAACCAATAAAACGTTGAACAGCTTTTTTAGATGATGGAATTGGCCAGTCAACAATTGCAGAGATCTTCCTGGAGTCCATCTGGATTCCCTGGGGAGAAATGAAGAAACCCAAAAAATCTACAGACGTTTGTTCAAACACACATTTTTCAATCTTAGCATACAGCTGATGAGTGCGCAGACGTGTCAGGACCTTCTTCAAATGTAGCCTGTGCTCCTCCAACGAGTTAGAAAAAATAAGGATATCATCTAAATATATGATGACGAAAATATCAAGAAAGTCCCTGAAGACATCATTAACGAAGTGCTGAAATGTGGCAAGGGCGTTACAGAGACCAAAAGGCATGACCAAATATTCAAAATGTCCGTAACGAGTGCGAAAGGCCATCTTCCATTCATCACCTTCCCTTATTCTGACTAGGTTATATGCACCCCGAAGATCCAGTTTAGAAAAAATCTTAGCCTCCGCCAAACGTTGGAAAAGTTCTGGAATGAGAGGAAGTAGATAGCGATTTTTGACTGTAATTTTGTTCAAATCCCGGTAGTCAATACACGGCCTTAAAGAATGATCCTTTTTCTCAACAAAGAAAATCCCAGCTCCTGCCGGAGAAGAAGACTGCCTAATGAATCCTTTAGCCAGATTCTCATCTAAATAAGAACGGAGCTCCGAAAGTTCAGACTCAGATAACGGATACACTCGTCCAAAAGGAATTTGAGCCCCTGGAAGAAGGTTAATAGGGCAATCGTAAATACGATGAGGAGGCAACCTGTCGTCCCCTCTTTTATTAAAAACGTCCGTAAATCCCCAATATGCTTGAGGAAGAAGGTCTTGGATCTCAGAGGCAGGAGATAAAGAACATACACCATTTGAAGGGAGAATGCATTGGGAAAGACAAAAGTTTGAAAGAAAAGTTACTTCACCAGTTGCCCAGTTGATAGACGGCTTGTGTTTCTGCAACCAAGGTAATCCCAGGATGACCGGGAATAAAGGAGAAGAAACCACGTCAAAGTTCATGAGTTCAGCATGCCCTTTATTAAACAAAACAAAAAGGGAGATAGTCTCTTGCACCACAGGGCCAGAAGTAATCAGAGAACCATCTGCCACACGAAGAGCTATAGGATTCTTTTTGGACTGGAGCGGTATCTGGAACTGTAATGCCACTTTATTGTCCAAGAAACACCCGCTTGCCCCAGAGTCAAAAATTGCTTGAAGTTCGACCCTCTTGTCTCCCCACTGCAAAGATAAAGAGACTGTCAGGAGAGGCACAGGAACATGACACCCAGAAAAGTCCTTTTCAAAAATCCTCTTACCCGTTGGGCGGGTCGGACAACCCCGAAGCAGATGACCAGCTTGTCCGCAATAGAGGCAGAGGTTAAGTCTGCGACGTCTAATACGCTCCTCTGGAGTTAACGCAGACCTAATAGCACCGATCTGCATAGGCTCTGGAGCTACGTTGATGATGGATGGAGGAGCAGCTGGAGAACTTGTGGAAGGCATTCGGACAGGAGGAGGAGCGGATGGTAACAGCCAAGTCTGAGGGGAAAGACCTGCTTTCTCAGCCTTTTCTTCTTCCTGGCGTTCCCTGAGCCTCTGATCCAATTGGATTGAAATGAGGATGAGATCCTCCAGACTACCAGGGATGCCAGTACGAGCTAACTCATTTTTTAACTCAGATGAAAGTCCGAAACAGTACTGGTTCTTTAATGCCGCTGGGTTCCATTCGGTATCATCCGCCCATTGCCGGATTACACGCTGGACGGTTCCCTTGCTTCAGAACACGCAGGGCGGCCTCAGCAGTGGTGGCTCTGTGTGGATCATCGAAAATAACTGCCATCGCATCAAAAAAAGAATCTACTGTGGCCAATACAGGACTTTGACGATCCATGAGACGGAAGGCCCAGGTCTGTGGTTCACCCGTAAGGAAGGAAATGATAACCCCAACCCGGATTTGCTCAGTGGGATATGTGTGGGGTTTAAGTGAAAACAGCAGCTTACAGTTGCTCCTGAAGTTCCGGAACACCTTTCGATCACCAGCGAACTTTTCTGGAAAGGCCACTTTAGGTTAGGAGATTCCTGAGGTAATCACCTGAACTTCCATTGGAGCAGGAGGAGGAGCAGCAGCCGTGGAAGGAAGAACAACTGGCGGATGGGTTCTGATATGCTCCTACAACTGCGAATAGCCACTTTGCAGCTCCCGAACAGCTTGTGTTAGTGAGGACAGCTGTTGGGTTAGGACGGCAAATGGAGACGCTCCTTCAGCTGGATCCATCCTAGGGCCTGGTTATACTGTCAAGCTTACCAGTATAATCCAGTCGTAGAAGGAGCTGGAGCCATAGATAGTGAACCCACAAGCGCCTCACACAACTGCTACCCACCTGGAGTGGAACAGGGAGCAGGGTTGTGGAGAGTAGCCAATGAGACGATAAGCGAAGTACAAGGGATTAGGCAAAGTCGTGGTCAGGAGGTCCGAGGTCAGAAGGCAGGCAGCGAGATTCGTAAACGATGAGACAGGCCGAAGAGTCGAGACAGGCAGCAGGAATCATAGTCTCGGTACAGGCAAGGGTCGATAACAGGAATTCAAGAAGTATAGAGAAGCTAGGGTTTCAGTTAAACAACCTAATAACCAGGCAATGCATCTCAGTCTGAACCAGGTTTAAATATTGTTAGTTTGGCGCCAAACTGGCGTCTTTCCGCCGGCGTCGCAGTACTGACGTCAGCACGTCCGTCTTAGGCATTTTCGCCCGCGTTCTTGCGCCAGCGACCGTCGCCGGCGTCCAGCGTCACGCGCCGGCGCGCATTAACGTGCCCGCGCCTGCGCCGAACAGAATGCGGACTCAATTCCTCACACATGTATTTGGCCCCTCTCACTGTATATATTTATTCTGCAACTGAACCCTAAATTATTTGAGGGAAAAAACACCAACACAGTTAATCATTTGGGATCATTACAAGGTGGAAAGGAAAGTCGCAAAACTAGCAATGGACTGAATTCAGAATTCAGCTAAAGTCTAACTCCAAGCTTTTGAGGCAGATCAGGGCTTTAAGTTTTTTAGTGAGCATAGTTACATAGTTACATAGTTAAATTGGGTTGAAAAAAGACAAAGTCCATCAAGTTCAACCCCTCCAAATGGAAACCCAGCATCCATACACACACCCCTCCCTACTTTCACATAAATGATATATATATATATACCCATATCTATACTAACTATAGAGTTTAGTATCACAATAGCCTTTGTATTATGTCTGTCCAAGAAATCATCCAAGTCCCTCTTATAGTCATTAACTGAATCAGCATCACAATATCACCCGGCAGTGCATTCCCCAACCTCACTGTCCTGACTGTGATGAACCCCCTACTCCGTTCCTTTAAATGAAACTTCTTTTCCTCTAGTCTGAAGGGGAGGCCTCTGGTACGTGATTCTCTTTATGGGTAAAAAAGTCCCCTGCGATTTGTCTACAATGTCCTCTAATGTACTTGTAAAGTGTAATCATGTCCCCTCGCAAGTGCCTTTTTTCCAGAGAAAACAACCCCAAACTTGTCAGTCTCCCCCCATAATTTAAGTCTTCCCTCCCTCTAACCAGTTTAGTTGCACTTAGTCTCTGCACTCTCTCCAGCTCATTTATATCCCTCTTAAGGACTGGAGTCCAAAACTGCCCCCATACTCCAGATGAGGCCTTACCAGGGCAGTCAGACAGGACTGTGGTTTGTATGCATGTTTAATAGTGAATAGGTGGTGAGGAAAGAAGAATAAGCTCAGGTCAGTGACATCAGCCAAGAGCAGAATGAGCATGTGCAATGGCAAGACAAAAGATGGAGAGCTACTGGGGGAATCTATAGGCACAAATACTTTTGTATAATATCTATATAGCTTTGGTGACTTTGGGTTGGTACAAGAGCTCAAAACACAGTCAAATATTTCTAGCCATAATATTAGGAACACTACACCCTGCTGCACTGCTCAACCAAACTTTAAACAGTAGTTCAACAACATCAGGGTTTAATTCTTAAAGCAATATTGCACAGTAAAACTTCCCCCAGTTCTCCAGGGCTCAGGGCAGCATTAACAAATGTTCCTCCAATGAGAATCCCAGCTGATGTGAATAAATCAGGCTCCATGTTCTTTGTTCCTGAAACTGGAGTTAGAAACATTAAACCCAGTTTCTCAGCACTGAACTAGTCTGTCCTTTATCCGCATGTCTCATTCCAGTGTCATATAATGAAATAAAAATATGGCACAATTATCTCTGTATATTAGATAAGAGCAAGATGGCTGACATAGTGTTGGGAATCAGCTTTCACATTGGTCGATTCTCTTGCTCTGTAATTAAGGTTTTGGTCTGTAGATTTCTCATTGATGAATTAGTTTCCATGTGTAATTAGGTTTTGTTCAATGTCTATAGAGAGTGGAGAGGAAGACTATGAGGTGGGACATCTTTATGCTTGGGTTTAGTTTACATTTACAAACACAGAACAGAAATGGTTGAATTCTTACTGTCCTCAATTTATTCCCTTAATAAGCAAATGTAGAAGCACCGAGAACCACCCTATGTGACTTAATACAGATATAAATAAGTTAATAGGAAAGAAGAGTAAGACATTTAAGTCTAACCCTGAAATGGTTTTTAAATATATTAATTATGAAAATATGAGGGTAGAGAGTGTTGCTCCATTAATTAATGGTACAAGTACGGTTGTAACAGATACAGAAAAGGCAAATGTGCTAAATTAGTTCTTTTCTTCAGTGTATACAATAGAGGTGTCAAAGTTCCCAGGCTCAGTTCATAGCTGCACTGTTGGATCAACTAAGTCTAGGGGCTGACTCAAGATATGATTCATAAAGCTTTAATAATAATTAATGTAAACAAGGCGCCAGGGCCTGATGGCATACACCCCGGGTTCTTAGAGAGCTTAGTTCAGTTTAGGGATGCACCGAATCCACTATTTTGGATTCGGCCGAATCCATCTTGGAAGATTTGGCCGCATCCGAATTCCTAATTTGTATATGCAAATTAGGGGTGGGAAAGGAAAAAGTAGAAAAAATTGGTTTGCTTCCTTGTTTTGTAACAAAAAGTCACGTGAAATCCTGCCCTCCCCACAATTTGCATATGTAAACTAAGATTCGGATTTGGTTTGGCCAGGCACAAGGATTTGGCGGAATCCTGCTGAAAAGGGCCAAATTTTGGACGAATCCTGAACCGAATCCTGGATTCGGTACATCACTAGTTCAGTTTTAGACCAGCCCCCATTTCTGATTTTCTCAGATTCCCTTTAATCTGGTATGGTACCTATGGATTGTAGAAAAGCTGATGTCATTCCTATATTTGACATAGATGGCTGAAAATTATTTGAATGCTTTTTAAGGGATCACGTTCAAAATATTGTCCAAGCGAATGGCGTTATGAGCAGCAATCAGCATGGCTTTATGAAGGATAGGTCATATCAGACTAATTTGATTGCTTTTTATGATGAGGTAAGTAAGATGCTGGACAGTGGGGGAGCAGTATCGGGATCTATTTGGATTTAGTCAATGTACTTGATACCGTGCCCCACAAACGACTGCTTTTTAAACGAAGGTCTGTTGGGCTCAATGAAGTCGTTTGCACATGGATAGGAAATTGGCTACAGGATCAGGTACAGAGGGTGGTTGTTAATGGGACATTCTCTACTTGGAGTAAGGTTCTTAGTGGGGTCCCTCAGGGCTCTGTATTGGGTCCACTTTTATTGACCCTATTCATTAATGACTTAGGGGAGGGTATTGTAAGTAATCTATCAGTGTTTGCAGATGGCACTGAACTATCCAGCCCAATAAATTCCATCTAAGATATGACACTTGACAACAGAATCTTGACAAACTCCAGAACTCAGATGGGACATTATAGAATTATTACATTATTGAATTAGAGAGGCTCCAGAGAAGGACAACTAAGATGGTAAAAGGTATGGATAATCTCAGCTATGAGGAAAGACTAGCCAAATTGGGGTTATTCTGATAGAACCAGAAATCAGAACCTAAATTTCAACAAACAGGAGCTAATACTGAGGCTTTCATTGGTACCACCCAAAGTAAAGGTAAAATTAAATTTGAAAAATTTCAAAGTTAAAGAATGTTCAAAGAGTCCAAAGAATGTCAGGATTTTTAAACTACAGTACTTAGGTACATTCTTACCTCACCTTTCTGTTGTACATAAAACATTAAGGAGACAGACAGTGTATAGGACTGGCAATCCAGTCATGAAGAATTCATGGATAAAATAGCAATAGCAAATAGCAAAATAATGTAACAGCCCAACCAATGCAGTGATACAATACAGTTCCCAACAAGAAACAGATATGAGACTTTAACAGAAACCCCAAAACTCAATCTATAGCATTTCTATTTTTACTTTGTTTTAATTCCCCTAAATAATCCCTTATCATTTAATTACTCAGTTCCCTTTCATTATTACCTCTGACTTATAAAGTAATGTTTCTCTGTTCCTTCCAGATTTCTCTTCAAGCTTCATGTTCATATCATGCAGAGCACGAGACATCAGATCAACTGCCAGATGCACTCGGGGAGAGTTGTATTCTCCTCTGAAAACATAAAGGTCTGTAATTCTCTCCTGCCCAGTACAGTTAAGAAGAATTGGAGCAGCAAAGTAAATATATTCATACATCTTATTCTTATTTGGGTCTTTAGACAAACAAAGAAGATACATAATCCATATATCTCCAAGTAACTTGTCTTCAGGGTAATTAGAAGGATTAAAATTCTGTAAAAAGTTCCTCATTTCAGGAGTATCCAGATCATAATGGTACCCTGGCACAAGCACCAGACTGCAATTAAATAATACTGGTGCGTATGTAGTTATAAAGTCATTAGTTCCCCAGTTTGATGAAAGGATGAATGTCTTTTTGTGGAAAAAATTTTCATTAGATAAAAAAGTTAAAAATAATAAATTTACAGTTCCACAAATTAAAATGACATTGGTAGAGGAGCGGCTGATGGTTTTCATGTAATGAACAGTTATACTGGTAACATATTGCTTTTCATAGTTATGTAGTCTTAATGTGAACTCAATGCAGACACCAGCATTGGAGAGATACTTAGCCAAGAGCTTATATTCTTCCTCTCCACTCATATCATCAGATGTAATTATTCCAACCCAGGTCCAGTCAAAATGTCTCAGGAATTGCCCTAAGACATAAAATTCACCATGAATGCTCTGTACTGTGCGGAAAAAGTATGGGAAGGTGCCTCTGTCACTGAGCAATGGGTCTGTAGCTCCATAACTGATCTGTAGGGATGGAGAGAAGTATAGGCACTGGGTGGGGTTCTACAGATTTGCCAATAACACTGTGTAGTGTAAAAGTGATATAAGTGATACTCACACCTGCTTTTGGAACTCCTCTCTCAAAAACTTACAAGGAGTCATTAACATTTCCCTTGGGTGTCCTAAAGTGTATTTTATCCTAATAAGTTATAGGGTTAGCAATATAAGTTTCAAATTATTATAGGGCATTTTCAAACTGGAAGGGAAGTTAAAAAGGGACATTCCACAGAGCAATGAGTTACATAGACTGTATGGGATATGATGAGGGCGTGGATGAGAATTTTTCTCTTGTGTGAGGAAAGGTGCTTCTGTTTTGCAGGGCATATGGTTTTTTTTACAAAACCTTGCCTTAATGCTTGGAATTCAAAAATAAGCATCTGCTTTGAGGCCACTGGTGAGCAAAAGATACTCATTAGCCACTGGTTGTGGATCACTGGTTTGGGAAAATGCCAGCAGAAAGATAGAGACATTAAAGAGTCAAGTGAGAAAATGAGTAAATGTAAATGAAAGAGGTAGAATGAGACAAGGGGGAATGGGATCAAGAGTAGGGGTAAAATGGGAGTAGAGAATAGAGATGATCTGCTCTGTCAGTGTAGAAAATGATGAGGTTGAAGCAGCAGAGGGGATGTATGCAAGGAACTGTGTTTAGCAGTATTTCTTGCAGATAATTTGAATTACATCTATGAAATCACTAGCAAAGCTTTCTAAAGTGACAGAGGAGGCAGCAGGGTGAGTAGGTGGAGGAGAGGGTTTTCTTGGGAATGTATGACTAATTTAAACTGAAAATAAATGCTTCAATTCACAAATAAAACCATAAATGAGATGTGACTTATTCAATTCATATTTAAATGAGTAAATATAAAGTGCTTGGGTGAATAAAGTGCCAAGTGAACACTGGGCAATTCACAATCTTTAATTATTTATTTATTATTATTTCATTGTTCTGTTTAAACAGAATAAAGAGGCAAAATTAATACATTTAAAACATTTAAAAATTTGATGTGATAGGATCTAGATTATATCAATAGGGGATGTTCGGTATGTGAAAAATTGCCCAACTGATCCCACCTAGATCTAACATCAGACCTGTAGCCCTCTATCAATTTAGTATCAAAGTTATTGGGGATATGGGTGAATATGGTGGTGTTATTAATTATAATGGGTAAAATTAATTTCCAGTCGATCCGAGAGTTGTCAAACATGAATGTTGCCTTAACAATATACAGAATGATAGTATCTTTGTAGGCTTTTCACAAAGCACTCTTGTCAGGCGCTTAGCTCTAACATTTACATTTGTCTATCTTGTTAACTTTTCAAAATGGGGAAAAGGAAAGGAAGGGAAGTGTGAGAAGAGTGGTGATTGTGGGCATTTCCCTTACATTTGATGCCTTACAATAATGACGGAACCATGTATTAGATGCGGTGTGGTACAATCCATTTAATACAAATCAATTTGTTTATGCTTGGTTTATTCATTTTAGGTCTGTTGACTTTATGTGGTATGGTAACATTTGTAACGGATATAGTAATTTGGGAAAAAAATCATCTTAAAGGGATACTGTCATGGGAAAAATGTTTTTTCAAAATGAATCAGTTAATAGTGCTGCTCCAGCAGAATTCTGCACTGAAGTCCATTTCTCAAAAGAACAAACAGATTTTTTTATATTCAATTTTGAAATCTGACATGGGGCTAGACATTTTGTCAATTTTCCAGCTGTCCCAAGTCATGTGACTTGTGCTCTGATAAACTTCAATCACGCTTTACTGCTGTACTGCAAGTTGGAGTGATATTGACCCCCTCCCTTTCCCCCCCAGCAGCCAAACAAAAGAACAATGGGAAGGTAACCAGATAGCAGCTCCCTAACACAAGATAAGAGCTGCCTGGTAGATCTAAGAACAGCACTCAATAGTAAAAACCCATGTCCCACTGAGACACATTCAGTTACATTGAGAAGGAAAAACAGCAGCCTGCCAGAAAGCATTTCTCTCCTAAAGTGCAGGCACAAGTCACATGACTGGGGGCTGCTGGGAAATTGACAAAATGTCTAGCCCCATGTCAGATTTCAAAATTGAATATAAAAAAATCTGTTTGCTCTTTTGAGAAATGGATTTAAGTGCATAATTCAGCTGGAGTAGTACTATTAACTGATGCGTTTTGAAAAAAACATGTTTTCCGATGACAGGATCCCTTTAATGAAGTGTATTTTTCCCAGGAATGTCAGAGTGGTATGTTTCCATTGATGCAATTCCTGATGAATATTGTCCATTATTTTCCATATATTTAAGGCATATGTGTCTTTGTGGTGTGATAGCAATCTAATCCCTAAGTATTTAATGCTTAGTTTGGTTTATTTAAAGCGAAAATGTGGGAGCCAATTTGTGGGGTCTGAATGATGGAGTTGTAGTGCCTCTAATACTACAGTGCCTCCACTGTAGTATTACCAGAATTTCTGTTTTGGGTTGGCTGAGGAACAATATTATGTCGTCCGCAAATGCTGCCACTTTTAACTTTGTGTGACCTATTTTCATGCCTTGCAATTGTTGATTTTTAAGTATGTGCCGTAACAGTGGGTCAATTGCCACATTGAATAGAAGGGGGGACAGCGGGCAGCCTTGGCGTGTTCCTCTATGAATCTGGAATCTATCTGAGTTGGTATTGTTGACTGTTATAAAGGTATTGGGTGTTAAATATAGATTTTTAAAAAGATTTAGCATAACTGTGTATGTGTTATGCTGTCAAAAGCCTTGCCAGCATCTAAATTCACTAACATTCCTTGTTTTCTTTTTTCCAGGTTACTAATATATATAGCAGTGAGAACTTGTGGAAGGGCTCAAACTGGATGACGCTGTTTAAGAAAGTCTACCTGATTTTCGGTGAGTATTGACGGTAATATTTGTTGTAATCTGTCTGCCATTATTTTGTTTAAAATGTTTAAATCCTGGTTTAAAGTGAGATTGGTCTGTAGGATTTCGGATCTGTAAGATCTCTGCCTTCTTTGGGTATCAATATGATTCTGGCCACATTTGCATCATGCCAGAGTGAATTTCCTTGTAGGGTATCGGTGTATAAAGCGGTTTTATCTCTGGTTGTAAGAGTTTATAAAATTCTGCTGTGAGTCCATCTGGTCCTGGTGTTTTCCCATTTTTTAAGTGTCTAATTGTATTTGATATTTCTTTTTCTGTTATAGGTGCATCTAGGATTTCACAATCTCGGACTGACAATTTTGTAAGGCCGGCTTCCTGCAAGAATTGGATCGTCTGCTGGGGCTTCATAAAGTGTTTCAAAATGTTCAGTTAGTATGTGTCTAATTTGTTTGGAATCTTGTGTCCATCCATCAGCAGTTTTACGTTTTTGTATGTATGTGGTGCGAGTTTGTTTTTTTGCTATGTATGTTAGTAATTTCCCAGATTTGTTTCCATATCTGTAATATTGGTTCGCTGTGTGGCTTAATGTATTATAAGACTTTCCAGTCAATAAAGTATCAAAAAGTGTTGTAATGTTCTGTTAATTGATTCTGTAGAAGGTTATATTTTTCATTGCATGACTTTTTTTGCTTTATTAAATATGAGATTATCTGCCGGTTTTGCCGCTGCCCATAGCAGTTGTGGATTATCCCAGTGGTCTATATTATCATCCATATAATTTCCCCAGCTAGTAGGGATGTAGCGAACCGCCGCCGATGTGTTCGCGAACGCCGTTCGCGAACACCGGCAAAATTTGCGAACTGTTCGCGAACTGTTCGCGAACTTCGATCATCCGAAAATCGTTCGATTCGAACGATCGAAGGATTTTAATCGTTCGATCGAACGATTTTCGTTCGAATCGAACGAAAATCGTTCGATTTTAGCGATCGAATGGTCGAATGGGCGACCGATTTTGACGCGAACGCCTATTGGCGAACGTCGCGCGACGTTCGCGAACTTGCGGCGGACGCGAACAGTCGAAGTTCGCGCGAACTAGTTCGCCGGCGAACAGTTCGCTACATCCCTACCAGCTAGTTTTAAGAAACAATTGAAAGTCTTCATTGGTGCTCAGATAAGCCGGGAACCTCCAGATATATGAACCTGATTGGGGCTTTTTCAATTTTAAACTGATTGAAGTTGGGGCATGATCTGAGGTGTCTATGTTTCCTATTGTGACTCTAGTTAATATCTGCAAGATCGTCTGTGATACAAATATATAGTCTAATTTCGAATGTGTTTTGTGTACTCCTGAGTAAAATGTGTAGACTTTGGTTATAGAATGTGTGTGTCTATAGGTGTCCTATAGTTGTAGGGTTTCACATAATGTATGTAGAGGTCCCTGATATGTGTCTATATAGGGTCATTGTATGGTAGATATTGTGTTTGCGATTTTCTTATCTAATGTCATTCGAGCTGTTATAAACATTTGGTATAAAGAAAACAAAACAAAATATGCAATGTAGCATGTTAACATTTGTTACTTAAAAATAAAAAAAGAAAGAAAGAGAAAAGAGAGAAGGAAAGAAAGAGGAAAAATAGAAATTATCTAATATTTCTTGCTACCGCCTCATATGATATTTCCCTGCAGTCTTATGGATGTTAGGGAAACGGGGGTTTGAAAAAGTAAAAGGTTGATTTTAGTCTTTACTGAGTGTATTGAATCAGTCCAGGTTCATGACGTTTCAGGATAAGTCTTTATCTTTGGTCTTCTCCTCAAAGTATTCTTTAGCTTGCGTCGGAGTTTCAAAGAATAGGGTTTTTCCATTGTCCTCATCTGTAACCTTTAGTTTTGCTGGGAAAAGTAGGGAGAATCGGTATCCTGAGTTGAAAAGGGTTGAGCAAATTGGTAAAAATTATTTTCTTTTAGCTGTGACAGAAGCTGAAAAGTCTTGAAAAATCAAGATGTGATTCCCATCATATTGTAGATCTCTCGTTTTCCTGTAGGCCAATATGTTCATTTTGTCAAAGTAATTAAGTAATTTAAACATCACTTGTCTTGGTCTGTTGGTAGTTGTGGTAGGTGGAGGTCCAATTCTGTGGAATCTCTCTTTAAGGAAGGTAGATTGAGTAGTCTCCATTTTTAGCAAAGTTGGTAAGTCACATATAAGAAAGTTTTCCAAATCTTTTCCCCTGACGGATTCTGGGATGACTACTATTCTGAGGTTGTTTCGTCTGCTCCTGTTCTCCAGGTCATCCACTTTTTCAGCCAGAATAGTTCTCTCTTTCTGTTGTGTATCTATGTTTTATTGTGTGATATTCAATTTGTCTTCTAATGTGCTGATTCTTTGTTCGTCTTCTGTGATTTTTTGTGCTTGGTTCGTTACTTGTTGAAGTATTTCTGTGATGTTTTCTTTGATGCTGGCTAGTTTTTGATCCTATAAGGGGCCAAGTATTTGCGTGAGGTCTTGTACTTGGATCTGTAGTGGTGTAGTCTGTGAGCAAGATTCAGCATCTGAATCCATTGGATCAGTTTCTGGAGTTGTTTTCTTGTCTTTGAGTTTCTGTCTTATTTGTCTCGTGTTGGACTGTCCTAGATATTTATCCATGTCAGGTAGAAAATGAGCATAGACAGGTTGTTTGCTCAGAATAACAAATTAGTAGCTTTAGCACAGTTAGCTGTTTAGTTTTGTTTTTAATGTTTGTTTCCCTGTATTGGGGCAATAGTTGAAACATTGGATTTTGATGTTTTTACATTATTCCTTAATGGGTTAAGCAAGTTCTCTTAGGTTTTGTCACCTTTTGGTTTTTCCTCCTTATTTTCTTGTATTGAGTTTGATATGGGCTCAATAATGAGTCCGTGACAGTGCTTCTTTCACTCAGGACTTATGAGTACGATGCTGCAGTCACTAGATTTATTTGACCTATTTGTGCTGTCGGCCTTTGTAATGCGAGCCCGCACTCACTGGGTTGCTTCCCAGAATACGGTCCGGGGCCGCGGGTGTTGTATGACTCTGTCTCAATGAGCCGGCTCTGCTGCTAACGCGACCCCTTATATGGCGGTTCGGCGTGCCGTCAAGTGGATCGTGGCTGAGTTGCTTTCAACGCCATGTGCGTCTGGGGTGTCTTTGTGCCCTGGCTTTGGCTGTCGGGTTGTGGTTCCTTTTTACCCGGGATCCATGGTCAGGAGGGTTAGTCAGAGCTGACCTGTTTGATCCGGTGTCGCAGGCCTGATTTTTGTTTGCTGCGGCCTGGGCTTGTCTCTGGTGCGTGCCCACTGCTTTCTGGGGTTGCATACAGGAGATGAGTCTGATGATATCAATTGTTGCCCCGGTGTATCCAGATATCTGGGAGCTGTATCTTGATTATGTAATTCTGTAGGATGGCAGTTGATTACAGCTCTCTGTGCTGGAGCTCAGTTAAGATGTGGCCATCTTTGGGTCCGCCCCCCGGAAGTCACTCCACATCCATTTTTTAAATGTTTTTAATTTATACAATTTCTCTCTTGATTCACTTTTAACAGAAAAATTACATTTTAAGTTGTAATCATATGTTTGATTTATTCACCAAAGCACTTTATACTTGCATTTAAATATGAATTCACAATTAATAGGTTTACCCTATGAATTGAATAAGTCACACCACATTGATTAAGATGGTTTCATTTACAAATTGAAGTAGTTATTTTCAGTTTTAAAAGTATTTCACATAATCAATTACACTTTGTTAATGTATTGGTTTGTGCTGCACTATTAACTCTTGTGGCAGTTCCTTTCTTTTGGGTATTTACTTGGAGTTGTTGGCACGTCTATAAATGTTTGCACTTATTATTTGATTAGGGTGATGTATTAGAAAGAGCAGAAAATACCTTTATTTTGACAGTTACAATAACGATTGAGAGCTTAGTGTCAAGGAGACAAGAAGATGGAGGTTCCTGCTCCATAGAGCTTACAATCTAAATGGGAGGGTAAATTACAGACACACATAGGGGGATATTAAATGCTGAAGGTTATAGTGGGTGCCATATACAGTAAGGGGCATATGTATCAAGGGTCGAATTTCGAATTGACAAAACTTCGAAATTCGAATTCAAAAAGACCAACCGAAATTAAGTAGAAGGTTTTTTTGATTGAATAAGTACGTTATCGATCAAATAGGTCCATATTCGGCCGAATTCGAATTGCTCGAATCGAGGGAATAGCGCATTCGATCAAATGCAATTCAAATTTTTCCGAAAAAAAACATTGATTTTTCAAAGTCCACCAAATGACTCCAAATAGGTTCTAGGAGGCTTTAGATGGCGAATTGTCAAAGTCCAATTTTTAAAGAGACAGTACATGATAACGTTCCATATTTGAATTTTCAAATCCAAATTGAATTTATTCCCTAGTTATAGTAAACAAAAAATAACTCAAAATTCATTTTTTTTCATTCAAAAATTCACCTCAACCTTTGATAAATCTGCCACTAAGGGCCTATTAGATCGAAAACAAACCTATTTGACCAAGAAAAAACTTTGACTTAATTTCAGTTGGTCTTTTTTAATTCAAATTTCTACGTTTTTTCAATTCGAAAATTTTACCCTTGATAAATATGCCCCTAAGTGTCAGTTCCCAGTTCAGGTCTTAAGTGTGTGCATCAAGACGGAGCCTGTGAGTTTAGTTAGAAGACACTGAGGGAGGATTCTCTTTGATCTGACTCAACCATGAACATATGAAGAGACAAGAGAAGAGTTGAAGTGATGTGCAGAACAATGAAGAGCCTTGAAGGATATGAAGAGGAGTTTGTAATTTATTCTTTGTTTTATGGGAAGCCTAGATAAGGACTTCAGCAGGGGAGGGGTCTGTATGCTCCTGAATAAGAGGAGGAGAATTCTGTCAGACTCTAGCGAGGAGAGATGAGAGTTTGGGAGGCCAGTTAGAAGAAGGTATTGGTTGAAGCTGTTTTTCTCCAATGCTGTTCTAACATTTGGGATTGCCTTTGTTATTACTTTGTGTATTTTGTTTGCTAGGGTTGGCAGTAGCGTCACTAGAGGGGGGCAGGCCCTGATGCGTGATGCGTAAGTACTACTATAGTTTATATAAACAAGCTACTATGTAGCCATGTGGGCAGTCATTCAAGCACAAGATACACAGTAGATAACATATAAGTACTACTATAGTTTATATAAACAAGCTGCTGTGTAGCTATGGGGGCAGTCATTCAAGCACAAGATACGCAGTAGATAACAGATAAGTACTACTATAGTTTATATAAACAAGCTGCTGTGTAGCCACGTGGGCAGCCATTCAAGCACAAGATACACAGTAGATAACAGATAAGTACTACTATAGTTTATATAAACAAGCTGCTGTGTAGCCATGGGGGCAGCCATTCAAGCACAGGATACACAGTAGAGAACAGATAAGTACTACTATAGCTTATATAAACAAGCTGCTGTGTAGCCATGGGGCAGCCATTCAAGCACAGGATACACAGTAGATAACAGATAAGTACTACTATAGTTTATATAAACAAGCTGCTGTGTAGCCATGGGGACAGCCATTCAAGCACAGGATACACAGTAGATAACAGATAAGTACTACTATAGTTTATATAAACAAGCTGCTGTGTAGCCATGGGGGCAGCCATTCAAGCACAGGATACACAGTATATAACAGATAAGTACTACTATAGTTTTTATAAACAAGCTGCTGTGTAGCCATGGAGGCAGCCATTCAAGCACAGGATACACAGTAGAGAACAGATAAGTACTACTATAGTTTATATAAACAAGCTGCTGTGTAGCCATGGGGGCAGTAATTCAAGCACAGGATACACAGTAGATAACAGATAAGTACTACTATAGTTTATATAAACAAACTGTTGTGTAGCCATGGGGGCAGCCATTCAAGCAAAGGATACACAGTAGATAACAGATAAGTACTACTATAGTTTATATAAACGAACTGCTGTGTAGCCATGGGGGCAGCCATTCAAGCACAGGATACACAGTAGATAACAGATAAGTGCTACTATAGTTTTTATAAACAAGCTGCTGTGTAGCCATGGGGGCAGCCATTCAAGCACAGGCTACACAGTAGATAACAGATAAGTACTACTATAGTTTTTATAAACAAGCTGCTGTGTAGCCACGTGGGCAGCCATTCAATCGGAAAAAGGAGAAAAAGTGCAAAAGCTGAAGCCACATATCTAATAAGATAAGAAAAGTATTTACTGTATCAATGGGTGAAAGTGAAAATTCACCTTTTGATTACTATGTCTTTAAAAATCCCATAGAAATGGATGGAGAGTGGTGGAATTTCACACTAATGGACTGGTGATCTCTAATTTCTAATTGTGAAGCCACGAAATGTACTTGGCTGTTTTAACAGTTAAATAATAACAAATAGTGAGAATTTATTCATAGAGCTTATACTGCCTTATAAAGCAACACAATTCTAAGCAATTTTCTGGTTATGCATTGCTATTGAAAGCAGTGAGTGCTAACAGTAAGAACCACAGAAACACTTGTCATCAACTGAAGCCCTCTAGTGGCTGGAGGTAAATACACCACAACAGGTTCTTCTTTCCTCTCCTCTCTCGCACCGATCAGAAATGAAACACCAACATTCTCTTGGATTTAATTTTGGCAATGCTCTAATGTTGGTCTTGACCCCATTCTATGCCCCAACTGTGTTCCTGACTTCTGATTATGTAATGCTCTGTCTAATTGGTATTGACCCAGTCTGTCTCTTGGCCACACCCTCTGTTCTTCCTTCATGTTTGGTTCTATAGTGATTCTCTTTAACTTGGCCTTCCCCGCCAGAGACTGTCACCTCTCCAGTCTATAATGAACACTGCCGCCAGGCTCATACACCTCAGCAACCGCTTCACCTCTGCCATGCCACTCTGTCAAACCCTACTCTGGCTTTTGCTACCGTTTATAATAAAATTCAAATTAATGACCCAATATTCAAAGCTCTTCATAGCTCTGCCCCACCCTACATATCTGAACTCATCTCTACATATTCACCCAACCACTCACTAGGCTCCTCTACTAACCTGCTCCTCAACTCCTCTCTCATTCCCTCCTCAAATGCTCACATTTGAAACTTTGCAAGGGCTGCACCCCTCTTCTGAAATTCTTTACTCCGGTCTGTCTGACTTTCTCTCTTAAAATGCACTTATTTAGAGAAGCCTACTCTCACACTGTTTAACTACCTAATCCAACACCACATGCTACTACCACATACTTCATCTCTCACCCACCTAACAAACCTGCCCACTCCCACATCTTGTCTCTTATTCCCTTCCCCTAAGACTGTAAGCCCCTTTGCACAGGACCTTCCTCACCTTTTGTACCAGTATTTGTTGTGTGCTATGTAACTCCCTATGTTCTATGTATGTGATTCAGTTGCATAAACACATTTACTCTAAAGCACTGTGTAAAATGTTGGCACTATACAAATAAATGTAAATAAAATAATAAAAATAGTTCTATAGTCAATCATTGTAGACATTGACCACTTATTGCTAAGGGAAGAGAAGGTTTTAGTGCAATTACCCTTTACTAAAAAGAAACTATTTCTCCAGTGACATTGCTCCTTTCGTAGCTATGAATATTTTTTCATAAAATATTCTAATAAATGCCACTTCTCTCACCTGGGAATATCCATACAGAGTCAGTATCTGGGCTATGGGTATAGTTGTCTCTGAGGTGAGATCCCCAATAAATCCAGCAATGTTTCTCTTTGCCACACATGAGTAATTGGGAACAAGCTCCCTGATACCCGATAATATCTGCAATACACTCCTCACTGCTTTCAGTGTACTCCCACAGGAATTGTATATATGGTACCCCAGAGTCCGGTTGTGGAGTCGGGTCGGATCCTTGTTAATTTGCTCCACAGAAAATCGCAAGTCCACCAAGTACTTTAAATTCTGTTGATTGGGACTGGATAATGTAGATTTGGTTATATCCTAAACACAATGGAATCTTTATATAAGACTAATTATATAGAATGGCAATCTTGCATGAAATACGTTACCCAATAAAAAATTCCACTTTGTGAACAATGTATTAATTGTATTTAATATATTAGGGAATTATTAAGGAGCATATTGTTTGTGTATCAGAATCCATAATTGGTTTTGCTTTACCATCAAGTCATGATAACGTGATTATTTCATAAAAGTAATCCTAATTAAATAAAATTAAATTAATTGGGTGTGGCTATGTAGGGCGAGCGGGAAGACGTGTTCGGCTAGAGCTCCGTGTGGAATTCATCCTGACTGACTACCCTGTCACATCCTAGACCCGCATCTCACCCTCCAGACCCTGGGAACTATTGCCAAGACAGTCATATGAGCGCCCGCAGCCGCAACCGCCGCTCAAGATCCCTCCATACTGCCCCTAAGCAACATCACAGGGGCGAGGGCGACGGCATTTTGACGAGACGCGCGGCCTGCGCCTACACAGACTCACACGCAGGTATGTCGGAACCATCCGGCGCAGACCCAGACCGGCCAGCCGGTATCTCGCCTGAATCCAGCATGCTGCTGGGGGCCATTAAAGAATCCCAGATGGCGATATCGGCCAAGATGGATGATCTGCGTGTCGAGATACAAACGGAGATCGCTCTGTTCCGGGCCGACATGGCTAAAATTCGCAGCCAGGTTACAGAGACTGAGCACCGCATCAGTGCAGCAGAAGACACCCTATGCCAGCAACAGCCGGCCATCGTGGAGCTACAGCGCCAGGTCAAGCTGTTATCGCAGAGGGCAGAAGACGCTGAAAATAGAACGCGTTGCAACAATGTCCGCATCATTGGCCTGCCGGAAGGTGCTGAAGGCCTAAGCCCGGCCGACTTCACTGAACAGCTGCTTAAAGAGATCCTGGCACCAATTGCCCTGTCTACGGCCTACGCGGTGGAACGGGCCCACAGGATTCCCACGAGGCAAGTTCCAGGGGCTACGCCCAGACCTTTCATCCTACGCCTCTTGAACTACCACGACAGAGACGCCATCCTGCTGGCAGCGCGGAAGAAAGGGGAAGTCAAGTACCTCAACGCCATTCTACAATTTTACCCTGACTTCTCTGCGGAGGTCCAACGGCAACGCCGCATGTTCCTGGACGTGAAGAAGAGGCTCTGTGACAAAGGCATCAAGTACAGTATGATGTACCCTAGCAGGCTCCGGGTCGTTGATGGCCAGCAGGTCCGGTTCTTCACAGACCCTGAGGAGGTGGGGCAGTGGCTCGACAAGCGCTAGGACCGTCACCATGGCGTGGCACGTTACTTTCCCAGGATGCTGACATCGGCCTTGGCGGCCATCACAAGGCAACCCAAGCGCCAAGGAAACTTACTTCCAGAAGGGTAAAGTTTATTATCTGGCTCTAGCCGTTCACTGTTGCTAAGTTACAAACTAACTTTCTAGAGGGGTGCCTCCCGCTTAGGCAGTCAGTTTAGGGTGTCGGGACTCTTCGTGTTCCAGAAGGGTCAGGGTGGGGGGATTCTTGGAAGAAGCCAAGAGGATTGGGACTCACAGGACACGGGATAATCTCTACTGTTTTGATACGTGGCCCTGTAATATTTTATGTTCTTTGAAATGTCTTTCAATGCATGTTTCTCTTTCTACTTTTTTTTCCTTCTTTTTCCACTCTTTTCTTTCTATGCACTCTTGAGGGGAGGGCCGAACTCCAGGCAGGGGAATGGGACTGAGCGGCTCCAACCATATATCCACCACACACATGACGGACCTAAAGATCATTAGCTGGAACGTTAGAGGGCTAGGTGATAAACTGAAACGCACCCTTGTCTTTGACTTTGTCAGGAGGTATAAACCTGATATACTCCTATTGCAGGAGACCCATTTAACTGGACAGAAAATTTTGGCACTAAAACGGGCTTGGGTAGGCAGAACCTTTCAATCCACATACTCGACTTACTCCAGGGGGGTGGCTATCCTGGTCCACAAAAAACTAAACTTTCAGGTAATGCAAGTCAAACAGGACCCCAACGGACGTTATGTCATAGTGCAAGCTCAGATTAATGGGCTCCTTCTTACGTTAGCCTCCATCTACCTCCCCCCTGCATCCGACAACCAACTTCTGACACAAATTACTACTTCCCTATCGGGATTCACCCCTGCTCCAACTCTGCTCTTTGGGGACTTTAATGCGGTGCTGCAACCGACAACTGACACACTATCAGGAGCACACTATAGTAAACTACCCCTAGACACCTGGGCCAGCACTAACAGCCTCACGGAGCTTTGGAGGTGGAAACACCCTTTTAAAAAAGAGTTTTCCTGCTACTCTGCCTCTCACAAAACCCATTCCCACATTGATTTGGTCTTTGCCCTCCCTGATTCCCTGCCACTCATACTGTAAGTTTCTAAATATATTATATCATTAATAATAATAATATCAATATTAATAATATACCTCAACCCACTTACTAGGGTTCTGGTTCTTTTGAGCAAGCAGACAATGAATCCACACCAATGAGCGTATAGTAAAGTGATATATTGTAAAATAAATCAATTGATTGTTCTACATAAATGATTACACTTAGACTAAACAAAAATTACATTATTTACAGTTCCACATTACACAAGTCTACATTGTTGTTACCAAAAAGGCAGGGGAAAAGAGTTCGGCTTCATCTCTGCCTTCCCCTCTGGTCTTCATTCCTCACATGTCTTGTCCCAGGCTTCTCCAGCTCCTCCAGCTCTCTAGCTGCCTCCTCTCAGCTGCCCAGCTCCCTCTCTGCTGCCCAGCCCCCCTCACCTTTGTCCAGCGTTCTTTTATCCTGGGTTCTCACCTGCCCCACAGAAACCCTCCCAACTTCCAAGATGCTGTGATAAACCCCCAACTTGCCTACATCCTGTTGAGCAAGTTTTCTCACATACACAATCAGTTTTATGGTCCCCACAGCAGACATAGGCCTTAGTAATCACAGGAAAACCTTTGTTATGATAATCAGGGCTTCGTGTAAGTTCCCTGAACAACCGCTTTCATATTAAATAACAAAATGGCAATTTCTTACAATACAAGAAGTAGAATACCTGCCGAGAGGCATATCTGACCATGCCCCGCTTACTTTAACACTTAAATTACACCCAGATCCGCCTGACAGGATATGGAGGCTTCCCCCTCACTGGGTGGGACATACAACTGTGGAAGCTATAGTACACCCCGCAGTCTCTCAATACTGGCAAGTGAACCCCGATACAGCGGATCTTTTTACAGTATGGGATGCCTTTAAGGCCACAGCACGGGGAGCCTATATTTCGGGGATTAGCAAGGCCAAAAAATCTCTTGCCCAAAAGATAGACTCCCTGGAAGCGGAGACTGCCGAAAAAGAACAGGCCTACCTAGGGGACCCCACTGACGTGACAAGGAATGAGTGGCTCCAGGCAGCCCGTCTCCTATCATTGGCCTCTATAGAACGTGCACAGGCACACATACTTAGACAGCAATACACGATTTTTGAGACCGGTGACAAGGCGGGGAAACTCCTAGCAATGCTAGCCAGGGAAGACCGGCCCACGGCCACGATTCCCATTATCAAAAATGCCAATGACACGGGGTGATTACTCACCCCCGCGGTGTCTTAGAAGCTTTTAAACAGTTTTACCAAGACTTATATTCATCCAAATCAGTAGAGGACTGAAGAGGACATTCTCACATACTTAGGAGCCGCTCAGTTGCCATACCTCTCTGACAACAGCCAGGGACTCTTGGAAGCACCCATTACTATTGAGGAGGTGGAGGAGGCTGTGAAAGCTTCCCCCACAGGCAAGGCCCCTGGCCCAGATGGGCTTCCAGCCGAGTTCTACAAACACCATTTACAACTGTTGGGACCCCACCTAACTGACCTATTGAATGAAATAGCCAGCAGGGGTACCACACCTATGTCAATGTCGCAGGCCTTCATATCCTTAATACCCAAAAAAGGGAAAGACGCACTTCAGTGCTCCGCTTATCGCCCAATTTCCCTTATAAATTATGACGCCAAGATACTGGCAAACAGGCTCAAGCCGTATATGAAAGATCTAGTAAACTCCGATCAGACGGGGTTCATACCCACTAGAGCTACTGACGTGAACATCAGGAGGCTCTTTACACACCTCCAATTGCAACATGATAACGCAGGAACTCGGGCGATAGCGGCTCTGGACGCAGACTGACTCGGTCGAATGGCCATTCCTTTGGCAGACCTTAAAACGCTTCGGCTTCAGTCCGCGGTACCTCTGCTGGCTCCAGGCGCTGTATAATTCCCCCACAGCACAAATTAGAGCAAACAATATGCTATCCCCCACTTTTGCACTGAACAGGGGCACCAGGCAAGGCTGCCCGCTTTCACCCTTCCTGTTTTGCCTAGCAGTGGAGCCTTTGGCTGAAATTATACGAACTAGGTCGGACATTGGCGGCCTGATTAGGGGCAACCTAGTAGAAAAACTTGCGCTTTACGCTGACAACCTCCTTCTCTTCTTAGACAGTCCCAACCACTCATTGACCAACCTACTCAGTGTTATTAATGAGAACGGTAAGTTCTCGGGCTTGAAAGTAAACTCGGGAAAATCCATCCTATTCGCGATAGATGTTGAAGCAAAAAATCACCTACCCCCCGACTCCCCGCTCCAGTGGGTGGACAAATTCACATATCTTGGGATTCAGATTACGCGGGATGTTACCCAGTATAGGAAACTCAATATTGACCCTATTCTTACTGACATGAAAACTAAATTCTCAAATTGGGCTTCGCTTCCTCTCTCCCTGTATGGCAGACTCAACCTGGTCAAAATGAAATTTCTCCCTAAATTCTTATATGCCTTCAGAAACACTCCGATTTGCCTGCCTAAATATTTTTTTTCCCACGTGGATTCACTGTTCCGCTCTTTCTTATGGGGCAACAAAAACCCGAGGATAAGTCTCACCACCTTGCAACGCTCGACCCAGGCCGGCGGTCTGGCATTGCCCAACCTATACGACTACTACTTGGCGGCAATTCTGGTGACGAGTAGATGGTGGTTTGAGTCAGACTGCTCAAACTCGGCAGTGACACTAGAAGCTGCGTCTTGGGGTCAAGGGAGGCCCTGCGGCTCTTGGTATATAGGGGACGGGAGGCACACCCAATGGTAACCAGGTCCATGACCACCACTATCACAGCCTGGAAGATAGCACAATCTATTTTCACCCCCAAGGGATTGACTGTGTACTCCCCTCATGCTCCACTGTGGCGCAATATGAACCTCCCTCTTATGCTAGACATCCCCGATTATCATATCCGGGCCATGGCCGGCTTAAGGTTTGTGAAAGATTTGTTCCACCAGGGCCAATTACTCAACCGAGACCAAATACAAACCTCTTTTCCAGTTAGCCAAGTGGCATATTTCCGGAACTTCTTACTCCAACATGCGGCGACTAAGCTGATCCAAGCTTCCGAACTGGAAACTAAGCTACAACTCCAGGATGTACCCAAACCTCTCTCCACCATCTACCAAACCCTCCAATCACGGCAATGAATGTTAACAGACAATCTGTCTCACAAATGTATTACATTCATGTAACAAACAAAAAATAATAAAAAAAACCTGCTTCACAGAATTAATATGTTTTTCATGTTTGTGAAAGAGATTTTTCATTTTGTTGGTACAGGTATGGGACCTGTTATCCAGAATGATCGGGACCTGGGGTTTTCCGGATAATGGATCTTTCCGTAATGTGGATCTTCATGCCTTAAGTCTACTAGAAATTAATTTAAACATTAAATAAACCTAATAGGCTGTTTTTGCTTCCAAATAAGGATTAATTATATATTAGTTGCGATCAAGTACAAGCTACTGTTTTATTATTACAGAGAAAAAGGAAAACATTTTTAAAAATTTGGATTATTTGGATAAAATGGAGTCTATGGGAGACAGCCATTCCGTAATTCAGAGCTTTCTGGATATCGGGTTTCCGGATAAGGGATCCTATACCTGTAGAATTATTTTGCTTATAGTCACATACATGTTGTTGCTTGTAGCTTGGTATGCACTCGTTATTTACACAATTTATATTCTGTCCAAGTTTACATAATTCATTCTGTGAGTAACTTTACACATAACTGCACTTGTTACATGGATGTTACACATTTGTGAGACAGATTACCTGTTAAAATGTAGAGAATAGTGTTTGTAATCTAATGATATCCTGTAGTGCACACACCAGATTGTCTTCTCATTCTTTAATAGAAATAGGTCTTTTGGATTTTTGTTTATATCTGTGTATACAGAAACTTATGTACCCGACAGACATTTGTTCTGTGTACCAGGGATATTTTTGTGTATTTAGGACAAATGGCATTCTGTGAAGCTTATGGGCCAGAATTATGTGCAATATAGAAGAGCCAGACATGTGCTGTATTGTTACTTAATCATTAAAAATTATACATCTCCACTGATGGAATTTGGTCTATATACGGATGATGTGGAATACAATGACTAGGGATAGTCCGTTTGGTCTATATTGGATATACAGATATGACTGAGTTTGCTGTTGATTATACAGCACTACTGAAGGTATTAGTATAACCCTTTATTTATTATGAGTATATGTTCCCTCTACTTTCCTTGCCCTTGAACGCAGTCAGAACCAGCAGTGCAAAGAACCAGTCATGTAAAATTGCATCCCTGTAGCAACCTATGAATTTTTCAATATACAGATATTTTGTCTGTATTTCAAAACAGTTGAAAGATTCAACGAGATCAAACAAATATCACACACACCATCTACATTTTAAATAAATAATAAATAAATGAAATGTCGGAAAAAAGTAAGAACCTCTTTATTTTTCTCACTAGTTCAAACGCCGAAAATTAAAATCAGGTCAAGCGCAAATAATGAGATCCTTGTTAGAGAGAATCTTGGAGGAACCTGCTTTGTTTAAAGCTCAGACAGTGAGTTTGCTTTGCTGTTTGTTGCTGAGGTGAGGGGCATCACTGTTCCTTTATTGATAGAGATCTGCGAGGCCAAGAAACATACAGTAACCTGATCCCAATGAAATAGAGGGAAGTGCAGCCAATGATCTGAATAAATGAGCCCACAAGCCTTTCATTCTGGCACTAGCACATCACTTATGGGTTTATTTTAGGAAATGGAATTTTCATTAGAATTCAACTGAATGGCAATATTGTGTTTTCTGGTAATAATCAGAATATCCCAGGAATATACCAACATGTTCCCATATCCAGTCAGATATCCCTTCCCCTTCTACCAGACAAACAATCCTTTCTTTACTTCCCTCAGTACCTGTAAGATTTGATACTTACCCAAAACATGAATTGAATGTATATTTGTCTGATGGTAATTGTGTGATCCGTGCATATAAATCTACAGTGATCACCCCTCCGATCATGATGTCTCCTTCCTGGATATATTCATATTCATCAATCATTTTAATGATCTGCAGGCGACAGGCAGGATTCATAGGCCCAGATCTGTAGGGCTGAATAGACAGGACAATAATATATAAAATATTCAGGGACTTAGATCCAGCAGTGGATATAAGCATTGCAACCCAACAAAGTACTCTCAAATAATGCAGTAAATCAGCATATTTTTCCAGCATCAGCAGCAGCAGCAGTCAGTATCACAGAGAGAAACAGGGGCCCCAGGGTGCAGGTGTAGAACAGAGTAAGGGGCCCGGCTTATCCAACCCTCATTTTATAGAGAACAGAGAGAGGATTTGCACAGTAGAATGAATATAGACACAGGTAACTAGGAATCTCTGCTCTATTCTGGGAATGGAACTTTTACTGTTATTTTTTGTCTGCTATAAAATAACTATCTTGTGTATGAGGATAAAAAGGTTTTGCTAATCTTTAGGTCCTTTGGTCCCCTGGGCATAATTTAGCTACATTGGGTCCTCAGTTCTACAAGGGAAGCTGTCTCTGCTTCCTATGCTATGGGAAGTATTGTGCTGGCAGTTCAGTGACTGACCAGTAGATGTCACTGTAAGGTTTTCTATACCCAGGGATTGAGTGGGCCAGTTAGGCTGGGTCCTTTTTCCCAAAGGGGAGGGGGAGTAGTAGTTCCCCAGAGTTTATAAAAGGGATGCCAATATGTGTTCTGTCTCACCCACTGGTTGGAGAAGGTGGTGGTGTAAGGCCTGAGGTGGAGGTAGGCCTCAGTTTAGGAAGAAGCAAGCATCAGGTCAGAAACCGTAATAGGTCACTATAGGAGTAACAATCAGGGTTAGGAAAGTTAGTGAGCAGCTAAGGCTCCAATGAGGAGTTTATTGAAGGATTATTACCTGCGGTGACAAGGCCACCAGGTTAGGGACTGAAGTGGTCAGGCTCAGGGATAGAGAGATCCTTGGAGCATGGGGTCCCTGTGAGATTCACATTCAATGGGAATTATGCACCAGAGGCAGGCAATGCAACCCATTGGCTGACTAACAAGGCACACAATGACCTGTGAGAACTGTATGATAAATGACCTGCTGTCACTGCTTGCTTACTGAGTGTTCCGTCTAAGCATGCATGACATTAGGACCATCTGCTGAATAAATTGTTCTACTGTTTAAAAAAAAAACCCACTGGCGCCCAAAATTATTTGATATAGAGTGAGTGCTGTGTGTTTATACCCGAGTGCTATCCCTTCCTCCATCCCATAAACAGGAATCACCTGATTATACAGCTGCTGTCGGCATAGGCAGATAACCAAAAGCAACTGCTGAGGTTACAAAGGAGGTTACTTGGTGCTGGTGCCTCCTGCAAGGGCCCAAGTCTGCCGCTATTTGGCTGAGGGCTATAGAGCAACTCTTTTTTATACTACGTCTAAACTGCACCTATATGTGTGCGTTTATATCCAATACAAGGATAATGTACACGATTTTCTTTAAAAATTGGGTGTATATATGTGTGTATAATACACAAAAGCCATGAATATCCTGTAAATGATATCCTTATAAACGGTGAGTTCTGATGTCATCAGTTATAAACGGTGAGTTCTGATGTCATTTCTGTCACATGACTCATTGAAATTTGTGTATTATAATTAATAAAGTACCCCCAGTTGTAAAATATGAGGATATTAGCAGTTACCTCGGAGATTGGTCATGAAACTCCTCGGTAACTTATAATATCCTTATATTTTAAAAGAGGGGGTATTTTATTCAATATATATATATATAACACCTATTTGGGCCATACAGGGTTAATTCAGCAGCTAGAGCACTAGAGCATGGGTTACGCGTGACTCTAACACTTCAGGTTAGGGCCTTCGCTATATGGAAGATTAAAGGTGCGGTGTAGTGTAACTACAACTCCCACAGGCTACTGTGCACTAACAAAAGACTTGGGCACCAGGAGGTTCTTAATAAAACAGAACAAGGTTTATTACTGTGCACGAGGCAAGAGACATCAGGTTTGTACTCAGGCAGGAGTTGAGGCAACAGCATAT
The DNA here is from genome assembly GCF_017654675.1 of Xenopus laevis. Classification (NCBI taxonomy): domain Eukaryota; kingdom Metazoa; phylum Chordata; class Amphibia; order Anura; family Pipidae; genus Xenopus; species Xenopus laevis. The sequence continues at coordinate 9,064,240 of NC_054371.1, forward strand.
AGAGAGGTCACACAGATCTGCAGGCAGCTCACCTAGAACCACACATGCATTTCATGAGGAAAGGTCTCCATTAGGCATTTGCAGAATTCACACACATTCCCTCCTGGAAGTTGTCAGGAAGCAGCTTGTACCCTACAGTCCCTCTTCACTGAGGTCCCTGACTGGAGGCAACACACAGAGCCTCTGGGAAGCTCCTCCCTTACTGCAAATCCTTGTTGGAGCTTCAGCTGCTCTTTCTCTCTCACCTCTCTGCCTTTCTCTCCTAGAGAGACTATGACAAGTCTGCCCTAGTGTATCTGTTCCTCATTCACGGGGTTACCTGCTCCCCGACTTGGTCACATGACTTCTTCTGGGCCTATTGCACTCAGTCCCCCTGAGCACATCCAGCTGGATCAGCATCCAGAGGAGAAAGAGGAAGAGGCCACTCCTTACACTCACTATAGTGCAGTGTAGCAGGAAGTTGTCACACCTCTCCTGGCAGATCATCGAAGAAAAAGGTGGGGCCTTAAAGCTGCAGGGCACATTAACCCGTAGGGGCTAAATCAAAATATATTTAAGTATAATGGAAGTGCTACTTACAATGCACTTCCCTGGTCCCCTGTCTCATAAGTAATTCAATATAAATGCAAGTGCATGTGTTTACAAAACAGGGGTTTTTAGTTACAAAGTTGAAAAGCCCCCATACCACGTCAAGGTAAACCCCATATGGTGGTCCCTAACTTGCTTATCTCAGGTCATGATATAAAAAGAGATAATTCTCTGCATAATAGCATTACCTGTACATGTACTTGCATTTATACTGATTGAATTGCTTATGAGACAGGGGGCCAGGCAATGTGCATTGTAAGTAGCACTTCCAATATACTTTAATTTAGCCTTAAGAGTGCTTCCACAACCCCCCAGATTTTATATATATATAATACACAAGAGCCATGAATATCCTGTAAATTATATCCTTATAAACGGTGAGTTCTGATGTCATCAGTTATAAACGGTGAGTTGTGATGTCATTTCTGTCACATGACTCACTAAAATGTGTGTATTATAATAAATAAAGTACCCCCAGTTGTAAAATATGAGGATATTAGAAGTTACCTTGGAGTTCCATGACCCGTATAAAAACACTCGGCCTTCGGCCTCGTACTTTTATATGGTCATGAAACTCCTCGGTGACTTATAATATCCTTATATTTTACAAGAGGGGCTACTTTATTCACTATATATATATATAGATATAGAAAAAATACTGTATGTACACAGTTTCTTCAGTTTATCACGAGTCATGATGCATTTAATACACAAATCAAAGTAACTTCATCTATCTATGTATCTATCTATGTATCTATCTATCTATCTATCTATCTATCTATCTATCTATCTATCTATCTATCTATCTATCTATCTATCTATCTATGTATATGTGTAACAAACAAGGGAAAGTTGTGCTCACCACTAATTTATAAAACCATTAGGCGGGGGTGCAATGAGGGTGTGACCACAAAATACATATAGACAACTACAAGAGTCCTCTGCACTCAACCCATTATCAATATATTTAAGACAGAGACATTTTGTGCTACTGCTACTGAAAAATGCCTTACCCTTTAAACAACACAGGGATTGTTTGTCCATATATTGCAATATATTTAAGCTGAACAACTACGTCACAGTCATCCCATATCTGGCCAGTCCCATGCTCAATGTATATGTGTAGACAGGTATGGGACCTGTTATCCAGAATGCGCGGGACCTGGGGTTTTTCAGATAATGGATCTTTCCGTAATTTGGATCTTCATACCTTAAGTCTACTAGAAAATCAGATAAACATTAAATAAAGCCAATAGGCTTCCAATAAGGATTAATTATATCTTAGTTGGGATCAAGTACAAGTTACTGTTTTATTATTACAATTGGATCATTTGGATAAAACAGAGTCTATGGGAGATGGTCTTTCTGTTATTTCAAGCTTTCTGGATAATGGGTTTCTGGATAATGGATCCCATACTTATATATATATATATTGCTTTTTGATATTATACAGAACAGAAGCCACAGAGCATCTGGAGGGATTTGAAGTGTACAGAAAAACAAGTGTGGATGGGTCAATCAGGGGTTGCCCCAACCTTCCTTGGGTTACTATCTACTTCCAGAACCCGGGCAAGGGGTCCAACTCCCAGCAACTCCTGGTAGGCACAATAGAATTAGACTCTTAATATTCAGATGAGCCCCTGTTTATGGGATGGAGAAAGGGATAGCACTCAGGTATAAACACACAACACTCACTCTATATATAAATAACTTTGGGTGCCAGTGTTTTCACACAACACAGTGTTTGGGGGCCTTGAATGTATGAGTGAAGGGCCAAGCAATTTGCTTCTTATTCCAGTCAAATGTCCAGTATAATTACTATGCATTGCTGAGACTCTGGGGCTGGGCATTGTGCTCTGCCAGAACCAGTATCTTAGGGCCCTGCCAGAGGTATATATAATAATCTGCTATGATAAAGCACTCGGTTTAACACATGCTAGCACCATGCATGTGAATACTAATGGATAATTTTATGTCTTGTTACAATATGGTTGTAGTATGTACAGTCATCTGAAGAATAACTGCTTACCCTAAGAAAGCCAAAAACCTTCAGAACGAATGCTTTATCCATGGTTAACTGTAACATGTATTGTGCGCGGGATTGAAAAAAAAAATCCCGAGCACGATAACAACTGCAGTATCTCTTCACATCACCTGTTGCAGATTGAGTTCTTTTACTCAGAGAAAGTTGCTTAATCCTGAGGAGATTTTCAGAAGATATTGTTCCTGTACATTTTCTGCTATTTTACGGTAAGTGTTATAATTTTTCTATTATATTTCTTCTTCACATATATAAATATATATATATTGCTTCTTTTATTTTATTTGTATGTATGTATGTATATTATTATTTCTATAGTGCTCCTTGAAGGGAAAACACTGTACAGCAAAACAATAAATTAGTAGAAGAAACAAAATGACACTGCAACATTATGTAACACTAAAAAGTATTAATAATAAGTTACACTAAAAAGTAACAATAATAAGTTACACAAAAAGGTAACTAAGAGGTAGCAATATTAAGTAACAATAAGTGCATTATTAGAAATACAATTCACATAAATATAAAATATAATTACAGTGCAGATTAAGTGCTCAGTGTCAAGGAAACAAAAGGCTAGAGGACGCTGCCCCATAGAGCTTACAGTCTAAATGGGAGGGTAACATACAGACACAATTCAGAGGGGTATTAAGGTGCTGTGGGTTACAGGTTGTTACACTGTTATATAAGTTCCAGTTCACAGTCCAGTTGTTATCCTTGCGCTATTTTATTTTTTGTGAAATACTAACTTTATTTATATGTATAGTGGATAATGTACCCACTATTAACATTTTTTAAAGATATTATTAGTCACAAGGGCCACCATGGGGGAAGGCACACGGGGGCCCAGCTGATTTGTAGTTTTCAAAATACCCAGGCCCTATTGGCAGCGCCAAAACCGTGCCACATCTGCCATAGTCCCCAACTTCTGAAGTCAAGTTCAATCCTGCCGCCAATGTTTTTTTAAATTATTCTCTAGGGCCTAAATATTTCTTTTTAACTTGTAAGGGGGGGGTTGGCACCAATGTTTTTTTAAAAAAACTTTTATAGGAGGCCCTGACATAAACATTTTATTTTATTTATGGGGCCCTAACCATCAATGGTAAAGGCCAGATCTGGGGTGGGGCTTGGGGGGGTTAGGGCTTCAGGCCGCTGAGGCAATTTTGGGTGACTATTGAAAACGCATTGCCGTGTGTGCATTAGCGCAGGCGACTTTGTGCTGTAGCCTATGGGGAAAAACACAGAGGCAGTTCAGGGAGATAGTCGCGCAAAAGACGAGGCGTTTAGTCGCCAGGCGACAAAATCTCCCCTTGTGTGGCCTGACCTTTATGGAAGAGCTGAGCCTGGGAATTAGATGTAGGACACTGATGTAGGAACACACGGTTTATAAGGATGTAAGTTACAGTTGGATCCCATGGGAAATTGATCAAGCTGAATACACTTTTGCATGTGTTTATATGCACTTCGAATCATGGCTGGATGTAGGGGGAGGCAGAAGAAGTAGCTGCCTAGAGCACAACTATAGGAGGGTGATGGGGAGGAACCTGTTCTGCCTACCCCTAGACCGGACATTGCACTAAGCTTTCACATAAATGCTACTATTGCACATGTATTCACTACCATGTATGTACATGCAGCAATGAATGTGATAATGATGGATGGGTTGGTTAGGGTGTGTAGCTGGCATGGCCCACCTCTGCTTTGAATGTTACATTGTTGTAATAAACGTTTTTTCTTATTCAATTTAGATCATGGAAATCGTATTTCCTTCCCTCTTTTTCTTTCATTTAAGAAAGAAAAGAATTGAAAAGGTGGATAAGCCGTGTAAGGAAGGAAGGCAAGTGAAAAGACAGAAGATGAAATGTTTTTGTGACAGAGTCACGTTAGTGGACGTTACGGACACAGAAATAAAACATCGATACAGGCTGAACACTCTGGAGATACTATCTCTGTATGAGGTATTGAAACCTTTTTTGTGCAAGCCGACTCAGAGATCCCATGTTATCCCTGGCCTAGTTCCTTTGCTTTTGGCCTTGAATTTTTTTGCAAAAGGGGATTTTCAGAGTTGCGTTGCTGTCATTGGCGGTGTTTCCCAGAGCTCCTGCAGCCGCTGCTTGAATGAGGTTTTGAAGGCAATAATGCAAGTTTATAAATCGTATGTGTGCTTTCCCTCTGACACCAGTTATTTGCAAAATGTGAAACAAAAATTCTACCAAATTGCCAACTGCCGACTGCACACGTATTGCACTGTGTCCACCTGCTGACGAGGAGCATATTTACGGGAATCGAAAGAACTCGCACAGCATCAATGTTCGGCTTGTCTGTTCATTTAACTTGCAATTTGTCGATATTGTGGCAAAATTTCCTGGCACCTCACACGATTCTTACATTTTGTCGCAATCATCTTTGTGTAATCGGGGCGAGTTCAAAGATTCATGGTTATTAGGTAAGAATTATTTTAATGTATGTCAGACATGTAACTGATTACTGTTTTAAATTTGTAAAAAATATTTTTTTGTTGTGTAATTGTTAAAACTATCATTATTCCCAGTGTCTTTAGAGACATCTATGTAAACCATTATTTTACTTGTGTGATTGTAAATGGTTGGTTTCTAGATTGCAAATGTTATTTAGATCATTCTGTACCACATAATTATTTTTGAATATGTATGATATATATTGGTTGGTGGTGGCTATGGACTGAGCTGTACAAATGAATATCCCTGTAAAATACTGGACTAAAGGAAAACTAAAGCTTAACTTAAAAGTAGCTAAAAATGTTGTACCTGATGTTTTGTGCTTCTGTACCAGCCCAAGGCAACCACAGCCCTTTAGCAGTAAAGATCTGTGTCTCCAAAGATGCCCCAGTAGCTCCCCATCTTCTTTTCTGCTGATTCACTGCACATGCTCTGTGCTGCTGTCACTTACTGAGCTTAGGGAGCCACTCACAATATACAGTACACATAGAATAGAAATGTCACAATATAAGGCTGATTAGTAATTAATACACATAATTACTACATGGCAGCACAGAAACCAGTGCAATTAGCATTAGAATTTAATAATCAGCCCAGTTTATAAACAGACAAACCAAATTTTCTCCTTGATAATTTGCAACTAGTGATGGGCGAATTTGCGCCGTTTCGGTTCACCGAAAAATTTGCGTTTTTGACGCCGGCGAATTGTCTTGTGACATCAAAAGGTATTTACTTGTCTCATGCCATACACACAGCGCTGTCTAGATACCAAAGATGACAGTTTTGATTCTTCTATAAGGCACCATGGATGGAGACTAGCGATGGGCAAATTTGCGCCGTTTTGCTTTGCCGAAAAATGTGCGGAATTCGCGAAACGGCAAAAAATTCCCGAAACGCCGCCGGCGTCTCGTTTTTGACGCCGGTGCCCATTTTTTCAACGCCGGCGCCCGTTTTTGATGCCGGCGTCGGTTTGTTCGTGAAATTTTTTTTTTGACGCTGGCGAATTTTCGCGGGCGTTTCGCGAATTTATTCGCTGGCGGCGAATCGCGCAAATTCGTCGCGAATTCGCGCCTGGTGAATAAATTCGCCCATCACTATTTGCAACGACCCATAAACTTAGCTGCCATAGTACTGTGTTTCAATTGATAGCTTTGCAATATGTAATGAATTACTTAATGTGCCTTAATGTTTTATTTCTGCAATTGCTAATTGTATGAGATTCATTTGTTTGTGTTCTTTACAGGTGATTGTGGTTATGCTTTAAAATGGTGGTTGATGACACCAGCGTGGCGGCCAAAGAATATCAAACAGAAGACCTACAACAGAGTGCATGCTACAACAAGATCTCTTGTGGAGAGAGCATTTGGCATTCTGGGGGGTCATTGTTGTATTCCCCTGAGAAGGTCAGTTACATTGTGGTTGCATGTGTGGTTCTGCACAATATTATTATCCAGAGAGTGCAGAATGAGGTGTGCGAAAGTGTAACGGAACCTGAAGGAGACAATGATGTTGAAGTGCACGTGGAACAGGAGGAAACAACCATCATCAGGAACAACTTGATTCCTTTTTTTGAAGGAGTCACTATCATTTGTTTAATAAATAGTTTTTCTTTATCTTTTTGGAATTTTTAGAATACAGTGTATAGTGTGGTTATTCAAATTGTCTTTGTTTGCAATGAAATGGTTTTGAATATGGTTTTCCATTCAGTCGTATGTAAATGGCTGAGTTTTCAAAGTTACAACTTCCTTGTAATATGTAACATGCCGTAGTATTTAAAAAATGTGCAAGTAATACACTGTTTTCTTCCACAGTGGTAACATCCCTTATATCTTAGAAATTGGGTCTGCCCAATAGTTCTATTTCTATATAAACTTTGTGAGAGTAAATCACCCAAAGTATGAGCTCACCTGACAAAACTACTTGTTCCCTGATCTTAGGTTTTAATAGAAATCTACATCTGTATATAGAAGCATTGAATCACCATTTATCCATTTTTTCCCACGGAGGCACAGTAGTCATGAGTGTAATTAATTAATCTAAGGGTAGTGACACACAGGCTGATTGGGGGAGATTTAGTTGCCTGACGACTAATTGCCTGTTCTTCTGGTCGACAATCTCACAGAAATGCCTTTGCATGTCTTCTCTTCCTCTATAATGAAAAGTCGCCTGCGTTAAGCACACGTGGCACTTCGTTTTTCCAAAGTCACGCAAAATTGCTTTACAAGGAAATTTAGGGTGGGCCTAATCTGGCCCATTTGTGGTTGATTAGATAAAATCTGGCAAACATGGCATGTATGTTTTAATTTATGGAGCCCTGCAAGGGAAGAAACTCACCCTAGCAAACATTTATGTTCCTCCCACAGCCACTGAGGATATCTTTAATGAAGTGAAGGGGAAAGCAATTATTTTATCTATAGCACCATTTCTTCTTATGGGAGTATTTAATTTGTAATACCCTTAAAAAGACCCCCTCGGCCAGCCCCCAATCCCCTTTAAACTTACCTTGTCCTTCGGTTCTTCTCCTGCTTCTGCCGTGGTCCCGTCCCTTTACGACATACCCCGCCCCCTTTGATGTCACACCACGCCCCCTTTTTGTACCAGCCCCCACCAGCCAGAATTTTTTTGGGGAAAAGGTGGCAACCCTAGCCCTAGGCTGCTACCTTTTCTGCCTGCCTTTAGTTCCGGCCCTGCATGTTAGTCTCTGGTTTCAACTTAATAGATCTCTGGAGAGTGCATAACCCATGGAACAAAAAAATCACATGCTATTTCCCAGGTCTCAACAACATGTCCAGAGTAGTCCTGGACCAGGTCCGTTCAGAAACAAACTAATGGGTACAACTGGTTGAGATACAGAGCTCAAGTATACAGTGCTTGACATCTAATCCCAATACTATACATAGAGACAAAGAAGTCGCTTGTACAAACTTGCCATTGCCCGTGGTGGGCATGGAAAAGTAATTGTAAAAGGTTATTCCACCAAAAATGACCTACATCTTCAGGAATTCCCTGAAACAGATTGAAAACACTGGATTTGATCTCATAATCACCCTGTTCTGGAATGTGTCAACTCTAGGATTGCCAGTACCACTCTACAACTCCCAAGGCATCAATGAGGCATGGCTGCCTGTAATCTCTTCCCAGGGCCACCATCAGGGGTGCACAGGGAGTACAAGTGTACTGGGGCTGTGCCTGTAGGTGGAACCGGCAGTGCTGTAGATATTGAATTAGCCGGTCATCCCTTTTGTGACGTGCCACTTCACCTCCCAAAATGTTACATCTTACATAAAAAATATGCAGTGGTTTTTGACCCGCTTTAAAATGACATCTGCATGCTTATTAATTTTCATTTGTGACTGCCCTGATGAATGCCACAGTATGGGCATGGCAGACTGCACTCCAATACTATCCAAAGTTGCAACATCAATGTTCAGACTTTAACCCACTGTGCTGTAACCCCTGCCTGTGCTACCTTTAGGGTATCCCTGATCCACAATCATTGGTACGTTATGATGTAAAGTATTTTTTGTAATGTTATAGCAGACGGTAAGCTACTTGGTTTTCAATGTCACTTAGAGAGCATGAGGTCGACGCTGGACGCGGCTGCCTCCTCAGCCGGGAAGAGACGCACGGGAGGTAAGAACACCACAGAATCTCCCCACGCGTCTTACATTTACATCCCAGATTGCCTGCAGAGTTTTGCATAAAATTTTTTTTTATGCATTATTTTTATAATCGGTCTAGGTATTTATATTTTGTTTAACATTATTTTTATTCAACGTTGTTTAGAGTTTTTACATCAGGTTTTTATTCAATGCTGTTTAGAGTTCATATATCAGGTTCTTTTTATGTGTGTAATTTTTATGTGTGTATTTATATGCATTCCTTTGCATTTTCTTTGGTTAAGACACTTTATTAGCCCCAACCAAAATGGTCGTTTATACCACGATCTATTTTCCACCACCAATATGGCTACATCATCTCCTGTTTGTCTTTCCTCCAATTAGTCACACAATACAACACGCCCAGGCATCCTCAAGCAGCACAGAGGCGCCTGGCGTGTTTATACAAAGACACTGGTAAGATTATATCTATTCCTTCTTAAAAGTTATTGATTTCCCCTTTTTCTTGTTGTCTTTAGTCATTTGTGCTACATCCCCTTGTTTTAAATATACCTTAGTTCACTAATTTATGTCTCCCACATAGTTTAATTTTATGTTTCCTACCCAGATACTTTATGTTTCTCATTTAGACTAATATATACCAGCAGCCTATTCCCCATGTCCATCAGCACTTGCTTTCCCATGCTGTGAATTATTCCTCTTTTTCTTGTTTTCCCCTCCCCCCACATAATTCCCATTAATTAGTCACACTATATAACACGCCCAGGCATCCTCAAGTAGCACAGAGGCGCCTGGCGTGTTTATATAAAGACACTGGTAAGTTTTTTTCACTTTATCTTAATTTCATTGATTTCTTTTGTTGGTTTAGACATCTGTGCTACATCCCCTGGCTTTAAATATACCCTAGGTCACGTTCTTTATTATGTTACTATTGTATGTCTCCTATTATGTCTCCCACCAAGATACTTGGTTTCCAATTTAGATAATATATACTAGTAGCCTATCCCCCATGTCCATCAGCACTTGTTTCCCCATGCTGTGAACTATTTCTCCTCCCCTTTTTTCCCCTCCCCCCCATATACTTGGCCCAAGGGCATCACTTAGTATCCACACTTTCCCATAATCCGAACAGCTGTATACAATAATATTTTACAAATTTGCCTGTCTCTGTGTTTTTTTAGTTGTTTTTGTTCCCGTTCCATATTGCCTGATGAAGCAGGAAATGCCTGCGAAACGCGTTGCAATACTGTTTTGTGAATAAACTATTATTGAAAATAACCACTTTCGTTGGTGTCTGCTTGGAGGAGGTAAGTTCATTACTACCTCCTCTGAATAACCCATTGGGTTTTTAAGTGCTTTTAGCTATTTTTATCCTTTTTGGCGCCTCTGTTTTGTCTTACTACCATATCGAGTCCACCCCGAGTGGAGGGGTATCATCCCCGTTTTCTTCTTCTACAGAGAGCGACGTTTTATTCCTGAGTGGGGTCAGGAAAATCTCCCCACCTGCCTATACAGTGGTTGCCTATCGGTAACCCTGGTTTGTGAGTATTAACTTGTTTACTCTACCATTACTCCTTGTAAAAACATATTACACTATTGGGGCTCTTGGTGTTCCTTTTTGTCTCCATTTACATCCCAGAGGTCACAACGGGAAAATGGGTAGATATTCTAGACTCTACCTTTGATGGGGTAATAAACAGCAAGGATAGATTGACAGAGCTGAATTAATAACATAGGGTGTAGCTCACCCCTCAACGGCTACACAAAATGAACCCAACTATTAGCCCAAAGTGCCCCAGGTGCCAACACTCTCCTGCTGAGTTTTTTTCATATGGTATGCGAGTGTCCTGTAATACACTTGTTCTGGGAAGAGGTAACACAGCTAATTAGTATGAGAAACAATATCCCTATACCAATGGCACATAAGAGTTTAATACTAAACCAGGTAGAAGATTTATCCCCAAGGAGAGCACAGTGTATGCTACTGAATATGGCATGCTTTGCATGTACACCACAAAAAGTAAAAAGTAACGCACTTGGAAGTCAATGGGGGGGGAGTACCCACAGGCCAGAGCTAGGAACTTTTTTTATGTTATGCCTCTTATACTTTACAAACTCATAAGCGTGATAAGGGTGGCCAAAGAAATTTAACATGGTAAGGGGCATATGGATGGATAAGGACTTAGAGGTGGGTTCACCTATACTTAAAAAAAACACACCACCATAAGTGAAGGAATCACTGATGACAGATAGTCAAACAGTGCTGCTGCAGTGTTAACTTTAGTTAATACTCAATAATGTACCAAATGCTATAGGTATGACATGTAATTTAATACGCTGCTCTCTAGGGATGAACTTGGAGAAATAAAGATAGATTTTTTTTATATTGTTTATTATGTTTAATTAAGCATCATAAAATATGCTTGTTAAGTCAACTTAGGATCTGGTTTTTCAATTTAAAATATTTATTTAATTGTTAACTTGAAAAACGTGCAATATTGATTAATGCTGTATATCACCTTTACATCTTTTTAAATAAAAAAATTTGTAGAGACAACAAGAATTAGATCTCAACAACATCAAAGTAAAGATATATTACATACTCTGTTCGTATTATACATAAAGTGAAACATAGAAGAAACAGGGGAGAGGGGTATTAACTATTACTCCACTGAGCTTAAGTACTAACTCAAATTATACAGTACACATAGAATATACATGTCACAAAATAAGGCTAATTATTAATTAATACACATAATTACTACATGACAACACATAAACCAGTGAAACTAACATCAGAAGTTAATAATCAGCAAACCTGTAGCATCAGCTTATATTACAGCCAGGGAAGCTCATTTTCTGCTGGATAATTAGTGACGAGCCCTAAGCTTAGCTTCTCAACAGCCAATCAGAGCCCACTGAGCATGTGAGTGTCACAGACACTTTCCAAGATGGTGACCCCCTGTGACAAGTTTGAAGTCCTGGATCATTGCTGCTATCGTGAAGCTTAAACTTTAGGATGGTGTAATAAGTTCAGTATATAAAACATGACATTTTTAGCCACATTCATTTTTAAGGTTTAGATCTCCTTTAAGTGATGCACGCTGTACAGCCATTCATAAGCCATTGAGAAATTCTTGTTTAATAGCAAAAATTCTATCAGGCAATTGCAGAGATGCAGATGGTTTGGTACAAGTCACATCATGATGGGCGTGTCTCACAGTATCTGGTGTTAACAATTCATCTGTTTTTTGAGCCTCATTTGAATTTGGTTGTTTCTTTGAAGGGGGGACATACTTTTTTTTTGTCAGTTTTAGGCATAGAAGTATGTACAGCAGTGTGTGAAGTGTGTGTGTGGAAGAACTGTGTTGTGTATTTGATTGATTTATTTGTTGATGTAACAATTGCTCAATGTTTCTTAGTCTTGTACCTTCAGTGTTATGCAACTGCTGTACCGCTTGTGTGAGATTCATAATACTCTGCACAATTGTGTTTGCTATGCTCAATGTAAAAGGGAAATACTCCTGTTGAAATGATTTAATGCTTTTTTAGAAAATCTACTTCCAATTATGGAGAGTTGTTTGGAGAATTAGGCTCATCTTCATCATATTCTGATTCTGAATTGGAGAAATTTAATTCTTGAGGTTCCGGTGATGGTACATTTGCATCTAATAATGTGCTCTCTTGGTCAGAATTTTGCAGATCAATGTTATATGTATCTGTAGGAAATTGTAAAAAAATGATTTAGTTAATCAGAGAATTAGTATTGATAATATTTAGAATAGAATGAGTAAAAGGGCATGTAAAGAAACCTACTGAAAGTAGTCATTATTTATAAAGCAGTTCGGCCCCTCTATCACAGCAAAATAATATCAGCTACATTAGTCCTAATTGATGGCCTATAAAATAGTTTCTCATTCAGAATATATCACACAAGTAGCATCTTATGATTTGATAAAATAATGAGCTATTGGAAGACCTTCTGAACTTTAATTGTGAAAACATATTGCTGGTATTAGTTAATGATGTAATTCTAATCTTAAACTTAATTCTAAGATTGTGTGGAATAATGGGTCTAAATTATAAAGTAATGCATGTTATTTGTTTCTCAAAAAACTACCGTATATACTCGAGTATAAGCCATCCCGAGTATAAGCCGAGGTACCTAATTTTACCTCCAAAAACTGGGAAAGCTTATTGACTCGAGTATAAGCCGAGGGTGAGAAATGCAGCAGCTTCTGGTAAGTTTCAATCAAAAAATTGAGGGTTTCTGCTCCCATTGGAGGTGTCGGCGTCTCATTTTTGGATGCTGGCGACCATTCTTGGATGCCGGCGAATATTCTTGGAGACTATTCTTGGATGCCGGCGACTATTCTTTGATGCTGGCGACTATTCTTAGGCGCCGGCGACTATTCTTAGATGCCGGCGACCGTTTTTTGCGCTTGACCCGAGTATAAGCCGAGGTAGCGTTTTGCAGCATATTTTGGGGGCTGAAAAACTCGGCTTATACTCGAGTATATACGGTAGATGTTTTGATGCAGTCATTTCTAATAATGAAATTTTTAAGTGTTATTTACATTTCATTTTACTTATTAATTTGTATTTGTTGTGATTTGACTAGATGTTGAGGAACTTCAATTATTATTCTTTAAGCTTCTCTCTCCAATACCCAAAGCATTTATTTTAGTTTGGATTGATTTCCAAATTTTGGTTTTTAAATTTAGTGAAGTTTTTTTTAGATTTAACACCAAAAAGAAATGTATAGTTGTTTTTTTTTACCTAGAAAACACAAAGCAAGGAAAAATAAATGTGTGTAAAAAACTTTATTCATAAATCTTCAAAGAATTACTTACATAATTGAAAACTGTATTAAGAGTACAGGTATACAATCTATTGGTTTCAGCCCTTTATGCATGCTTAAGTATATATTAGCAAGAATAAAAACATTTAAAACCATACTAGTATATCTGGCACATGTTATGTTGCTAATGGCAATGGCATTTTTTAGAACATAACTTTGTTGAACTTTGTATCATGTACTGAAACCTATTTTAAATTAAAAATATGAATATGCTTTGGATTTTACTGTAGAAATGCTTGTAAATATTAGCATTGTTTTTAATTATTGAATTTCAATTTGCTTGTATGATAGAAAGCCACTGTGTTAATGAACCCAAAATTGTTATGAACTTCCTCATTTAATATGTCAAGATTATATCATAATTATTTTTCTTGACAATCAATGGCTAAAGTACAAATGTAAGGTACAGGTATGGGACCTGTTATGCAGAATGCTTGGGACCTGAGGTGTTCTGGATAATGGAACATCCCTTAATTTGGATCTTCATACATGAAATGTACTAGAAATTGATTGAAATAAAGCCAAAAATTAAAAAACATTAAACAAACTCAAAAGGCTGGTTTTGCTTCAAATAAAGATTAATTATATCTTACTTGGGATCAAGTATAAGGTTCAGCAATATTATTACAGACAATATGGAAAACGTTTTTAAAGATGTGGATTTTTTTCAAAAAATGTTGTCTACATAAGATAGCCTTTCAATAAATTGGAGCTAACGGGTTAATGGGTTTCACAATACCGGGTGTCATACCTGTACTTTGCTATTGTAATTAATTGTACAGCCGTTTAATATGTACTATATAAAAGGGGAATGTTGTCAAACTAACTTTACCCACGATTATTTGGAAATGAGCAATTTATATCAATGTTTTGTCTACAAAACATTAATTAAAGGTAGAAGCCTGTGTCTCAAGAGAGCGATTTCTATGTTTACAGTGATTTATGAAATCCTAATTTAATTCACGTATTCACTTACTAAACTACAAATGTTATGTCATGTAATCAGGACTGTTTTTAGGTCTGATGCTGCCCTAGGCATTAGACCTGAATACGGTCCCTACATGCTGCTAGTGACATCAGTATGTCGTACGCATGATGTCACAGGCACAAACGTAGCGGAAGTGATGTCACATGCCACACAGAAATGATGTCACTTCCGCAACCAGCCGGCCCCCTACCCCTCACCCTCCAGCTCTTTTACTAGATTACCTAAGGAAATTTGCGGAAGTAGTTGTTGTTGTTTTTTTATATAAAAAACTTCTATAGGCACCCAAGGTACAGGTGAAGTTCACAACGTTTAGTTCTGTTCTGTTACACATTGACACACTACAGCCTTTAATCTTTTAATTTATGAAATACTGTATTAGAATGGGAAACTGAACCTATTTAGGGTGAGAAGTGCTGAAAGGAGCCAAAAAGCCCTTCCCTACCAATTACTTGCAAAGTGAAGCCTTCTGACATCAAAAGGTATTTACTTGTCTCATGCCATACACACAGCGCTGTCTAGATACCAAACATGACAGTTTTGATTCTTCTATAAGGCACCATGGATGGAGACTAGTGATGGGCGAATTTGCGCCGTTTCGCAAAACGGGGAAAAATTCGTGAAACGCTGCCGCCGTCTCGTTTTTGACGCCGGTGCCCGTTTTTTCAACGCCGGCGCCCGTTTTTGACGCTGGTGTCCATTTTTCGGGGAATTTTTTTTTGACGCCTGCGAATTTTTGCCGCGAATTTTCACGGGCGTTTCGCAAGCTTATTCGCTGGCGGCGAATCGCGCAAATTCGCCCATCACTAATGGAGACATGCAAATCACTCATTTACGTCCCTTTGGCCAACTCTGCATCCAGAACCACTGGTTTATAGCACAGATACAGCCTAATGGTTCAGAGCCATATATCCAAACTTGCAGACAGTCTGTTTCGATACTGTATTGGAAACATTTTCTAAAATTCTCACATGAACTATTTACCCAGACCCAGTTGTTTTTTCAACACAGAACTGTGGTTTTTAAAAATCATCAGTATTCTCCTGCAATGAGAATCATATAATTTAAAAGAATGCTATTGAGTTTATGACTTTATCTACCACAGTGTTACTGCAGTCTGGAAAAAACCATAGTAGTAATTTTACCTCTTCAGTTAAAATTAGTAGTTCTTCAAAAGCACATTTTTCTTGTTTACTTCTTGAGGGTTTTTTTTTTTGGCCACATCTGCACTTGACATTATGAAACATTGAGATTTAGGTATCAGTTGTTTTGCCTTTGTTGTACTACTGTTGCTTTGTGATTTTTCTGCTCTGGCCTCTGTTTCAGGTAAGTTTGAATTTTCACCATCGTCTGTTGATGAATTTGCTAGGTCATCAAGATTTATTGTATTTAAATCCTGAGTGTAGCAGGAACATTTTTTTATTGAAAGTTGTTGGTGTGTTGGGCATTTCCTGTTTTCGCTTTAATAATCCGTGTTTCTGACAAAGAAATTCATTCTTGTCTGTTTTTTTTTGCATTTTGACTTAATGTCTTTCCCTAAAATTAGAAAAAAGTTAAAAAAAAACATACAACTTAGTACTTTATAGTTAAATAAGTAGCAAATTTAGAACCCATTACTAATACAGAACTACACTTGTTCACTGCCTATTTCAGTTTGCATGAATTTTTTAAAAGACAAATTCCCGCCCATGTTTGACCACACCACAGTCCCTCTGCTTGCTTACAAATGGAAAGTAGCTTGGGAACGGCAGCTCCCCAGTGGCCTCTTGGATGTAAGTGTAATTTTTAAAGGAATTATTTATTTTATAATTAAAAACTGGGTAAATAGTGCAAAACATGTTTTTAATATAGTTAATTAGGCAAAAATGTAATGTATAAAGATTGGAGTGACTGGATGTGTAACATAATAGCCAGAACACTACTTCCTGCTTTTCAGCTCTCTTGGTTCCCATTATTGGTTACCAGTCGATAACTAGAGACTTGAGGGGGGGCACATGGGTCTTAATTGTTGCTTTCGAATCTGAGCAGATTACAAAAGATCAATTACAAACTCACTGAACAGTTATGTCCCATGTGGCCTCCCTTATAGTCAATGACTAACTCAGAGTTAGAGAGCTGAAAAGCAGGAAGTAGTGTTCTGGCAATTATGTTACACATCCAGTCTCTCATGGTAAATTAGGTTGTAAAAAAAAAAAGTACAACCTTTTAACTTTTTTAACATGCCTAGCTGCTAGTTGATCCCTGGTCTGGGCTAAGGTAATTTGGCACACAAGGCAAGGGCTTCAATCAATGCCTCCCCACCCGGTCCTGCATTACAATTTCCCAATTTACCATTCATATTGCTCCCTGTACCTGTGCCAGCAGTTATTTTGCCCCCATTTGTCCTTTGCCAATGGCAGCCAATCTCTCAGATTGCCTCCAATCTGTATTTGTGCCAGCATAAGCCAAAACATCCATCTTATTGTTTCCCTTAATCTGTTCCAATACCAGTGCCAGATTGTACCAAAATACTGTATGTACTTGTGCCTGCAGGAGCCACAATTCCAGCATATTGCTCCCAAATATGTACCTGTGCCAGAAACACCCAAAAAACCATCATATTGCCCCTAATAATTTTTTAACCTGTGCAAGCAGTAGCCACAATTTTGGCCACAATTATGTTCCTGTGCCAGCAGCTGCCTAAAGGGAGGTGGGGAGGGCTTCTGTCCGCAGAACGTATTAATAACATTGATAAACCATATTTAGCAAATATATATAATATATAGTGGTGCAGGTCAGAGAAGGGCTAGCAATGCCATTGTAATGTATTACCTCTCACTGCACTTGTTGGCCAGAATATATTCTCTCATGGAATTTTGACAAGTTTCTTAAATAACCTTATCCACCATGTTTTGTTACCCATAACTTTACCTTTAAACGAATTTAATGCGACAACACAATTCGTGACATTTGTCGTTTAGACGAATAGAAGTGTTGGTACGGTAGCACTTATAAACACCACGCCCAACTTCCGGTGATGTCATTTCCGCATTTCACGCGCGCACAAGAATGGAACAGCACGCTGAGTCAAGAGGCAGGTTAGAAAGAGCGTCCGCCATGTCTCGCAGGGAAATGGCAACGATGGTGAGACTCCTGGACAAATACAAGTATTGGCGCTATTTAGCCAAAAAAACACCATTTTATAAGAAGACAATTATGAAGAAGATCGCAAGAATTCTAAAGAAGCAATATGGAGTGGAAAGAGACATCAGACAGCTGCAGAAAAGGTGGTCTGATTTAAAGTGCAGAGAGAAGAATCAACTTCAAGCAATTCGTGAATCAATAAGAAAAAGTACGTTTTTAATATTAATAATAAAATAGACATTTTTAAATCTTTAAAAATAAAAAATACTTAAAAGGTTTTTGTTTAAAAAACAGTTTTCAAAATTCAAGTTTTTGCAGGCTACCTTTTCAGATGATAAATGAGTAAATTATTATCAAGTTCCAGTGCACCTTTATGATCGTTTGGTAATTGGTAATAATTGTCGTTTGTTGATAGTTTAATGATTGTCGTATAGATGTCGTTTGCTAATGATGGATGTATAAATGTGGTTTCTAAGTTTTGTGGCGTATGATGGGCGTTTGATGTCGTGCAATTCTTGTTTGTGATTGCCGTGCAATTGTCGTGTTGTGTTGTGATGTAAAATTTCAATGTGTGCGAATATAAGCTGTAAATTCGATAAAACGTCTAAAGTGTTGCCTTGTCCGAGTAAAACTGATGAGTGTTCATCAGAGAAGCACATTGATGTCTTGGTTAACTTTTATAGTGTTTTTTTTTTAACAAACAAATGCATAAATAATATGCTTTGCTTTGCAATATAGGCAAAAGTTGTTTGATGTTTTTCCCTATAGAATCTAAACAAACCAAGCAAGCCACATCAAAAACTTGCCAACCAGCATCTTCAGACAAACAAATATCTCAAAGTAAGAAAAATCATACCATTATAACCAATACATCATACATATTGTTTAAGCATAATATTTTATATTTTATATGTTCTTCCCTAACAGAATCTTCTTCACAAACCAAACCTGTAGCAACAAAATGTTGTCAACCTGCATCTGTAGACATCGAAGTTTCTCTAAGTAAGATATTTCATGCCATTTTAAGCCTTCTCTCAGAAATTTCTCTTTGGAAATATGTTATACATTTTTTTCTAAATTGCCATCCAGATTCTACAATGCAAACCAAGCATGTCCTTTCAAAATCTGGCAAACCCACTTCTTCAAACATGGATGATCATCATAGTGAGATATTTCATGCAATTGAGAACCTTACTTGTACATGATTTTGTCTGCAAAATGTTATTAAATATAATTTTTGTTGTGATTTCGCATACAGATTATTCTTCACAAACCAAGCATGTCACATCTGAATCTTATGAACCCACATCTTCTGACATTGACAATTCATAAAGTAAGATATTTTACTCTTAAAGGAGAAGGAAAGCTACGGAGGAATTTTATTGGCAATAGATTAGCTGCAATAGTACAAGCTATAACACTATATTTATTCTGTAGAATGTTTTACCATACCTGAGTAAAAAGCTCTAGAAACTCTCTGTTTGTTTAGGATAGCAGCTGTAGTATTAATGTGGTGTGACATCACTTCCTGCCTGAGTCTCTCCCTGCTCTGGGCTCAGATTACAGTAGAAAAGGGAGGGGGGTGGGGGAAGAGGAACAAACTGAGCATGCTCTTGCCCAGGGCAATGAGGTTTAAGCTGAAAGCAGGAAGTCTAATACAGAAGCCCATGAGTACACGATAGAAGGAAAGAAATGCAGTGTTTCTTTTGACAAGGGACTCAGAGCAGCATTACTTTGGGGATTAACTGGTATATTTAGATGGACCTTTCTGATCAGGCTTACCTTTCCTTCTCCTTTAAGCACTGTTATAAATGTGTTAAAACATTACTTCATAGACTAAAATGTAGTTATATTTTTTTTTAGAAAAAAAGTAAACATAGAAAAAGGTTAAATATATTAAAAGTCATTATAATACTTTTATTCAAGGCAAAATAATATACCTAGTATGTAAACATTTCTCCTGTGTAGTATAACAATAGAGTTTTTCAAAAGAAATTGTAGGCTTTGCTAATCTAGAAATGCTTTCATTAAACATAGTTCCTAACATTGACAATCTGCTTCTAAAGAAATACAAGAAACTATTTGTTCAAAATACACAATCCTCGTGTTTTTAAAGAAAAATTTGTAAAAAAAAACTTGTCTACTATCCCACTATTATTAGGGCAGTATACACTTATATGCATACTCCAAACTAATACTTTCTTTTAAATATTCAAAACTTTCAATATTGCAGCTTCACACATGATAAGCAGTTTGTGTTTTTCACCCATGTAAATATTCTGCCACATTTAAGTCCAAGTAGAAAAAGGGGTGCCTAACTAAGTGTGATAAAAAAAAGTACAAGTAATGAAAACAAAAGCCAGGTCAGCCATTGCTTTTTCAAAGACAAGATAGAATGCATACAGTTGACTATTAAAATCCTTTTCTACTTGTAGCTATTAAAAAGGAAAAGCGTGAACAAAACAAGCAGGAATCTTCTATCAATATAATGCAGATAAATTATGGTTTAACCCAATTGGACCTTTAAAAACACAACCACAAGAGATGTTTTTCACAATTGCATTTTTTATAATAACTGACCACAAACAATCTTTGTTGTACGTTGGGAACAATTTTACATATAGTTTCATATACTTGATGTTGCTTTAGAAAAAATGTATTTTCTGTTATTGATCTAAAAGGGAATAGCACTTTTCTTTTCTTTATAGATTTTTCAGAAGAGTCTATGGACACTTCAAAAAAAAAAAAATTTAGAATTCGATGATGTTCCACCCTAGTGCTCTATTGATTTTTTTAGTTATCCTTCAGACGAAATTGCTGAATTGCAAAAAGATGTGAAATGTATTAAGTTAGTCCTTGTACGCATTGCAAAACATCTTTTCAATACTAAGGAAATCCATGCGTCAGATAATGAATGTGTTCGAGTTTCTACCAGTTCTTAAATCTGTGATCGCATGTTTACGAGTATTCTAAGTAATCCTTGTTAGCTAATTCAATTTTATGTTTTTTAAAAGCATCATGATATTCTTTTAACATATCATGAGCCAGTTAAATTTTGAATAGCAACAAATCTTTAGTTTCTTGTATATTTTTCTAATTTAAGCATGATGTTCAATTGAACATACGACAAGCACGTCATTCGAATTCAGCTCCTCCAACTGAACAAGGCACGCCAAGCTGTCTGATGTTTTCAAATGTTTGTAAAATTCTTCATTGAAGCAACTGACTCAGAATGAGAAGTGTGCATTTCATTTATATAGAAAAACGGTGTTCTTCCAAACTACTCGTAGACGTCACAGAACACTCCAAGATTAGTCCTTTATATTTTTCTAATTTAATCCTGATGTTCAATTGAACATACAACAAGCGCATCATTCTAATTCAGCTCCTCTAATTAAACAAAGCAAACAAAATGTTTGATGTAAAGAATTTTGTATGTTTAACCATTTCTGACAAATCATTGGGAATGTTATTTATAATAGAGTATATGGTAATAAGCTTTAATACTGTTAAAAGTATTTTGCCAAATACAAGTTTCTTCCTTTGCAAGTTGTTTTATTGAGTTACATTTTCTCCATTTAAAGAGATACATGTCAGTTATTTTAATAATCAGGGAAATTACATAAATATCGTCAAATTTGACACGGTAATGTTCAGCCTTGCCGCCAATTAAGCTGCATAAGGTAAGTTTGTAGTTAAAATAAAAGCACATATTCAGTTCACACCTTTATGACATTGGTCCCAAACATGTGAAAACTGGAGTAGTCCAAAAGGACAACTGTCGTAACATTTTGATTGTTTTACCAGTTTACCACATCACTATTGTAGAATATTTTTTACTACATAGGTTTATAATAAGGATATAATAAGGATATCTTACTTATTATACCTTGTCTGATCAAAGTAATGTGTGTTAATGACACAAGAAAAATGCATGGACAAAATCTTGTCAGAATAGCACACGGCAAGGAATCAATTTTAATAAACCAAAAAAAAAAAACATTACAAATACACAAGCAAAAGAGGTTCAACAATATACAGTAGACACAAAGTAACTTTTTTCAAGGGACCATGTAAAAAAAAACAAACAGTAAAACATTACGGGGCCGATTCATGAAGCTCGAGTGAAGGATTCGAATTAAAAAAACGTTGAATTTCGAAGTGTTTTTTGGGCTACTTCGACCATCGAATGGGCTACTTCGACCTTTGACTACGACTACGACTACGAATCGAACGGTTCGAACTAAAAATCGTTCGACTATTCGACCATTCGATAGTCGAAGTACTGCCTCTTTAAAAAAACTTCGACCCCCTACTTCGGCAGCTAAAAGCTACCGAAGTCAATGTTAGCCTATGGGGAAGGTCCCCATAGGCTTGCCTAAGTTTTTTTGATCGAAGGATATTCCTTCGATCGTTGGATTAAAACCCTTCGAATCGTTCGATTCGAAGGATTTAATCGTTCGATCGAAGGAATAATCCTTCGATCGTTCAATCGTAGGATTTGCGCTAAATCCTTCGACTTCGATATTCGAAGTCGAAGGATTTTAGTTCCTAGTCGAATATCGAGGGTTAATTAACCCTCGATATTCGACCCTTCATACATCTGCCCCTACATGTTAAGAATGCAGAAAAACGTGGGAGTTTTTAAATATAAAAAAATGAATTTATAAGTTATCATGTTTCAACCAAAACACTAAAGCTATATCAACACTCTTTGTGACTTCCCCCATTCCTATATACTCCAGTCTTGTGGCCCAGTCCCTTTCTCTTCCTACCCAGACTGCTTGTTACACAGCAGCCACCTCCCTTTGTTTGTCACGGTCTTGTTCCTCGTCCCTTTAGCCTCCCTCTCCAAACAGCCTCTAACTCTATCCCTCCAAACTTTCCTTCTCTAGAACACTTGTCACTTCAGTTTCTACTCACAATCTTATGCCCCTGGGTCTTTCTCCAACTTAAGCATGTGCTTCATTCTTCCCAAACAGATTCTTACAGCCTTCTTTCCCTCTCTCGCCCCCTCCTTCTCTAATCCAGTAGCCACTTTCCTTGTGCCCCGGTCCCTTCTGCTCCTTCAGCCCAGCACCTATTATAGTGTCATAACACGCGGTTGCATCCACATTGAAACTTTACAAAAAGGTGTATGAACGATGCATATAACAGGTATTTTTTTTTAAAAATGTTTGGCAAAGGACAAGGCTGATTAACTAGTGTAAAATACATGAAAAGACCCCTTAGAAATGATGGGGCCACAGGTAAAAAAATGGAAAATGCGAATTCCAACGATGTAAATTAAGGGTAATATTGTAGATTCCATGATGTTGTCATGCATATATATCTCTCTCGATGCTCTTCTGATTACCTAAGCAAAATAAAGGTGGAGAAACAATGAAACACAAATTAGTAGGATTCACAGTAGGTAAGCTTAGTCCACCTACAAGCCTGATTGAAAACAGTCTAGTGTTCTATCCTTTCCAAGACAAGTGTGCATATTAACAGGTTAAATATGCAATACTCCCTTTTTTAAATAGTGTTTTTAAGGAGGTGTGGGTTATAAGAATCAAAAGTTGCAGAATCTTTCCAAAAACTTTTCCAAAGCAAAGAACTATAATTTTATATTCTAGAAAACTCATTAGCACTTCCTAATTGCATACTCAAGACCATCTTAGTAGTCTTTCTCAACACATTAAATGGTTCCTACTGCAAATTTAAACTTTGTTAGAATTTCTACTCCTTGGGGCAAGTAATCTCTTTTAACACTATTAAAGTTTTGGTTCACCATAACGTTTTGATATGTTATTGAAGGTCTAATTCTAAACAACTTTACAATTAGCCTTCAAATTATCATTACTTTAGTTATTTAATTATTTCCATTCTTCTGACTCTTCCAAGCTTTCACATGGGGGTCACTGATCCCATCTAAAAACAAATGCTCTGTAAGGCTACAAATTTATTGTTATTGCTACTTTTATTTACTCTTTTCTATTCAAGACTCTTATTCATATTTCACCCTCTTATTCATATCAATGCATGGTTGCTAGGGTTATTTGGACTCTGGCAACCACAATTATTACGGTTTTTAAACCAATTACAAATTGTCTCAGATTGTCCCTCTATCTCCCTGAACTGCCTTCCCGGTGGCTTGAATGTAAAATCGCCAGTGGTATGGCACTAACGGTGCTTCGTTTTCCGAACTCGCCTGAAGTTTCCTTGTGACTTTGGTCGACTTTGGAAAACGAAGCACCACTAGTGCCATACCACTGGCGATTTTTCATTCAAGCCGCCAGGAAGATTTAATATGATTTTCTAGTACTCAGGGCTCCTACACACGGGCATTTTTTCCTGTGCTCCCCTGTGTTGCGCATTCTTCCGTTCAGCCAAAGGGGAGCGCAGGAGTAGACACTCAATTATAGTCAGGTCCGGACTGAGAATTAAAATAGGACCTGGCATTTCAGGAACACAGAGGCCCAATCAGCCCATATACAAGCCCAAACAGGCCCCACCAGCCCACTAAATACTGACTTTCTATGGGACCTTATAGCAGCCCCTATGGCATTTGCCAGAACCCACAGATTGCCAGTCCGGGCCTGATAAGAGTGAAAGGAGGTTGTACTCACATACGCATGTAAGCGCCAAACGCAGGTGTAATGCAACATGCTGCATCCCACATGCGTTTGGCGCTGACATTTGTCTGTGCTACAATTCAGGATATCACGCTGAGTCACTTGACTGGGACTCAATACAAACTCACGTGCACACTCAGGCCCTTTCAGTCACGATCACGCTCGGTGCACAGCTCCTTAGGGAGACGGCCCTCCCAAAAATTACTGGTAAAGAAACAGAAGCAGGCTGGCACACACAGCTATTCAAACCGGGGTGCAACCCCTGGTACGTTTATTGCGTGTGACGCAATAAACGTACCAGGGGTTGCACCCCGGTTTGAATAGCTGTGTGTGCCAGCCTGCTTCTGTTTCTTCACTTGACTGGGAGACACGCCAAGCCTTTAATTCACAAGTTATTCAAAGTATAATCCACCCCCAGGTGGTAAACTAAAAACTGACTGGCAGAACTTACACTCCAGAGTCCAGACCATTTTTGATTGAGTCCACTGTGCAACTATTGTTGCAGTATTGTTGCCTTTTTAAAAATTGAACCCGAACGGTCTGATTGTCTTCATTCCTAACCAACACTTTTTCAGTCACACTTAATTTATTCATAAATAGAAGTTTAATTTTTTAATAACAGAATAAAATAGTTAAAAAAAAAAGTTTCATTGTTCAATGTGTCCCTGTTACTAGGGTGGGTCGTTGGCCATTGAGATCAGGCTTCCTGGTGGGCCACAGGCACCCCAGTCCGACACAGAGTATTGTCCAAAGCTATATTATTATACCGTGCTGACCTACAACTACCAGCCTTTGCCTCTCAATGACCTAGTACAAGTTGAAGTGCAACAATAGCTGGAGAGTCCTTGTAGTCTTCTCTTCAGGCCTAAACTTCTTCACCCTGAGCTTTAACTGTGGCCCTGTCATGGGCGTGGGGTACTTGTTTCACACTATTTTTATCTAACTACATCTCCTGATGGGGGCAGGTGTTGAGAGTAGATCCCAGGGAAACAAAGTCTGGGCACCCCTGGTCTACGTCATCCGGTCATATCACTTGTGTATTATAAGGGCTAATGTACCCCCTACTGTAAATGATAAGGATATTAGAAGTCACTGAGGGGTTGTTCTGTGACCATATAAAGGCACAAGGCTGCAGGCTGAGTTATACAGGGAACTCTGAGTATCACTCATGTATTATAAGGGATAATGTACCCCTACTGTAAATGATAAGGATATTAGAAGTCACTGAGGGGTTGTTCTGTGACCATATAAAGGCACAAGGCTGCAGGCTGAGTTATACAGGGAACTCTGATTATCACTCATGTATTATAGGATTAATGTACCCCCTACTGTAAATGATAAGGATATTAGAAGTCACTGAGGGGTTGTTCTGTGACCATATAAAGGCACAAGGCTACAGGCTGAGTTATACAGGGAACTCTGAGTATCACTCATGTATTATAAGGGATAATGTACCCCCTACTGTAAATGATAAGGATATTAGAAGTCACTGAGGGGTTGTTCTGTGACCATATAAAGACACAAGGCTGCAGGCTGAGTTATACAGGGAACTCTGAGTATCACTCATGTATTAGAAGGGATAATGTACCCCCTACTGTAAATGATAAGGATATTAGAAGTCACTGAGGGGTTGTTCTGTGACCATATAAAGACACAAGGCTGCAGGCTGAGTTATACAGGGAACTCTGAGTATCACTCATGTATTATAAGGGATAATGTACCCCCTACTGTAAATGATAAGGATATTAGAAGTCACTGAGGGGTTGTTCTGTGACCATATAAAGACACAAGGCTGCAGGCTGAGTTATACAGGGAACTCTGAGTATCACTTATGTATTATAAGGTATAATGTACCCCCTACTGTAAATGATAAGGATATTAGAAGTCACTGAGGGGTTGTTCTGTGCCCATATAAAGGCACAAGGCTGCAGGCTGAGTTATACAGGGAACTCTTGAGTATCACTCATGTATTATAAGGGATAATGTACCCCCTACTGTAAATGATAAGGATATTAGAAGTCACTGAGGGGTTCTGTGACCATATAAAGGCACAAGGCTGCAGGCTGAGTTATACAGGGAACTCTGAGTATCACTCATGTATTATAAGGGATAATGTACCCCCTACTGTAAATGATAAGGATATTAGAAGTCACTGAGGGGTTGTTCTGTGACCATATAAAGGCACAAGGCTGCAGGCTGAGTTATACAGGGAACTCTGAGTATCACTCATGTATTATAAGGGATAATGTACCCCCTACTGTAAATGATAAGGATATTAGAAGTC
Source organism: Xenopus laevis (assembly GCF_017654675.1). NCBI lineage: Eukaryota > Metazoa > Chordata > Amphibia > Anura > Pipidae > Xenopus > Xenopus laevis. Next base: position 9,090,836 of record NC_054371.1, read on the forward strand.
ACTGAGGGGTTGTTCTGTGACCATATAAAGGCACAAGGCTGCAGGCTGAGTTATACAGGGAACTCTGAGTATCACTCATGTATTATAAGGGATAATGTACCCCCTACTGTAAACGATAAGGATATTAGAAGTCACTGAGGGGTTGTTCTGTGACCATATAAAGACACAAGGCTGCAGAATCTTTAACATATTTTAAATAAATTACACTTAAGTCAGTAAAGCAGCTCTTTATGCACATAATTGTTTGCAGTTTTACCCCAATATATGAGTGGATGTGTACAAGATCATAATGTTTACATGTGGGCTGCTTTGATTTTCAGCTTTTTACTCCCATTCAAGCCCTGGGTGCAATCCCATTCCATACTAAAACATTTAAAAATAAAACCCAAATATAAATAACAATTGTTTCTAGTAATGTCATTGCTAAAAAAAATGTTCGGAAAGACGACTTTGTAACGAATATTTTCCAAACACAATTTGACCGACATTTTCATTTTGGAGAGCCTATGTCGGAAAAATTGTCGGTAAAAAAAATTAGTTTACGAGTGATTCATAAAAATGTCGGGAAAAGGGGCGCCGAAAAAACCACGCCCACTTTTAACGACACTAATTCAAAAGTGTCTATGCTAAATAAAAGTGAATTTTTTAACGATATATTATAGTTTTTTTGGGATATGTTTTGTGTTTGATTAAAACAAAGTTAACCAAAATCCCTTCCATGAATTAAACTCATTTATCAAAAGTTTTTCTCAAAAAGTGGGAGCAAAAAACCTCTGCAAGCGTCGATTTGTATCGTATCATTGATGTTCTGAAAAATAAAAGAAAACCCGACTTTATCAGATTATCCTGCACAGATCCTGATGCCAAGAAACAACTTCAGGGACATCTGCTATTGGCTTCTACATAACGTCGACAGGTTTGAGATTGAGCATTTTCAGATTCCAAATTTTAGCAGCTTTTGGGTATAAAAAAACGATAAAAATTTGAGTTTTTAGTGTTCTGCAAAAAATGCGTTTCCTCCTAAAAAACTCGACCAGAAAAAAATTGAGGTTTAATAAATAGGCTCCTAAATCTTTGGGGACAAGATATCCTGCATGTCTGTAGCCTTTTTGTAGCCACTCTTGAACTTACTGTAGATCTTTGGATCAAACTACTGAAGTTTGTCAAAAGAATGTTAATGTAACATATTGATGCTGTGTGTAACAATATCATGCACAGCTAGCTCCGACTTATGGTTACTACAGTGCCACACAATTATATCTAGAAACCTTTTAGTGAGAAGCCTTGCCACACCTGCCTGCTTTCTTAGCTTATTAGAGGCACCATCACAGGCAAATGATAGCCAATTCCTCATTAGAAAGTTTTCTGTAAATTCATATTTAAAGAATGCTAAAGTCTCCAAAATTGAAGCTGCTGTAGTGTTCTCTAACTGAAAAATATCAACAAATATAATACTAACTGCTGCTAACTTTTGAAACGTAAGCACATTACCAAGGCTTTATGTTTTGATTTTGTGATTGATTTGTCAATCATGGATCCTATTTTCTTATGAATATCTATTATGAAATGCACCAATTTCTCATGACACCAGCGATATGATTACAAATGTCTGTACAGGAATGATTTGAATGAAGAATGTGGCCCATTTTCAATGTTTAAATATTGAGAGATCTTTTATCAAACCCTTCAACTCTGCTGTAATACCTGGCTCCACAAGAAGCTCTTTGATAAATCATCTTCCGTCTGCAATTCTTTCAGGTATATATATACGTTTCTGTATCTCCTTCACTTTTTGAATTCAATGAATTTCTCAGCTGCATATCACTAAATTCTGCTTCAACTTCCATAGCTGGTGCCATCTTTGTTTTGCTTTGTTCCAGCTTTGATGGTTTTAAAACCAGCTTACCTTTGTATGCTTTGCCCATATTTTACACCACCATCTACAGTATGTTAATGTCTATCCTGGAGTTCCTGGCTTAGGCTGCCATTGGCACCAAAGTTAGTCATTTAAGTGAGCATATCTTGTTGTGTCATAAATATGGGCATTTCACTCATGAACGTTACCAAGTTTGTAGATGTTCCCCTCTGACTGGGGAGTGCCCCAAGCAAAGCAATGTGATTATTGCATTGGAGAAAAGCAAGTCTCTTACAACTGCCGTGCCCAATTGTGCCCAAAGTACAGACTGATGAACCTTTCAGCCAATCCAGTAAGTTCATAATCAACATAAACCATTTCTAATTCAATTAGAGACCTCTGTATGTGTTTTTTAAAAATGAAATTATATTACTGTTATTCATTTCATACATTTGAAGAAAATACTAAATTTTCTGCCATCTTAAGTTCACTCACATGGAAAGATTACAAATTCACTCAATTTACTGCATCTACAGCATATTAATTATTTCATTAGAAGCCTAGAGATTTTATACAATATATGTATTTTTTAAAAGAAAGGTAAATGCTGGTATCATGTCAGAGCAGAGTTAAACAGGGCTACCAAAGCCCTCGACCTGCAAGATCTTGACTTTTCCATTCCCCAATCTCCTCCCAATCCATCTTCTAGCTCCAAAAGGTGGCGATATTATCACTCATGTATACAGTGATTTTATACCTCTTTATTTTATTTAATATCTGTAACTTTGTATGTGTTTGCCCTTTTGAAACATCTACAGTTTGTGTACATGTACAAAGTCTTATTTATATATTAAGGATAATTTTTAATAAGGCTGTCCTTGATGCTCTAGCTGTTTGCTGGAATGAAAAGGTGGTCCGTATAAATGTATCCAGTTCATTGTGATCAGAAAGCAAGTGGGTGTTTTATTATAAACTAACCCTTTTACTGGGGAATTAGTGGAAGCTAATACCATCTTGTTTCCTAAATGGAAGATTCAGGTGAATACCGAATCAAATCCAAATCCTAATTTGCATAGGCAAATTAGGGGTGGGAAGGGGAAAACATCTTTTACTTCCTTGTTTTGTGCCAAAAAATCACGGGATTTCCCTCCCCGTCCCTACTTTGCATATGCAAATTAGGATTTGGATTTGGATCGGCCGGACAGAAGGATTCTGGAACCGCATCTGGATTCGGTGCATCCCTAATTATGGAATACAATCTTTTTCTCTCAGCATTATACTTTTTTAGTATAATGCTATGGTGATATTTAAAAATAAACTATATTAAATGAAGTCCTTTATTTGGAAAATGTCTTCTTGCATAAGGTCACAAATGACTATGTATTACATTTTCTCAACAAGAATTCTTTTGTGTTTATCTCTGGCTTTAATAAAATAATGTAACATTTGGGTAGAAATATACAGAAGAGAAGGCCACAGCTTGAAGAGATAATGGCAAATATTTCCACTGCCACCATGTATTTGCCTTTGGTGCTCAGATAGGCCGGGATCATTGTGATCCAAACACTGCAGAAGAGCAACATGCTGAAAGTGATGTACTTGGCCTCATTAAAACTGTCCGGTAATGTCCGAGCCAAGAAAGCTACAATGAAACTCACAGATGCCAACAATCCCATGTAGGAGAGGACAATATAGAAGGCAATGACAGAGCCCTCATTGCACTGAATGATGATTTTGCCAGGTTCAGAATGTGCATTGATCTCCACATAAGGTGGTGAAAGTACCAACCAGATAACATTTATCAGAGACTGAATTAATGAGCAAATAAAAACAATGCAGTTTGCTAGTTTAATGCCAATCCATTTCCTCCAGGGACTCCCAGGCTTGGTGGCTTTGAAAGCAATGCAAACCATGATAGTCTTTGCCAAGACACAAGACACAGAGACAGAGAATGATATTCCAAAGGAAGCTTGTCTGAGCTTACAGGTTATATCAACAGGACGGCCAAGGAACAGAAACACAGAGAGGAAGCTCAACTTGATGGAGACAAGGAGAATAAAGCTCAGAGTTTGGTTATTGGATTTTACTACTGGAGTGTCTCGAAATGAAATAAAGATTCCCAATATAACTTCTGCTATTATATAAAGCATGACAGATATAATAATAAAGACTAGTGTTAAGGGATCACCAACAAAGGAAAGAAATTCAACTTGCTTCTCGTTACATATAGTTTTCTCTTGATTTGGCCATTCATTGTCCTGACATTTGAGACAGTTTTCCATATCTGCAACAACATTAAATTTATATTACATATTTAATCTCTATCTATCTATCTATCTATCTATCTATCTATCTATCTATCTATCTATCTATCTCTCTATCTATCTATCATCTATCTATCTATCAATCTATCTATCTATCTATCTATCTATCTATCTATCTATCTATCTATCTGTTATCTATCTATCTATCTATCTATCTATCTATCTATCTGTTATCTATCTATCTATCTATCTATCTATCTATCTATCTATCTATCTATCTGTTATCTATCTATCTATCTATCTATCTATCTATCTATCTATCTATCATCTATCTATCTATCTATCTATCATCTATCTCACACTAATCAGCCCTGACAAGCTTCCTGCACCTCTTTCTCTGTAAGAGTCAACCCCTTAACAGTAAAACTCTGCAAGTGCTTATGTCTCACAGTGTTTTCTAACCAGAACAATTACATAACACTGCCCTAACCATAATGCTCCATGGTGTGTGTGTCTGGTGTGTGTCTGCCTCTCTCCTCCACCCCTCTGTAGCTCACTCTGACAGCCAGAGACAGTTGTGGAGGAGTTTGCTGTGTGAGCGCAGAAGAAGAGAAGATTCCTGCACAGACTGACTCTGGTTTACCTTGTAGCAGTGATGGGTGGCAGCACACTGCAGTACGCAGTCTCTTTGAGTCTCCCGAGACTTCCACACTCGGTCTTCCCAGTCCCCACCCAGTCTCCACAGAGGGCAGGCACGCAGTCCGACTCCAGCCAACCAGAGTGAAGCCGTGGAGAGGAGGGCGTGTTGGGGCAGCACATAGCAGCTCTTGTGACGTCCACACTCTGTCTCCCCACCTACCCAGTCTCCACACAGCCCAGCCAGCCAGCGAATCGGGGGTGGGGCGTGCCGGCACAGCAGCAGCAGCAGTCTCTCTCCTCTCCAGCGAGCTGCCCTGCAATCAGAGGGAATGAGGTGCCTTCCGCAGTAAGCTGGGGGAATTTGATGCGGGCCAATTTAAAATGGATCGCGGGCCGCAGTTGGCCCGCGGGCCATAGTTTGGACACCCCTGATCTATCTATCTATCTATCTATCTATCTATCTATCTATATCATCTATCATCTATCATCTATCTATCTATCTATCTATCTATCTATCTATCTATCTATCTATCTATCATCTATCATCTATCTATCTATCTATCTATCTATCTATCTATCTATCTATCTATCTATCATCTATCTATCTATCTATCTATCATCTATCTATCATCTATCTATATCGTCTATCATCTATCTTTCTCTCTCTCTATCGATTGTCCATGTCTGGTGTTATTTTGATGATAATATTGGGTGATTTATTACATACATCACTTTACAAGTTATGTATACACTGTTTAAGCTCAATGATGATGTCACACGGTGGGTTTTTGGGTTAAATCTTATAGTTTTAAATATTGGGGAAGGCACCATTTCTGTTTGTTGATTCCTCATAACTAGGGACTTTAAGTACCGTAGAGGATGCTCATTTGGATCCTGTAATAGCTAATGTACCAAATGTATCTATTGTGTAAGCTACTGTATGCTGGAGAATGAATAGGGCACTATTACTGTGGAAGGTGAAAAAAAACATTTTTAATATATTATTAGTAAAAATTGTAGTTTGGGGTCCCCTTGAGAAGCGAGAATGTGTAGTTTAAATAGGTAGCCCAAATATATGTGTGGGAGTCTTGAGAGAGACACGTTAAAGGGATACTGTCATGGGAAAAATGTTATTTATATTTAAATGTATAATTTTAATAAAAATAATGCTGCTCCAGCAGAATTCTGCAGTGAAATCCATTTCTCAAAATTAAAAACAGACTTTTTTATATTTTTATATTTAAATATAATGCAGTTTTGCCCTGCACTGGTAAAACTGCTGTGTTTGCTTCGGAAACATTATTTTTGTTTATATAAATAAGCTGCTGTGTAACAATGGGGGCGGCCATTCAAAGGAGAAACGGCTCAAGTTACACAGCAGATAACATATTCGCTCTGTAGAACATAATGGTGTTATCTGTTATTCACTATTCATTTTTGTGCCAAATAGCCTTTTTTCAATTACCACCATTATATTATTATTAGCAGCTTGTTTGTTCCTGCTTTCCAAGGAGCTTTCAGCAGAACAATTTACCAGAAGTTCAGCTTGTAAATAAAAACCTATGAAACCTACATTACTTTTGGGTATACAAAGACTTGCTGGATTTGCAACAGTTGGAAGAAGTATCCTACTCACTTATATTTATATTACTCATTACCTGTTAAATTTGAGATCTCCCCATGTGAGCATGGAACACAGTCATAGCAGCAGGTGACCCCTGATTTCCCTGGGATTTTTCTGTAGCCAGGAAGGCAGTTTGGGGAGCACTGGGATTTTAGAGTCTGTAAATAATAATTGAAATGGTTCTTCAATCATCTCCTGGCTTCATAATTTGTCTTGTGCATGTGTGATGTCATTGCATGTGCATGGATAACAAAAACATTTGGCAATTAAAAAATACACTAGCAAATTAAAAATACACATTTTTTTCTTTAATTCTTCCTCTCCTGACCTCTAATCTTAATAAAATTAGGGATTTATTTATCAAAGGTCAAATTTATTTGATTTTTTTTTATTCTAATTAATTCAAATGTACTCACAACTCAAATGGGGGTTATTTATGAAAAACCTTGAATGTCTAATAATTGATTGAATAGTTCCGACACGAAAATTCGAATTCAATTCAAATCGAGTTTTCCTCCAAAATTTTAATCCCCAAATTCTAATTTAAATTTGAATGTGAGATTTATCATACCTCAACCATGGAAACAGCTCTAATTTGAATATTCACCACCTAAAACCTCCCAAGTTCATTTACAAGTCACTGGCAGAGGTCAGTTGAACCATTTGAATATGTTAATTGCCTTCCTGACATTCGAGTTATTTCTCAGAGGGAAAACTCCATTCGAATTCGATCTGAATTCCATTAGAATATTCAGGTTGGGACTATTCAGTCGAATATAAGACATAAATAACCTCCCATTCGAGTGAGTATATTTGATTTTATTACAGTAAAAAAAAAATTCACATAGATTCAAAATTCGACCTTTAATAAATCTGCCCACAAGTTGTTTTTATAAAGCTGGATTCTTTTCCCAAATACAAATAAATAAAAAATGGTTCTTTTTAAACTGAATTATTTTGCCTGTGGAACTGTTTCAGCTGGCCATAAATGGGTAGATGTTGAGGTACATCAATGAGTTTGTCTTAGACAAGTAATTGCAAATGGGAGGCATGAAAATGTGATGTGAAATAGGGATGTAGCGAACGTCGGAAAAAAAGTTCGCGAACATATTCGCGAACTTGCGCAAAAACGCGAGCGGTTCGCGAACGGTTCGCGAACCCCATAGACTTCAATGGGAAGGCGAACTTTAACATCTAAAAAAAAAATTTCTGGCCAGAAAAATGATTTTAAAGTTGTTTAAAGGGTGCAACGACCTGGACAGTGGCATGCCAGAGGGGGATCAAGGGCAAAAATGTATCTGAAAAATCTGCCTGTGTGTGCTTGGAAGAGATAGTGTAGGGGGAGAGCTGTTAGTGATTTCAGGGACAGATGATAGTAAGTTTGCTGGCTAGTAATCTGCTTGATACTGCTCTGTATTGGAGGGACAGAAGTCTGCAGGGATTTGAGGGACATTTTAGCTTAGGTAGCTTTGCTGGCTAGTAATCTACTGTTCTCTTTAAACAACTGCCATACGTTGACCTTGTAGGCATTGTTTGCCCAGTTTTTTTGGACGCAGCCACTGAAGCACAGTTGCCAGAAAAAATATGCCATATAAATGCTGAAAATAGTCATTTTTCGCCATACGTTGACCTTGTAGACATTGTTTGCCCAGTTTTTTTGGTTGCAGCCACTGAAGCACAGTTGCCAGAAAAAATATGCCATATAAATGCTGAAAATAGTCATTTTTTGCCATACGTTGACCTTGTAGGCATTGTTTGCCCAGTTTTTTTGGTCGCAGCCACTGAAGCACAGTTGCCAGAAAAAATATGCCATATAAATGCTGAAAATAGTCATTTTTTGCCATATACGTTGAGTCAACGTATGGCAAAAAATGACTATTTTCAGCATTTATATGGCATATTTTTTCTGGCCTCTGTGCTTCAGTGGCTGCGGCCAAAAAAACTGGGCAAACAATGCCTACAAGGTCAACGTCGTTGACCTTGTAGGCATTGTTTGCCCAGTTTTTTTGGCCGCAGCCACTGAAGCACAGAGGCCAGAAAAAATATGCCATATAAATGCTGAAAATAGTCATTTTTTGCCATACGTTGACTCAACGTATATGGCAAAAAATTACTATTTTCAGCATTTATATGGCATATTTTTTCTGGCAACTGTGCTTCAGTGGCTGCGACCAAAAAAACTGGGCAAACAATGCCTACAAGGTCAATTTATACACTAATACAGCGATGGATACGGATTACGTAAAATATATTATGGCTGCTTGAAAAAAGTCACTCCGGTGTTTTTTCTGGAGACGGTAATATTATGGATATTTAGACAGAATGTGAACAAGGTCACACAGCTAGATGGCAGTTGGTTGAATAACACACTGGGCAAAAAATGCCTACAGGGCAAATAATGCCTAAAAGGTCAACTTATACACTACTACAGCGATGGATACGGATTACGTAAAATATATTATGGCTGCTTGAAAAAAGTCACTCCGGTGTTTTTTCTGGAGACGGTAATATTATGGATATTTAGACAGAATGTGAACAAGGTCACACAGCTAGATGGCAGTTGGTTGAATAACACACTGGGCAAAAAATGCCTACAGGGCAAATAATGCCTAAAAGGTCAACTTATACACTACTACAGCGGTAGTAAAATAAAAAAAAGTAAAATAAAAAAAAATGAATATTAAAAAAAAAAAATTAAAGTTGGTGCTGCTGAACTACTAGGAGCAGCAGATTAGCACACCAGTCCCACTCCCCAACACTGCTAGACTAATAGCACTGGGCTCTTATAGTAGTAGTAGTAGTAGTAGTAAAACAACAAAAAAATAAATAAAAGCAGTCCTTACAAGGACTACTGTTATTGCAGCAGTCAGCAGATGAGATCAGAAGCAGGACAGCTGCCCACTGCAGCTACATACAGAGCACTGCAGTAGAAGGTAGATTACTAGCCAGCAAAGCTACCTAAGCTTAAATGTCCCTCAAACCCCTGCAGACTTCTGTCCCTCCAATAACAGAGCAGTATCAAAACGATTACTAGCCAGCAAACTTTCAACTGTCCCTGAAATCACTAACAGGCAGCAGCTCTCTCCCTACACTATCTCTTCAGCACACACAGGCAGAGTGAAAAAACGCTGCAGGGCTTCGGTTTTTATAGGGAAGGGGAGTGGTCCAGGGGAGAGCTTCCTGATTGGCTGCCATGTACCTGCTGGTCTGGGGTGAGAGGGCAAAAAAAAGCGCCAACAATGGCGAACCCAAAATGGCGAACGTCGCGCGACGTTCGCGAACTTCCGGCGAGCGCGAACACCCGATGTTCGCGCGAACAAGTTCGCCGGCGAACAGTTCGCGACATCTCTAATGTGAAATTGCATCTGTTGTTAGTTACTTTACACTGATACAAACTATACATTTATAGACAGACATAGTTTACTATGGATATTTTTGTTGCTGAATTTGGGGCTACACTAATCATTAGTACAATAGATAAGAATCTTGCATTTAAAGGTATTAAAGAAAGTGCATCAAGGCTGTGCAGTTTATTTGGGGTTGGTTGAATGAGGGCACATCTACCTCAAAATAAGGGAGGTAATGGCATTCATGTAATCTAGTAGCCATGTTTTATTTGTTGTTTGTTTTTTTTCTTATATGTTTTATTTGTAGACCTTACTGCATATATATAATAATTTACAAAATAGTAATTGTATTTAATTCATTGGTAACATTATCTTGATAAATGGGAATTTAAGAACTAAAGGCATATGCTTCCTACCTGATTTTTGGTGTCCTTCTTCCAGGTTATTTCTTGAATGTTTATTTCAATATTCAATGTGGATTCTGACAACATCATATTTCCAATAATCTTATCAACTACACTCCCATTAGACGTCAGATACCAGTTCAAAATCAAGAACTCCCTGTTAACTTCTCTGAAATCTTTATAACGAGTTTCTTTCCCCCAGGGGTCCTTGAAGTGCAGATTTCTCATATAGTGGTGTAACTGCACAACAGATATAATAAGTTGCATATGATCATTACAATGGAAGTTTGGAGAATAAGGAGCAAATAGATTTGGGGTCATTGAAAAGAACAGCAGTATAATAGGTGCAATCATTGATGCCATTCATTTAAATATATTTGTCCCTAAACACCTGAATGTATTTGTTTCAAATACAATTGCTCACAGGCACCTTTTGACATATGGGGACCCAAGTGCAACCTCCTCCCTAAAGTGCTGGTTATTCCAGGATTACTATTGCCGGCCACATCAATAGGAGCAGCAGACTCGCTCTAAAGTATAACATGAAGATCGTATTGTAACACCAACAACAGAAATGTGAACATTTCCGACTGCAAACAACTCTGTTTACAGTTACCCCTGGTTCATAAAGATGCGCAAACATGGACACAATGAAACTGGAATGTAACAAAAATAAACACATTGCAAATTGTGTCTGAAATTGAACTTAGAATATTGCACTTGCATTCTTAAGTGAGCCCTATTGTCTACTGAAACCACGTATTGCCCTAGGCTCAATTGTTTAGACTTTGGATGGAAGTGCATGAACAATAAAGGCCACAAAATGTTTTTTGTACACACTCAACATAGTTTTTACCTTTTGTTTTAATCATGAAAAATATATTTTTGTAATGCAAGCCCTATTCATTGACCTCATGTTGAACAACACACACACACACACTTGAGCACTCTGTCCAAAATGTCTGCTGCTACACCAATCCCATGTGACATAACTGACCATGGTCCAAAGACATTGAGGCCAACAAAAGTGAAAGGAGGATCAGTTCCTAATCTGTCAGCTGGTATGTCAGCTAGTTATGGTGAAAGAGCAATGTGGCAAGGTGACAAGAATGCCTCTGGGGGAAATGAGAATACTAACTGGTTAACAGGTAATTACAAGAAATAACTACAAATAGAAAATGACAAAAGTGATCAATTCACAAGTAGATACAAAATTAAATACACATTTCCTGTAATAACTCACTATTCCTTGAGAAGCCATCATGTGATTTTTTTCAAAGTGTTGGAGCCTGTTTTGTATGTCTTTAATTTTGTATCTCTGGTGCTTTACTTACTTAGCCCTTATCAATTGTATACTCCAAGTAACAGACTTCTTTCAACTTAATTGCAAATGTGTTTCATAACCTCTGGTGACCTCATATTCAGTCCCCTCAGAAAACTCTCATTTGTGCTCCAGTATACTGTATGCTGACCTACTGTATGTGCACTGGGTTTCTTTTTGGAGGGATTGAACTTGATGGACTTTGATTTATTTTCAACCCAACTTAACTATGTAACTATGTAACTATAGGCATGCTTGCTTCATACCTATTCACTAGTAATACACAGCAAATGTCATTTACTGGTCACCTGCTTAATGAAACATATTATTAGTTGCTATTGGTCACTGGGACTGGGCAAACGTATATGGGGGTCATTTCTATTCTTGCATCATTCTCTGTAAAACTGTACATTTGTGTACAAACTAAAACAAATAATACAAGTATTGCATAAGAAGAGCAAATGCATATAGATTTAAATAAAATAAAGATTTTCTTTAAATATTTTTATTCACTGTTCTTAAAATGTTTTACCTGTTTCCCATGCATGTTTGTTGGGATGTGTTTATCCTTGTGTGAAAGCATAGTATCCAGGGCATGTGCTATTGTATATACTGATTTGTACACTTCAATATGGTATCTAAAATTATAATCCAGTTCTTTAAAATTTTTTGTCTCAGTGCTATTTATAATATACGTGTTGTTAATACCCATTTCATACCATTCTGTAGGAAAAGGTTCCAGGAGAGCTTTCAGTAAAGTGGTATCTTCTGTGACTGATAACATATAATTATTGAACAGATTATTTAATCCATCTGATTGTTTATATGGATAGATATAAAATAAACTGCCATTAAACAACAAGCTGCAACCATAGCCATAGTCACCCCATGACAATGTAGCTACCAAAGTCTTTTCATAAATCACTGTTTCTAGGGTGTTTAGTGAATCAAAAATTAAATCAGACGGTGTCCCACACAAAATCATAACCTCAGCAGTCGATATTCGAATTCGTTCAAAATTTTTCCTATTTGTGTGAGTATCTTGTGAAATAGTGATAATGATGTCAACACAGACTCCATGTTTGATGATCTCATTTTGAAGGTTCAGGCTCTGCTTCTCTCCACTGTCATTAGCAGGGGCCAGAATAATCACCCAGGTCCATCCTAACTGTTCCAACAGCCTTGCCACAGCGATGTGCTGAATATCATCATCCAACCCTGCACTAAAGAAATATGGAAACATCCTTCTGTCACTCAGTGTAGGATCTGTGGCGCCATAACTGATCTGAAAGCAAAGAATCAACATATTCATAAGCCAATGACTTATTCTTAAACATATTCTTAAAGCTTTCTCATGATATTAACTGCACAAAATATCCTATTATGAAATGTAAAATAATACAGTAAGCACAATATTTTAATCTTTTTTGTTTTATCACAGAGACAAAACACTGACACCTGTTTCACTCATTTTTTACAGATTTTACCACAGATAAAACTGCCATTTTATTTATAAATTTGTGTAAATTTAAGCCATCAAATTAGTATACACAAGGTCAATTTAGGGGTCTTTACATGACATGTACTTTGCTAGACCTATGTACAGTGGGTATCAAACTGTACAGTGGACCCCTGAAATCCATTCTTTGGCTGTTTTATCTGGTTGCCTAATGACCTGTAGGAGGTAAAATGCTGCAACATTGACATTTTTAAGGTGATTATGGAAATTTCCAATTTGGAAAATCCCCAACTTTAGGAAAGTTTGTGGCTTGGAACTTTGGAGTAAGCAGACAATTGGGAAATATGTACTTTCCAAAAATATACAGTATGGCTTTCTGGGTGAATAAAAACAGTAAATGTAACCGAAATTACAGATCATGTGGGGTATCTTAATCTTGGGGCCTCCACATGCCATGCACTTATAGAAACCTATACATATTGGGAATCAAACTGTTCAGCAAACAACTGTAATTGATTTTTGGGAGGTAAGATGCTGCAAAGTGGAAGCATTGAGGTGGTTTTCAGAAATCAGATTTTCAGGGGAATCTACTTTTCAAAAATATATGGCTGGAGTGAAGGCACTTTTTTGTAGTTTAAACCCTCATAAAATGATGTGAATATGCTGATTTTTCAGTAGCTGATAGATAATTTAGGGGTATCTTCATCTTTGGTCCCTACATGCCACATAGGTAAACCTACAGTATGTACATTGGGCATCAATCTGTTCAGCGGACCCCTGGTGTTTATATATAGGGTGTTTTAGATGCGTATCTCAAGATGCTTTCGACTGGAAACTTATAGATCATTTTTCAAAAATAGCACAATTTTTTCATTAAAAAAATGCTACATTTTCCTCAATTTGTCAGAAACTGTTCTTTCCAATACTGTAATGTTTTCTAGGGAAAACCTTGTATTAGTGGAGAAACATGCAGATTTATAGAGTGGTGCTTTGGAAATTTGGTAGTCTCTGCTGGGAGTTTTTGTCATGTACAAGTGAAAAATCGCTATAAAACTATGTGCATATAAAGGTATGTGTTTATATTGAGGAAAATATATTTTTTTTAGAAGCTTATATACATGAAGTTGATATACATGAATGAAAACTTTAGCAAACTCATGCAGGGTTCCAAAAGGCTCCAGCAATCATAAATAGGGATGGACGAATTTGACCCGTTTTGCTTCGCCAAAAATTTGCTGCAGGCGAAAATTTGTCAAAATGCATTAAAGTCTATGGGCATCAAACTTTTTTTTTTTTGATGCACGTAATTTACACAATTGGAGAAAATTTACGAGAAAAGGAAGCACAGAGATGCACTTTATTAGTATCTGGGTGCTGCTGAAAGAGAACAGCACCTGCACCTATTTCAGAGGCATCAACTTCTACCATGAAGGGAAGAGATGTATCAAGATGGCAAAGAACAGGGGCAGAATTGTTGAAAGGCCAACACTGCTGCTTCTGGCCAGATGCTAGGCTCAGCCCCCTTCTTAGTAAGTGCAACAATTGAAGCTACCAAGGTTAAAAACCCCTTAATAAATTGAATATTGGAGGTTCTGGGATGAGACCAAGACAATACTACCTGAACCTTGGTAGGGTCCACCTCTAGGCCATAATGAGAAATAATTAGTGATTAAATAAATTCCCAAAACTGCAGCGAAAATTCGATGGTGAAAAATCAGCCACATAAAAATGTAGCGCACATTAAAATTATTTAGAAGCCCATTGACATGAATGCATTTGGACAAAATAGTCGAGCATGGCGCATCAATTTTGACGTCCATTGACTTCCCATTGACTTCAATGTGTTTCGTAAATTGTTCGTTGTTTCACAAATTTTGCGGTAAATTTGCACATTTTTCTGTGAATCAAAATTGGGACAAATTCACCCATCACTAGAAATAAAATAATCTAGAAAAGGAATGCTGTTCACTTCAAATGTACACTTCTCTAATTGCATACAGTTTATTCTGCCAAAGTCTAGAAAGGACTAGACAAAAATGTTGTAAATATCAGTGTATCTTCTAAATAGACATCATGAATTTGTCCAGAATATCATGAAAATGTCATTAACAAGGTGTTGAAAGACAGCTGGGACATTGCAGAGGCCTAATGGTATTATTTAATATTCATTCTGCCCATCCCGAGTATTAAAAGCAGTTTTCAATTTTTCCCCTTCCCTTATCCCAATCAAATTATAAGGTGAACAAAGATCCAGTTTAGAAAAGATTTGGGTACCTTTGACTTGGTCAAATCATTTAGAAATTAAGGGAAAGGGTAGTGGTTCTTAACTGGGATTTTATTGAGACCTCTGTAATCAATACATGACCGGAGACCACTGCCCTTTTAAGCAACAAAAACCCAGCTCTGGCTGGGGAGGTAGAAAGTCTAATAAAGCCCCTTTCTAGGTTTTCTTTGATATATTCCTTCATTGCCTCAGTTTCAGGCAGAGAAAGGGGTACGTTCTAGTGGAGTAGAGGAGTGGTCCCTGGTAGTAGTTCTATAGAACAATCATAGGGTCTATGAGATGGTAATGTTTCAGCAGCTTTTTTGGAAAACACATTTGCATAATCTCCATAGCATTCTGGAAGACCCTCAAACACTGCAGTAGCCAAGCGTAAGGGGTATCCAATACAGTTTGACTTACAAGCAATACCCCATTCTAGAATCTCCCCAATATTCCAATCAATTTGTGGATTATGCAGTTTTAACCTAGGAAAATCCCAGGGATAGATGCACACTGGGTAAGATGAAAAGAAATTTCTTCAGAATGTGTGCACCCAATGGTCGTATGGAATTCAAGGGTTGCCGATTGAATTAGCCCACTACCAAGGGGTTTTTCATCAATGGCCTGGAGTCAGTAGGAACAGTAGGAATGGACATCTTATCAGCAAATGTGATGTCAAGAAAATTCCCTGCTGCCCCTGAATCTACAAAAGCTTTAACTGAAACAGATGTGCTGCCCCAGGACAAAGTTACCGGCACAAAGAGATTAGAAGTTGTTATTTCAGGGATAATTGTACAACTATAAGAATTCCCTGCTTTTACTGGGCAGTTTCCCACATAGTGACCATTACCTTCACAGTACATGCAACGATTATTCTGCCTTCTGTGTTTCTTTTCCATTGCAGAAAGAGGATGCCTAACAACCCCTAAATGCATGGGTTCTTCAGGGACAGAAATAGGGCTTCTTAGTTTCTCTTGCTGTCTCTCACTAAAGTTTGAATCAATGTTTATACATAACTTGATAAAGTCATCCAGAACTCTGGCTAATTAGTGGTGCTTGCGAAGTAAAGCATCACTACTGTTATCTTGCAAACTTATTTTTATTCTTCTTCCGTATGAAAGTTTGGCGCGTAACTAGTCCCGCACCGTTTGTCCTAGACCCATGAATGAGGTGTCAAATCGTGCGGCTTAATCGGGAATGGGGTGGTATGACTTTTCTAAGGGGTGGGTGGTTAATTGCCCCTTGCGAGGGCAATTAACCACCCCGAAAAGTCCCATAGATTAACATTGAGGCCAACTTTTGACGGATTCTAGCGCAGAGAGGGAATCTTGTAGAAACGTTAAATTTACCACATTTGAAGAGGTTTGCGACCTGTGTCAGATGATACCCCACACGAGGGTATAAGTTTTACCCCCGGGGCAGGAGAGGTCCCCAAATTTGCCCCATTGACTTATAATGGGGAATTTATCGAATAATTAGTTTGTCGCAGACCCATGAATGAGGTGTCAAACCGTTCAGCTTATTCGGGAATGGGGTGTTGTGACTTTTCTGTCCTATTTTGGGGACCCAAAAAAGTGAGCGGAGCCGCAAACAACCAATCAGATTTTCCCTATTGACTTCAATGAGAAAATGTAAACAGCTGTAATTCTCACAGTAATAAAGCCAGAGCTCCCAAACTTGGCACCGTGGGTCACTGGGTGACTGCAGCCAAAATTTACAAAAAGTGGGCGGAGTCTACAACAGCCAATCAAATTTCAGCCATTCAATTAAATAGGAAAATTTTAAACTGCTGCCGCTCTTAGACGGTTAATGGCAGCCTCCTCAAAGTTGGCACAGTTGGTCACTGGGGGACTGGGATTAAAATTAAGAAAAGTGGGTGGAGCCAAAACCAACCAATCAGATTTCTTTGATTGGTTTTAATGGGAAAAATTAAGAAGGCTGCCATTCTCTCAGTATTGATGTCAGGGACCTTGAATATCACAAATGTGGTCGCTGGGGGTTTCCACTTCAAGTTTAGAAAAAGTGGGCGGAGCCACCAACAACCAATCAAATTTCATTCATTGATTTTCAATAGAAAAAAATAGAAATGCTGCCATTTTTACACATTAAATGACAGCATTCCCAAACTTTGGTATGTTAGTCACTGAGTGACTGTGGTTCACAATTAGGAAAAAAAGGGGCGGGGCAACAACAGCCAATCAGATTTGGGCCTGAGTTTTGCCACGGCAAGCACCACTCACATTTTCTTCAGGAAATGTACCTCTCTAGTTTATCTTTAATATTTTCTGCAAGCCCAGTTTTTAAAATAAGTTTTCTGAGCAGCTGCCGCTATAATTTTGAAATTCATAGAATACTCAGCTACAGAGCGCTGCCCTTGAGACAAATGTAACAGGGTAGCCTCAGCCGTAGCAGTATAATCAGGTTCACCAAAAATAGTTGCTATAGTAGCCAGAAACTCTTCAAAATCACAAAGTAAAGGGCTATTGTGCTCAATGATAAATGAAGCCCAAGTAAGTGCTTTTCCTTGCAAAAGGGTTAATATAAACCCCACTTTAAAGGCATCATGAGAAAATGTAACAGGCTGGAGTTGAAAGTGGAGCTTGCACTGGTTAATGAAGCCCCTGAAATGTTCCCTTTCCCCACTACATTTTTCAGGAAGGGGCATTTTAGTAACTTGGGAGTAGGGATGGACAAATGTTTTCGCCTTGTTTCGCCGCAGAGGCACATGGACTTGTATGTCTTTGCAAGTCAAAAAAAAATTGCCGCGCATCAAAAATAATGTTGATGCCCTTAGACTTTAAAGGGCGCTGCCGACAAATTCGCCCAAGCCTACTTGGGAGGGAACCTGTGCAGAAGTAACTGAAAATGCAGGAGGGCTCCCCTGCAGCAATAGTCCCTGCATATGCTGCAAGTTTACATGCAAAGTAGAAATTAGCTGAAACATAGAACTTACTTAATGATTCAAACTGGTGAGAGTTTGCTCAGTAACAGCAGTATCCTGACTAGGTGTAGCTTCCTTATTAGCGGCCATGGCCCATTATAATGTCACGATCGGTAACCCAAAACCAAGAACCACTGCCAAGATCCTGGTTGCAGCTCATACTTCTGCCTATAATAGAGCCCTCTGATACTTGGGTGCCGCCAGTGAGAAGCAAGGAAACTAGATCATATAATGAGGACTGAGGTAGCTTACAAGAATTAGGGTCAGGCAGGCCAGGTCAAAACCAATCAGAATCAGGATATAGGCAGGGTCACAATCAGAATAGCAGAACAGAATCACTCCCAGGAACTATACTAGACATACCTATAACACACATGGGAGGAAATGAGAGGTAGGGGTTTATAGGCTGGATAATTAGATATTTAGAACAGGTGTGGGTTAATAGAAACTACCTATAGCCATCATTCCTGCCTGGGCTTTGCAGTCTGCTCAAATAGATGAGCAACAAGAAGACTTCACAACAAGCAGTGAGTTCCTGATCAAAATACAGACATGTTGTTACAACTAAATGCTAACTGGGAGAAAGCCTAATCTATCAAAGATGAAAACTTTATGGTCAGAATTAGTGATGGACTAATTAATTCACCAGCCGCCAATTTGCATCAAAATTATTCGGCGCCCATTGACTTTAATGCATTTGGACAAAATAGGCGCGCGTCAAAATTGGACATATTCGCCCATCACTAGTCAGAAGGCTTTGCATACTAGTATGACAAAAAAAAGCTCAAAGTGTAGAAAGGGAATTTTTGTAGGATATGACACAAATAGTCCCTCATACCTGGTGTATTACCCAAGTGCTGGAAAGGTATTTCAACACAGGCTAGTAAAGTTCATCAAAAAATAGATTCAATTACCTTTAATGCTTGGTGCCTATTGATGCAGCAACTGCAGTAGAGCACATCAAGGCTCCCTATCTAAGTGTTGCACTAATGTTGGAGGCTGTAATAAGAGAGGTCAGGAAATACAAGTGATTGAAACCACAAAGACTAAATCATTGTAAAAGGATAAAATATGTGTGAATCACTGCAAAAGTGGCAAAAGAAATGCTTTCTTTTTTCTGAGGAAAAAAATATTTGTTCTCTTCTGTTTCTGTGAGTTGATCTTTCACTTAACACCCTCAAAGCCCCCTAAAACAATAAATTGATACAATTCTATTTTGAAGGTTCAAGGTCACATTAAGAAACATACCTGTGTGTATCCATATATAGTCAGCAGCTGGGCTATAGGCAGGGATGTAATTGAATATTTATCTCCAATAAATCCAGCAATTTGCCCTTTGCCTCTACAGGAATAATTAGGAACCACATTCCCAGGCCCAGATAATATCTGCAGGACACTCCCTATAGCAAGACAAGGATCCAAGCAAGAATCAAATACATGATATCCCAGAGTGATGTTGGGTAACAGATCCAAGTTCTTGTTGATCTCATCAATGGCAAAGATTAAGGTGTGAATTGCCTTATAGTATTCTAAATAAGGCCTGTGGGAAGATATTGAGTGTTAGCATCCAGTGATCAATTTAAAGTACCTTCTCAAAAACGGTTATTCTTTCTCCTTTGTAGGGACAATACTTATGCTTGGCTAGCTCTTTGGTTGTAGTGTCCACCATTCCTATATTCTGTCATCTGATCCATGTTCTGTCTGTCTAGTCTGGGCATCATAACAAAAGCAATATCAGAAAGAAGGGGATCAAGAGGAAATCTTGGGGCCTTCAACACAGTCCTTCCTAAACAAAAATACATGGTTCCACTTTCACTGCAAAAAGTGAAATTCTATTTAATAAAGCTCAACATGACACCTTGTAGGGATGGGGGCAGATATTCAAAGCTGAAAAAGGAGCAAAGGCACAGGATACATAGCAGAAAACAGATAAACTCTGTAGTATACAATTTGATTTTTAAGAACTTATCTCTAATCTACTGTGTATCCTGTGCTTGAATGGCTGCCCCCATGGCTACACAGAAGCTTGTTTATATAAACTATAGTAGTACTTATCTGTTATCTACTGTGTATCCTGTGCTTGAATGGCTGCCCCCATGGCTACACAGCAGCTTGTTTATATAAACTATAGTAGTACTTATCTGTTATCTACTGTGTATCCTGTGCTTGAATGACTGTCCCCATGGCTACACAGCAGCTTGTTTATATAAACTATAGTAGTACTTATCTGTTATCTACTGTGTATCCTGTGCTTGAATGGCTGCCCCATGGCTACACAGCAGCTTGTTTATATAAACTATAGTAGTACTTATCTGTTCTCTACTGTGTATCCTGTGCTTGAATGGCTGCCCCCATGGCTACACAGCAGCTTGTTTATATAAACTATAGTAGTACTTATCTGTTATCTACTGTGTATCCTGTGCTGGAATGACTGCCCCCATGGCTACACAGCAGCTTGTTTATACAGTTTAAACTATAGTTGTTTTTGAAGCAAACACACCAGTTTTACCAGTCCAGGGCAACACTACATTATATTGTCATTCCACTGTATAGGTAAGTTGCCATGAGTTAGGAAATGTAGGGGGGAAGGAGGGGAGCCCCAAAAAATTTTTCGATCTTTTTCAGCCTATCACCCATAATGTAGAAAACACGCCAGCGTTTTTTGTGACTTAGAAAAAATTTTGACTTTCTTTGAAGCAATCCCTATCTACTCTATTGCGCTTCGCCAGGTCTGAGGTGGCGAAGGAAGTCTAGTGTACAAGGTAGCGTTCAGTACACTGCGCGCGTTAGTGAATTTGCGTAGTTACGTCGCTAGCGAAACTTCGCCAGGCGTAAGGGTGCGAAGTAACACTAGCGTTCATTAGTGAATTTGCACAGTAACGAAAATGCCAAACGCTAGCTAAGTAACGCTAGCGTTCGGCACTTCGGCGCTTAGTGAATTTGCCCCTTGGTATGTTATACAACTGATCTTCATTATTTATTTATTTTTATATTTTTTTAATTTCTGTCTTCTTTTGATACTTTCCAGCTTTCAAATGGGGGGGGGTCACTGACCCCATCTAAAAACAAATGCCCTTTAATGCTACAAATATATTGTGATTACTACGTATAACTCATCTTTATATTCGGGTCCTTTACAATTAATATTCCAGTCCCTTTTTATTTAAGTCAGTGCATGGTTGCTATGGAAATTAGGACCCTAGAAAACAGGTGAGACTGCAAAAAAAATTTAAAAAAGCTAAATAAATCAAAAACCACAAATAATTTAAAATTGAAAACCAATTGCAAATTGTCTCAGAATTGGGATTTATTAAATTCTGAATAAAAAGTACTCAAACTCAGACCTGCTGAGTTCATGTAGCAGTCAATGGGAGAAGTCCTGAAGATATCCTGATCTGCGCTGGGTTTCTGCAATAATCCGAAGAGTTCATGGTTTTTTGGCAGTCAAAACGAAAAAGTTGTGGTATTCAGATTTATTTTTTCACGATTTTGAGGTTTTTTTTCCAAAAAATACATTTTCGGGAAAATGTATTGATAAACAAGGGGGAAAATCCATTTGGATTTGGTCGGAGTAGTGTTAAGAAAATTCTGTGATATTTTTCGATTTTTCATAAATAATCCTTAAAACTTTGTCCATTTTAGTGGCTAGTCCTATTCCTTAAAATAGAGGTATGGGATCCGTTATTGTAATTAACACTTACATTCTTTTTTTTGGTAGACTTAGGAGACAGAGAAATTGAGAGAGAGAACAAGATGATAGATAATTTCAAATAAAGAGAGAGAGTTATACAGTTTTGTACAATGAAAATATTTATTTGGCAATATATGTCCCAGAAACAAAAATGGGTTGAAGAGAAATTACATTTTAAGACATACAGTACACTTGCAAATATTTAGATTGTTGTGGTCTGTTAAAAATTTTTTTTTTTCATCAACCCCTACATTACTTGCAGGTCAAAATCACTCACTTTGTGCAGTCGGGTAATGATCTAACAGGTCCATTAGAAGTGTATTTTACAACAGTGTTCACAGAGAACACCCCTCCAATGATGATGTCTCCATCCTGAAAGTATTTGTATTCATACTTGGGCTTGGTGATGTGAATACGGCACTGTGAGTCTGACCCACTCAGCTCAGTACTGCAGGGAGTTACCCATATGGCTGCCAGGCAGAATATAATTTTCAGCTGATCAGATAAGGGACCTCTGGTGTACATCCATGTAGAATGTATCATTTCCCTCACTCTTGTTTATGAGGCTGCAGATTTATATATCGTGTTCTCTGAATGTGGATGTTTTTTTCACTCTGTGGATGTATTTATATGTGTCCTTTACTCAATGCCCATTGCTATTTCTCTTGTGCCATTTATGAACTTGCAATTCAATTCTTAAAATATGTAGAGCCTCTAGTGGATCCTCTCTAGAGGTAGTCTATCATTGCTTAAGGTTTTAAGACTTTTTTGTTTAAAAGTTTAACTCTACACTTATAAGTTGTCTTTTTTCACTTTCGTATTCTAAACTAATACATTGGATTCTATTACATTAATACATTGTTATTATTTTAGTTTATAGCAGAAAAGATCCTGGTTTTACAAGAATGCTAGATATATGTGTGAGGAAAAGTTGAGCTATGCTAATTACTAAAAAAATGTTGTTAGGCCTAAATAGAAGCTTATAGAGGCCTACATAACAGAATATTAACTTACTGTTATTTACAGTTAACAGTATGCAGTCACTGTTGTTTTCTCCTTTAATGTGTTTATTACTAAAAAGTATGCGGAATTACTCAGTCCAGATCATATAAATCATTTCTCCTGTCTAACATTGGCATCTCATCATGTGTTGTTTGGAATAATCTAGAAATTGTTAAGCGTCAAAGGAATTCAAATTCATAAAAGAAGACAAGGATGAAGCATGAGGATTGGATAAAATATTGGGTAAACAAGATTTCTGAACAATAATTGGTTAACATATTGGACTGGGAGGAGAATATTGGACTGGGAGCATTGAGTCTATAAAAGTAAGTTAGGAATTCATGGCTTTTGGAAGAACTAGGGGGTTATTTACTAAACTCCAAATTTATCCAATTATTTTATTTTAAAAAAAAAAACACAACTAAACTCCCATGCCTGATTTGAACTTATTTATTAATTAAAAAACTCAAATTGATCAGATCGGGAAAAAACCCAATAAAATCGAGAGAAAATTGTCCAATTTTTACAGATTTTCGGCTAAACCCAGCACAAACTGCAATAACTTCAAATTAAGATAGGTGCCTCTCCCATTGACTTACAAAGGACCTCCACAGGTCTGAGATGGTGGATTTTCGAATTTGGGCTTTTTGCAGCGTTGGGGTATAATAAATTTTTTTTTTCCACAAAAAAATTCAGTTCAGATAAATTTGACGTTAAGTAAATAACCTCCTATTTACATTGGTATTATCCACCAGTTAACCAAGTTTGACTGGCAAGCAAAAAAAAAAAAACCTGGTCTTCCAAAAAGGGGGGATTTTACTAAAGTCAATTTTAGCAATCAAGTTTAATGAGGGCTAGTGATGCATTTCTGCGAATTTTCGCCATTCTGCAAATTTTCGGCAAAGAAAACAGGTCAGATTCCCTATAACTAATGAGGACATTATAAAATCAAATTGAGCAGTTTTTGTTGTGTTTGTCATGAATATTATACAGATGACTGTCAGAAAGTCTGCGGATGCAGAAACTGTGATTCATTTGAACACGTGACAAAAGAGAGCCCAAAGGTAAAGTAATGTCATTTTAGCCTTGGGAAAGTCAATTAAAACTGCACAATTGTGCCCAAAGTGCAGAATAATGCACCTGAATGGCATAAATTAAGTGGAAACCTGTGGAGATTGCTGATCAGGCTTCAGTTTCTGTGGAAGTTCAAAGAGAAAGGCTCCACAAGTGTTTCCTCATGTTCCTAATGTGTATATACTGTACACACACTCACACTGACCCCTCCATACACTCACATAAACTATACATACCAATATAGATAATCATTGCAGATTTTAGTATCATAAAAGCTTTAGAAATTCTGCTTGTCCAAGAAATCATCCAAGCCTCTCAGAATCAGCCATGTCAACATCATCCGGCAGGGCTCCTCACTGTGAAGAACCTCGCTTTGAAGAACCACCTGCTCTGCTTCTTTTTCTCTAGTCTGAAGGTTGATCTCTGTGCATTGATCCTTTTTATGAGAAACAAAGATCCCCACTATCTGTCTATATTGAATGCCATCTAATATTCTTAGAAAGAGTAAGCATATCCCCTCACAAGAGTCTTTTTTATCCCAGTAACTAGTGATTGGTGAATTTGTCCCATTTCGCTTCGCCTCGGCGTTCCCGTCTCCAGCAGCGCCAACTCAAAAATGGCAGTGATCATGACCGACGTGGGATGACGCCATTGTTTTATATTCCGCAATATTATCCGTTTAGTACTACAGCCATGACATTGACTTGATGACATCACACGCTCAGCGCCAACTTTGAAAATAAAAGGACTTCCAGGTCATGGGTTTGATGCCCAAATTTAGGAATTGCTGAATCGTGTTCCTTGTTTTCCTAAATCTCCTGAATTACTGTTTCCTAATTTCCTGACCCTTGGTTTGACTCTGATTCTGATTCTTGCTGCCTGCCTTATTGAACACTTTCCTGAACTTAACTAAACTTATGCCTTTTGGATGCTGCAAACTTGGACTTTAACCCCTGGCTACTTCCTTGGTCTGGACTTCTTCTCTAGGAGCCGATAGGCCCCTGACAGTATTATCGGGCCATGGACCCGACTGAGGAAGCTATGCCTGATGTCGGAAGAGCTCTCCAAGGATTGGTGTCCTACATGGAGGATTATGAAGCTCAGCAGATCCGCATTGGGCAAGCACTCGCTACTCTTCTCTCCCGCATGCCTTCTGTGACCCCGGTCTCTGTAAGTCCTCCCACCGGCTGTTACTCCTCCTTCAGTGGCTTTATCTGCTGGTGAGCCCTGTATTCCCCCACTGCCTCACTATAATGGGGATCCTCAAGCCTGCAGAGTTTTCGTTATTCAGTGTCTGATCCAATTCAAGTTTCAACCCTCGCAGTACTTCAGCGAACGAGCCAAGTTGGGGTTTGGAGGGAAAACAATTAGAATGGGAAAGACCACTTTCGGAGAAGAATTCTCCTCCGACCTCCAATGCCAAGGCCTTCCTCCAATCCTTCCATACTGTTTTTGACCTCCCCGGCCGTGTCGCTAATGCCTCTTCCCAATTTCTACTGATTCGGCAAGGAAACCGCAGTGCCAGTGAGTACGCCATTGATTTCAGAACTTTGATGGCTGAAACTAACTGGAACATTGAGGCTTATGCAGCGGTGTTCTATCAAGGCTTGTCAACCATACTCAAAGATGACTTAGTAACCAGGGATCATCCTGAACTATTTGAAAACCTGATTGCTCTCACCATCCAAGTAGACATCCTTCTCTGGAAGCACCAGTTCGATAAGAAGCAAAGCAAAAGATTCCTGCCTGTTCTAGCACCACACTTCCAGAGATCCCTCCTTCCTATTCCTGTTACTCCTCCTCCTGTCACTTCTTTGGAGAAACCTATGCAGATTGGTTGGATGTGTCTCACTGAACAAGAAAAGTTCCGGAGACATGCCTTTATTGTGGAGGAAAAGCCCATTTTGCCAATCATTGTCCCTTGAAGTTGAGAGGATCTCCATGTTTGGGTAGAACAGGGGAATTTTAACTGGGTGGCATTGAGCCTGCATCCCAAAAGAACTCTCACCAATTCCTGTTGCCATTACAGGTTTGGCTTCCTGATAAGATTATCGATGTATCCACTTTTCTTGATTCCGGGGCTGCAGGAGATTTCATGTATGTCGCTTTTGCCAAGTTCCTGAGAATTCTCCTATTCCCTTTAGCTAATCCTCTGAAGGTTTTGGCGACTGAAGATCAACCACTAACTTCTGAGATAATTTCTGAGACAACTGGAGAACTTCCATTGGCGGTTGGATCCATCCATCAAGACAAATTGTCCGCATCCGAGAGGGCGATTAATGGAAGATGGCCTTCAACACCAGAGATAGGCATTATGAATACTTGCTAATGCCCTTCGGCCTTTGTTATGTCCCTGCTGTCTTCCAAGAAATTGTGAAGGACATCTTCAGAGATCGGTTGGAACAATCTGTAGTCGTGTACTTGGATGACATTTTTATATTCTCCAAGGACTTGGAAAGTAACCAAATAGAGGTGAAAGAAGTCCTCTCCCATCTGAGGGAAAACTCTCTTTTTGCAAAGCTGGAGAAGTGTGTCTTCGATGTTCCTAATATTCCCTTCTTGGATTACATTATCTCTTGTGAGGGATTTAAGATGGATCCTTCTAAAGTTACTGCAATCCAAGATTGGCCTCTTCCCAGTTACTACCGATAATTTATCGCACCTGTCTTGGATCTCATCCAGAAGGGAGGAAAACCTAATGCCTAATGCCTGGCGCCCTCACCCTAAAAGACTCATTTGTTTCTGCTTCTGTCCTTCTACATCCTTACTTCCTACAACCCTTCTTCATTGAAGTAGATGGTTCTGATGTTGAAGCTAAAAGATGGGAAACTACACCCTTGTGACTGTTTTTTAAAGTTCTAAAGTGTAAAGTTCTATCCTGCTGAGCAAAATTACGACTTCGGGAATCATGAGCTTCTGGCAGTTAAACTTGCCCTTGAGGACTGGTGACACTTCCTGGAAGGAGCCCCTCATCCTGTAATTATTTACACTTCACAAAAACTTGGAATTCATTCAGACTCTTAAGAGAATAATCCTTGTCAGGCTTGGTGATTCAATTTTGTCCTTATATATCACCCGACTCCAGAAACCGAAAGGCTGATGCCCTATCCAGAAGCATCTTTCCTGAGAGATGCATCAGTGAAGAGTAAAAACCAATTGTTCCTCCAACAAAGATAGTTGCTTCTTTATACCCTCAATTGGCCAGCCAGATTATATCTTTCCAGTCCTCTGCTCCTGCTGATACCCCCATAGGTATGGTATACGTGCCACCCGAGTTCTGCATTCCCATCCTTCAGCAAAGCCATTGTTCTAAGCAAGCCAGACATCTGTGTACCCAAAAGACTCTTGAGCTTGTCAGTGGTCTCGTTTGGTGGCCAACTCTTTGGAAGGATGTGAAAGACTTTGTGGTGTCTTGTGCCGTTTGTGCCTCTTCTAAGTCCAGTCATTCTCATCCTAGCAGACTATTGCAGCCTCTACCCATTCCCTTCTGTCCTTGGACTCATTTATCAATGGACTTTATTGTGGAACTACCACCTTCCAAGGGGAATATTGTGATCTGGGTAGTTATTGACCACTTCAGTAAGATGGCACATTTCATTTCTCTTTGAAAACATCCCTTTGCCATTGAACTCTCTCACTTGTTTATTCTATATATGTTCCCTACTCTATGGCTTTCCAGTGGAGATTGTATCAGACAGAGGTTCCCAGTTTGTGTCCAAGTTCTGGTGTGATTTGTGTAAGAACCTGGGTATAACCCTCCAATTTTCCTTTGCCTATCACCCTCAATCCAACTGGGCAGTGTAGAGAGTAAACCAAGTGCTGGAATAGTTCTTGAGAAACCACGAATTTCGTGTCAGGATGATTGGGCCAATCTACTTCCCTGGGCGGAATTCTCTCATATTAACGCTTGTCACGCCTCCTCTGGTAGACCACCCTTCTTGACAGTATACGGGCAGCATCCACAAGCCTTCCCTCAAGACTTTCTCTTGTCTGATGTTCCAGCAGTGATGATCACCTAGCCCACATGTCTGCCATTTGGTCTGCTACCAAAGCCAATTTGGAAAAGAGTTTCATGTCCCACAAAAATTCTGCTGATTGTAGAAGGAAATCTTCCCCTTTTTACAAAGAGTGGCTTTCAAAGAAGAATATACATTTCAAAGTTCCTTCCCCCAAGTTGGGTCCAAAATTTGTTGGTCCTGTGGCTGTCAGACTCCAGCTTCCTCCTGAGAAGCGAATCCCTAATGTGTTCCATGTGTCTCTACTAAAACCAGCCATCACTACTCACTTCTCTTCTGAGCAAACTCCTCCTTCTTCTGTCACTGTGGATGGCCAACAGGGATATGAGGTAGAAAAGATCTTGGATTCCAAAATCTCTAGAGAGTCGCTACAATTTCTGATTCATCATCATCATCATTTATTTGTATAGTGCTTACAAGATACGCAGTGCTTTACCTTACTTATAACAACAGGGAATACATGGTGGATAACAAACAAGTGTTACTGAGTACAATAGGATTAGAGGGCCCTACAAATTAGAGTTTACAAAGTAAAGGTTAGGGTACAATTGAGACATTAGGATTTTAGAAACAATTTGTGATTTTTGATACAGAAATGATTGATAAATTAAGGTACATTGATAAGCTTCTTTAAACAGGTGGGTCTTTAAGGAGTTTGTAAAGTTTGTAAAGAAGGAAAAAGTCTGACAGTTCGAGGCAGAGAGTTCCAGAGAAAAGCAGAAGTCCGAGCGAAGTCTTGTAGACGAGAATGGGCAGAAGTGATCAGAGAAGAAGCGAGGCAAAGATCAGAAGCAGAGCAGAGGTTGCATGAAGGAGAGTATTTGAAGATCAGAGATGAAATATAGGGGGGGGGCTTCATTATTAAGGGCCTTGAAAGTGGTGTTAGTAATTGAATTTGATTCTAGAGGAAATTGGGAGCCAGTGAAGGGACATGCATATGGGAGCAGCTGATGTTGAGCAACGAGATATATGAATACATCTAGCAGCCGCATTTAGAACAGATTGAAAGTTGTGAAAGGTGACTTGTTGGAATACCTGCGAGGAGTAGGTTGTAGTAATCAAGGCGGGAGATGATGAGAGACTGAATCCAATGCAACACGATTTTGCAAGTGTTTGAATGTGTGGTGAAAAAGACAGATGCATGTCTAGGATAACTCTTAGGCAGCGTGCTTGTGTGGTGGAATGAAAGGTGGTGTTGTTTACGGTGAGTGATATCTGAGGCACAGGGGAAGATCTTGGAGGAAATATAATGAGTTCTTCTTCTGAAAGGTTCAGTTTCAGGTGGCACTGTGACTTCCAGGAGGAGACAGCAGAGAGAGAGTCTGTAACTTGGGAAAGGACAGAATTAGAAAGATCGGGAGTAGACAAGCAGAGTTGGGTGTCATCGGCATAAAGGTGAAAATGAAGTCCAAACGACTGAATACATTTTCCTAGAGAAGTTGTATAGAGAGAGAACAGCAGAGGGCCTAGAACATAGCCTTGAGGAACTCCGACAGAGAGAGGGAACATAGTAGAAGTAGAGTTAGAGAAGGAAACTTTAAAGGAATGGTTAGAAAGATAAGATATAAACCATGAAAGAGCAGTGTCACGAATGCCAGCGTAGTGTAGAATGTCTAGGAGTGTGTGGTCAACTGTGTCAAAGGCTGCAGAGAGATCTAGAAGGATTAGTATTAGAAGGTTTTAGGTCCTAAGGAGTGTTCCTGGGTAAAACATACCGATGTCCATGCTCCTCGACTAGTTTCATCATCATCATTTATTTATATAGCGCTGTCAAGATACGCAGTGCTTTAGTTTGTGATTTCTACAAACAATTCCTGAAGAAACCATGAGGTGGTGGTCTAGTGGCCCCCCTGAGGGACGAGGTACTGTCAGGAGCACCCGATGGTGCTCCTGTCTCCAGTGGCGTCATTTCCAAAATGGCAGCGCCCATGACCCACTTGGGCGGACTCTGGCGTCATGACGCTGGCGTGATGACGTCACTCGCCTGGCATGAACTTTGAAATAAAAAGGGCTTCCAGGTCACGGGTTTGATGCCCGATTCCTGGTTTTCTTAAATTCCTGAATTACTGTTTCCTGGATTTCTGACCCTTGGCTTGACCCTGATTCTGATTTTTGCTGCCTGTCTTATTGAACACTTGCCTGAACTTGACCACATTTACGCCTGACCCCTTTTGGATACTGCAAACTTGGACCTTAACACTTGGCTTCCTCATTGGTCCGGACTTCTCTGCTAGAAGTTGATAGGCCCTGACACCCTGTGTATATAGCCTGTATGCTGCACATCATCACGGGATCATGGGATTTGGTCCAGAGGAGAGATGTTGGGTTGTAGTCAGAGATACTCATGCTCCTCGTTTGGTAATGCTTTTTCACAAAAAGTTTCCTGGGAAACATTGGGAGCCCCCAGTGGGGGAGACTGATGCCTCTTTAGTCACACTGGTTCTTTATCTTTTCTGGTGGGTGTGTTCCAGTGGACTTTCCCTCACATTGTGCTCATGCTCAGCACCTATGGTACTGCATGCATGTGCGTTGGCAGTGATGCTGTGCCATGAGAACGTGCATCAACGTCATTTTTGTGCAAAATTTTTCAAATAACAAGCACTCTGCTTAATTTTTCAATGCCCAAGCTGATCTTACTCAAACTCTTTCTAGCCTGATTGTCATTTGATCTTTGAGACTTCTTGCCTGCCTCTGACCATTTGCATGAACTTGACATGTCCTTAGTCTGATCCCTTGGTACCACGCTTCTGAAATAACCTTGGCAGTGAGAAGGATCCCTGTCAACTTTATACATAAAGAAAATTAATGGCTTAGATATTGGCAAACAAAAATGGCAGGAAGAGGAGTTCTGATCTGATGTGCACTCTTCTTGCTCTATTTTTTCTTGAAATTTTATTTATGCTTTTAATGTATTTACATTTCCCTCTTTTCTATTAGATTCCATTTACCTCTCTCTTCCTACTCCCTTGTGATTTATGTATGTGTCTCCAGATATTTGCTTAGAAGCTAGTATGGATATTCTGAGTAAAATGAGAGAGAACAATGAAGGGAATTTGGTTAAAGGTGGCAAAATAAGAAAAAATAGGATAACAGAACTTAAATAATGAATAGAGAATAGGATGGAGAGTGGGAAAATAAAGAATCAGAGTGAAAGAGAGACTGATACAATGGCTAGAAATGTGGGTAGAAAATGAACAAACAAAAGATAAATATTTGCTTCCATTAAATGGAAGAGAAAATAATGAATGTGTGAAGAGTAGAGGGAAAGAGACTGAGGGAAATTAGGAGATACAAACAGAGAGAAGAAGAGGCAAAGTGATTAGAAAGAGAGAAGAACTGAAAGAAAAAGTGAGAAGAAAGAATGAAAATGTGAGTGTGGGAAGGTAAGAAAGAGGTGGCAAAATAAGAACAAAATAAAAAGATCACCTCCCACACCGAATGCTCAACGCTCTGTACTCACATCCGAATCTCACAACTGAGGCACAGCGCTGCAAGGGGAATTCTGGAATCCTGCTTCCCCCTTTTCCTCTTGAGGATGATGCGCAATAGTGGAACAAGCGGTTGTGAGATTCGGATGTGAGTACGGAGCGTTGAGCATTCGGTGTGGGAGGTGATCTATTACGGTCAGTATCTTTTCTGTTTTGAACAGCGGCCTGCTGCAGTGTGGTTGGACGAACACGATTGCATAGCGATTGCTACACCACCATGGCATTGGGATCCGGACGTCCATTGGATGTACATAAGTGATACCCCCTTTTCAGCGCCTTATGTTCACATCATATAGCCTGAACTATTCTGGGCACTAAATATTTAACCCCACACTGGCTCCGCCCTCACATACCGATATATATCATACTACTCATTAACTTTACTGGATTAACTAACTCTTCCGCCACCGAATTGAGTACCCTATTGGCGACTTATACTACAGCTGCGATGATTTATCGCTCTCCTCTTCTCATGAACATTTAATTACGGATCTATCCAGATTGATGTTCCATGCACTTGATCAAATGTTTGTTACAACTGAAATACTTGGAGGCTTCCATTAACAGCGTGCACGTAGCCTCTCTTACTGCATTGTATCCAATAGTGAGAAAAAATAGGGATAATGGGATCCCCACCCCCCAAGCAGCGCTGCTTATTTTAAATGGTTTTAGCAATTTTGGCATGGTGATAATAAATATTGCTTTTTAATACTATTTGTATGGCCTTGGTTATCTAGTATTGTTTATTCGCATTTAGAGGCTAAGTCCCATATTGGTGTGGGTAAATAAACAAATTTTGTGTTTTCAAAGTTGGCCACGGGGGTCATTATCTTGTAACTTTGTTAAACATCTCTGCAAGACCATATGCTTAGTGTGGTCTGGGCTTCTTAGGGATTATCATAAATTATCAAAACAGCACAAGTCATCATCATTTCATCATCATTTATTTATATAGCGCTGTCAAGATACGCAGTGCTTTAAGTCAAATCATAACTGCCAGAAGCCGATACAGCAAGACTGATTAATAATCAAAATATACGGACTGCACAGAGTCCTGCATTCTCATGTAATCTAATGTGGATTTATCGTTTTTGTATTGTTTAATACTAACTTTCTCCAACTCTCAAGAATCAGTGGCTGCAGCAAAATAATCCTTCAATGAGAATTAGATCTGGCTCCATGACCTTTGTCCTTGCAGCTGGAGTTGGAAACATGTAAAAGGATTTAAAGGCAAAAATAAAAACTAATTCTTACTTTATTAACTGAAAAAGAAACCTATCCACATTATACTTCAATTAAAAAAATTGCACCATTTTTATAATGACTGTATTCAGTGAAATTCTCCCTTCATTTACTTGCTCTGACTGCTGCAGATATTAATCTCTACTCAGTCGCCAGCTGTTCTACAGGGAAACAAACAAAGCTGCTCAAGTTCTGGGAAGTCCCTCCCCCCTGCTATTTGAAAGTATGATTCTTTCTCTGCAGAGAAGTTAGGGACCATCTGAAGTTTACAATCCACAGCAGTCAGAGCAAGTAAATGAAGGGAGAATTTTACTGCATGCAGTCATGTTTCTTTTAAAACAGTAGATATTTTTTAATTAAAGTATACTGGAGATTTATTTTTCATTAAATAATTGCCATTGGGTGCTCCTGATAATTACACATTCAGACATATCCAAAATGGATAACCATGTCTTTTTTTTACAAACTACTAAGTTGCAATGCTTTCCCAAAATTGTCAGTTTGGATAATGTACCTGAAAATTGCCTCAAAGTTTCCTGTTTCTAGTATCTTTTCACCCAAATAGCATTAGGTACCAAGGAAAAACATACTAAAAATTAATGCAAGGGGTCCACTAAACAGTTTTATGCCCATTGTGCATAAGATTGCACCCATTGTGCATAAGATTACAAAGTATCTGATGTCTACAGACACCTTTACTGCATTTTCTAAAAAAAAAAAAAAAGAAATATATTGAACCCCTCCCCCAAAACCATATATTGTTTGGAAATTACACATTCAGACAAATCCAAAATGGGTAATCATGTCTTTCTACTACAAGCTACTGAATTGCAATGCTTTCCCAAAATTGGCAGTTTTGGTAATGTACCTGAAAATGTCCTCAAAGCTTCTACTTTCATGTTATCTCCCATATAGCACAAGGTACAAATAAAAAATATCCTAAATATGAATGCTAGAAGTCCATGGAACAGTTTGATGCCCATTGTTTATGGGATTGCCAAAGTATCTGGTGCTTAGAGACCACAAAAAGAAGTTAGCTCATACAAATTGCCCTGGAGGTCAATCAACAGATTTACTGCATTTATGGGGTAAAAACACAAAGAAATAAGTTGACCCCCAAACTCATTTATTTTTGAAAGTACACATTCAGGTGAATCTAAAATGGGTAGCCATGTCTTTCTACTAAAAACTACTGAGTCGCAATGCTTTCCTAAAATTTATGGTTTTGATGCTCCAGAATAAATTGTAAATTACTCACCAAATAGTAAATGTGGTCCGGGTGCACCAGCAGTACTGAGAAAACCACGCGCACACTCAGGCCCTTCGTGAGGTAATGCTGGTGCCCAGGACCTGAGGGAGACGGCACTCCCAATGGATCGAGGAAAGAGAGAAAGGTCTGGCACACAGAGCAGTTTAAACCGGGGTGCAACCCCTGGTGTGTTTATTGCATCAACAACGCTTCGTCACCTGACGAAGGGGGAACGCCCTCCGAAACGTTGTTGATGCAATAAACACACCAGGGGTTGCACCCCGGTTTAAACTGCTCTGTGTGCCAGACCTTTCTCTCTTTCCGGGTGCACCAGCCCCAGCCCCCCAGCTTTAGGGAGAGAACAGATGTGTGGAAAAAGCAGGGCTGACCGGCACTCAAATGGATCCACAAGACCAAAGAAGATCAGTTAAAAAATAATTTATTTATACAAAGTTAAAAATGAATATTTGCATTTCCACCTGCCCTATGCGTTTCACACCCATTCAGGGCACTTAATCATGAGCTTGTAGAATACGAAAGGTTTAGTTCTTACTAAGAAAAAGTCATGAAAAAAGTTATAGTATATGTATACAAACTAGTGGGGAAAGGGAACAATGTGTTATAACAATTTAGATAGAGTGGCACATACTAAAACGTGTGGTTCAATTATTCAAATAAGACCTGCTCCATTTTAATAGATGTCTCATCCAATATTAGCAATAATCTGAACCTTTTTATTCTACTATGAGAGTGGCAAAAATGATACTATGGCTCTCTGGTGCCCTTAGCAGAAATATTTTTTTCCCATTTTTTCCCATTTTTATGAAAGCCTGGGGCACTTAATCTAAGGCTGAGCATAGGCATCCAAGAGCATATTCTTATAGCAAGTTATTCATGATTAGCAAAGTACATCAAAATCTATAATTCAGAAAGTTATTTTTTATTTTATAAGCTTCAAATTATGGATAGGCTGTCCCCCATAAATGACATTTTATCCAAATAATCTAAATTTAAAAAAAAAGATTTTTTTTTCTCTGTAATAATAAAACATTACCTTGTGCTCGATCCAAAATAGGATATAATTAATCCTTATTGGCTTGTTCCTCTAGTCTAATTACCTGTGTCACATACACTCAGACTAGGAGCTCTCCACTTCATATCCAATCACAGTGGGACCTATGCCCAGAACAACCCACCAACCCACCATGTTATGATGCCCTGCCATTTGACATCATCACGTTGCACTTTGTTGAGAAAATTCTACATAAATAGACGCTGAATACCCAGGTTCAATGCCTGAATTTAGGTCTTACTCTGTGAGTTCCTGGGTGCACCTCATTTTTTTTAATGACATGATTCTAGGTTCATGATTTTTGGTTCCTGATTCTCCTGCTTTCATTCTAAGAGAACTCTACCTGCCCTGACTTTTGCCCTTGAGCTTCTTTAACCCTTCAGATACCATATATTTGACTGTGTCTGTTTTCCTGTTCTACTGATGTTTTTTCACCTCCCACAGCAAAAGGCAAAGAAACCCATATTCTGCCACCTCCATGCTAAAATGGGGATCCTCAGGCCTTGGCTTTGTGAAAAAGTGCTTCATACAATTTGATCTGCAAAGCTCACACTATGCTTCTGAGTGTGATAAATTGGGATATGTATGTTATCTCTATATTGGATGAAAAGGAACTGGAATAGGCAACCCCTTTCTGAAAGAAAATGTTCTCCCCTACTTAATGATACCAAGGTCTTCAATAAGAACTATTTTGTCTGTCTTTCATGCTCCTCTTTTCATGTACCTGCTCCTCGTCCTCATGCAGATTCGCCAAGGGAATTGCAGTGCTAGCAAGTATACTATTGTATTCTGAACATTGGCTGTAGAGACTGCCTGAAACAATGAAGAATATGTGACAGTCTAATGGCAGGGGTTGTCTCATAAGATTAAAAAAAATTACTTAATTCCCAGAAAACGGATGATTGGAATGCTGTGAGGTACTCACAGTTTACTGAAGCCAAATGAGAAAATGCTCCTGCACCTCCCACAATGGATCAGTACCTGAAGGTGAGCCAGGATTAGCCACATTCAGGAGTGTTAGAAGTGCTATGGCAACAACACTTCCAGACAAGGTACAAGTACGTCAGGCTAAATTGTATTTAAAGGATGAGCCAGAGTCAGGACAGGCAGCAGGAATATTCAACATGAGAAGTAACAGGCAGAGAGTCTAGGATACATGTATAAAGATACACTTTAAAGTCACACTGGTAGGCATTTATCACTTTGTAAGGAATTAAAAGCTGCCGTGTCTTTTTAAGCACATTGCACATGCACACCATATTTGCCATGCAAATTCATGCCGCACATTTGCAAGCATTCAACATGATGCCAGTAGCGCAGTGGACCAGAGGAAATGCACTTGCCCAAACATCTCACCTTATACTGCATTAAACAAGCCAGGCATCTGGGAGTTTAAAAGACTTTGGAACTGTTATGGTGGCCATCTATGCAGAAAGGCATCAAAGACTTTATCACATCCTGTACTGTATGTGCTACTTCAAAACCCAGTCACGCCTTGCTGTATGATCTTCTTCAATCTCTACCTGTTCTTTCTTGTCTTTGCACCCATTTAGCCATGGACTTTATTATTGAATTGAAACCTTCCAAAGGGAACACCATCATATGGGTAGTAGTAGATGGCACATTTTATTCCTCTACGCAATGTATCATCAGCTATGGAACTCTCTCAACTCTTTATTCTTCATATTTTTTGTCTTTGTTAAAATGTGTTCAATGTTCTCAATTTATTTCCAAGTTTCGTCAAACTTCATGTAAAGCTCTTGGCATAACTTTCCAATATTATTTAGCCTACCTTCCTCAGTCTAATGGAGCCAGACTCTGGAGTTAACCAGACTCTTGAGCAATTTTTGAAATCAAATGTGTCTCTCCGTTAGGATGATTGGTCCGATCTCCTTCCTTGGGCAGAGTTTGCCCAATGCTTCTCGTTCTTCTACTGGAAGGTCATGGTTTTTGTCTATGGTCAGCAACCACTAGCCTTTCCCCAAGACTTCCTCATTTCTGATGTTCCAGTAGCCAATGTCCAAGAGATCCAAATGTATGCAATCTTGTCTTCCACTAAATAAAAATGATTTGGCACAAAAGAGCCATGCTAATAGAAACATACAGTATATCAATTCTTCTTTACTCTGAGATGAAGTTTGATCATCTACCAAAAACATACACCTCAAGAGTTCTTCTCCAAAATCGGGTCCTAAATTTATTGGTCCCTTCTCTATCCTGTGACTGTCATCAACTTCTACCTGAGATATGTATTACCAATGTTTTTCATGTGTTTCTGTGAGAACGCATGCTGGTGTCCTGTCCGGCGCAGGCGCGGACGCGCTAATGCGCGTCGGCGTCTGACGCAGGACGCCGGCGACGGACGCGGAGGCGCCGGCGACGGTCGCGGGCGCAAGGACGTAGGCGAAAACGCCTGTGACGGACGTGCTGGCGTCAGCTCCGCGACGTCAGCGCAATGACGCCAGTTTGGCGCCAAAACTCCTGTATTTAAACCCAAACCAGATTAACATGCATTGCCTGGTTATTAGGTTATTTGACTGAAACCCTAGCGACTCTGAACTTTGGATTCCCGATTACTGACCTTTGCCTGAACCCGGACTTTGATTACTGCCGCCTGTCTCGACCTTCTTGCCTGTTTACCGATTACGAATATTGCTGCCTGCCTTTTGACCTCGGATCTCCTGACTACGTCTTTGCCTAATCCCTTGTACTTCATTGAACGTCTCACTGGCTACTCTCCACAACCCTGCTCCCTGTTCCACTCCAGGTGGGTAGCGGTTGTGTGAGGCGCTTGTGGGTTCATTAACTTCTGCTCCAGCCTCTTCTACGTCTGGATTATACTGGTAAGTCCTGACAGTATAACCAGGCCAAAGATGGATCCAGCTGAAGGGGCGTCCCCGTTTGCAGTCCTGACGCAACAGTTATCTTCTCTTACGCAAGCCGTCCGGGAGCTGCAAAGTGGCTATGCTCAGTTACAGGAGCACGTTAGGACCCAACCACCGGTTGTTCTCCCTTCCACGGCCGCAGCAACTCCTCCGGTTCCAGCGGAAGTCCAGGTGATAACTTCTGAGATTTCGGAACCTAAGGTGGCCTTTCCGGAGAAGTTTGCGGGTGACCGAAAGTTGTTCCGGAATTTTAGGAGCAGTTGTAAGCTACTGTTTACACTCAAGCCTCATACCTATCCCTCTGAGCAGACCCGGGTAGGGGTGATTATCTCTTTCCTGACGGGAGAACCACAGACGTGGGCTTTTCGTCTTATGGATCGCCACAGTCCTGCATTGGCCACAGTAGACTCCTTCTTTGATGCCATGGCAGTTCTTTTTGACGATCCGCACAGAGCCACTACTGCTGAAGCCGCCCTGCGTGACTTGAAGCAAGGTAGCCGCCCAGCAGAAGACTACACCCTGGAATTCCGGCAATGGGCAGATGACACGGAGTGGAATCCGGCTGCCCTTAAGAACCAGTATCGCTTCGGCCTTTCGTCTGAACTAAAAAATGAATTGGCCCGTACTGGCATTCCCGACAGTCTGGAAGACCTTATTTGTCTGGCCATCCAACTCGATCGGAGGCTCAGGGAGCGCAGACAGGAAGAAGAGGCAGAGAAAGCAGGTCTTCCACCGTAGTCTTGGATTTTACCAACCGATCCACCTCCTATCAGAATGCCTTCCATTTTTCCTCCAGCTGTTCCACCACCCGTCTTCAGTGCAGCCCCAGAGCCGATGCAGATTGGAGCCATTAGATCTGCGTTAACTCCAGAGGAACGGATCAGACGTCGCAGACTCAACCTCTGCCTTTATTGTGGACAAGCAGGTCACTTGCTTTGGGGTTGTCCGATTTGTCCAACGGGTAAGAGGATTTTCAAAAGAGACTTTTCCAGTTGCCATGTTCCCGTGCCTCTCCTGACTGTCTCTTTGTTGTTGCAGTGGGGAGACAAGCGGGTAGAGCTTCAAGCGATCCTTGATTCTGGGGCCAGCGGGTGTTTCCTGGACAATAAAGTGGCGCTGCAGTTCCAGATCCCACTCCAGTCCAAAAAGAATCCCATAGCCCTCCGTGTGGCAGATGGTTCCCTGATTACCTCGGGCCCTGTGGTGCAAGAGACTGTCTCACTTTTTGTTGTGTTAAATAAAGGGCATGCTGAAGTCATGAACTTTGATGTAGTTTCTTCGCCTCTATTTCCCGTTATTCTGGGTCTACCCTGGTTGCAGAAACACAACCCGTCCATCAACTGGACTACCGGTGAAGTGAACTTTATCTCAAATTTTTGTTCTTCTCAATGCATTTTCTCTTTCAATAGAGTCTGTTCTTTGTCTCCTGCTTCCGAAATTCATAATCTTCTTCCTCAAGCTTACTGGGAATTCACGGACGTTTTCAATAAGAAAGGGGCAGATAAGTTACCTCCTCATCGTATTTATGATTGTCCTATTAACCTTCTTCCAGGGGCCCAGATTCCTTTTGGACGAGTTTATCCATTGTCCGAGTCTGAACTATCGGAACTTCGTTCTTACTTAGATGAAAATTTAGCCAAAGGCTTTATTCGACAATCTTCTTCTCCAGCAGGGGCTGGGATCTTCTTTGTTGAAAAAAAAGATCATTCCTTAAGGCCGTGTATTGATTACCGGGATCTGAACAAGATTACTGTTACGAATCGTTATCCACTTCCTCTTATTCCTGAACTTTTTCAACGTTTGGCGGAGGCTAAAATCTTTTCTAAACTGGATCTCCGTGGCACATACAATCTCGTCAGAATAAGAGAAGGTGATGAGTGGAAGACGGCTTTTCGTACACGGTATGGGCATTTTGAATACCTGGTCATGCCCTTTGGTCTTTGCAACGCTCCTGCAACGTTTCAACATTTTGTCAATGATGTTTTCAGAGACTTCCTAGACATATTCGTTATCATATATTTGGATGATATCCTTGTCTTTTCTAATTCCTTGGAGGAACACAGATCACATTTAAAGAAGGTGCTGGCTCGTCTACGTATTCATCAGCTTTATGCCAAGATTGAGAAATGTGTTTTTGAACAAGCATCTGTGGACTTTTTAGGTTTTCTGCTTTCTCCGCAGGGAATTCAGATGGACTCCAGGAAAATCTCCGCAATTCTTGATTGGCCAATTCCTTCTTCCAAGAAAGCTGTCCAACGTTTTATTGGTTTTGCAAATTTTTATAGGAAATTTATAAAGAATTTTTCCCAGGTTATTCTTCCAATTACTGAGTTGACTCGTAACAATCAAAAGTTTTGTTGGTCACCACAAGCTCAGGCGGCCTTTGAGAAATTGAAGGCACTCTTCACTTCAGGCCCAATTCTTCATCATCCTGACGTTTCCCTTCCTTTCATCCTGGAAGTTGACGCTTCAGAGCTTGCGGTGGGTGCTGTGTTATCACAAAGAGCTGGGTTTCAGGAGGATCTGCATCCTGTTGCTTTTTTTTCTCGTAAACTGGCCAAGAGCGAATGTAACTATGATGTTGCCGATCGTGAACTACTTGCCATCAAGTTAGCACTTGAAGAGTGGAGGTATCTCCTTGAAGGATCTAAACATCCAATCCTCATCTTTACGGATCATAGGAATCTAGAGTACTTACGTTCGGCCAAGAGGTTGAGACCCAGACAAGCAAGGTGGGCTTTATTCTTCATGAGATTCAATTTTCATCTTACATATCGACCTGGGTCTAAGAATGTTAAAGCAGATGCTTTGTCCCTGTTTTCTTCTGAAGACGAGCCGTCCTTGGTTCCTGAAACAATTTTAAACTCTAATAATTTTCTCCTGCTACAGTCTACCCTGGTTGATGGAATTAAAGACGCTTCCTCAAATCTCTCTGAACCATCGTTAGTTTCCAAGGAGGGTCTTCTTCTTCATCAAGGTAAAATTTTTGTTCCTGAACCTATGCGCTTAGAAGTCCTCAAGAATGTTCATGATTCAAAATTGGCAGGTCATCCAGGTATCAAGAAAACTATTATCCTGGCCAAGAGACTATTTTGGTGGCCTGGGTTGGCTAAGGACTGTTTTCAATTTGTTTCGTCTTGTGAAGTCTGCTCTAGGTCCAAGGACTCTCATTCTCGGCCTATTGGGCTTCTACAACCTCTGCCGGTGCCTTCTCGTCCATGGGGTTCGGTTTCTTTGGATTTCATTTCTGATTTGCCGTTGTCTTGTGATTGTTCCACAATTGTCGTTTTTGTGGACCGTTTAACAAAAATGGCTCATTTCAAGTTGTTACCCAGACTTCCTTCTGCTTCTGAGACTGCTGATACCTTCATTAAGGAAGTGGTAAGGCTCCATGGTCTTCCGGATGAGGTGGTGTCGGATCGAGGACCACAATTCACTTCTCAGTTTTGGAAATCGTTGTGTGGAGCACTCAACATTTCGGTGTCCCTTTCCTCTGCCTTTCATCCCCAGTCCAATGGTCAGACCGAACGAACTAATCAGACTCTCGAGCAATATCTGAGATGTTATTCTTCATACCTCCAAGATGACTGGGTGAATCTTCTTCCCTTAGCCGAGTTCGCCTATAATAATTCCCATCATTCTTCAATCAATCAGTCCCCCTTCTTCGCAAACTATGGTTTTCATCCAGTAACTTTTCCCTCTGCCATTGTTTATGACATTTTAGTTCCTGCTGTCAAAGACCGATTAACCTTCTTATCCAATAATTTTCAAAAGATCCAGGAAAACATGAAGCAGGCCCAACAAAATTTCAAGATGTATGCCGATCGGAGACGGAGAGGGGACCCAGAGTTCAAGGTGGGTGACCGTGTTTGGTTATCAACTGTTAACCTTAAGCTTTCTTGTCCCAGTAGGAAGTTGGGTCAGCGTTTCCTGGGTCCCTTCCCTATTATTCGCCAAGTCAATTCTGTGGCCTTTCAACTCAAACTTCCAGCTTCCTGGCACATCCATCCAGTGTTTCATGCTGCTCTTCTAAAACCAGCCTCAACATTCCGATTCCCTGGGCGTTCGACTCCTCCTCCGCTACCTGTGGTGGTCAACGGACAGGAAGAATTTGAGGTTGAGGAGATCCTGGATTCCAGACTAAGAGGCAAGCGGCTCCAGTACCTGGTGAGATGGAAGGGTTACGGTCCGGAAGAAAATTCCTGGGAACCAACGTCGAATATCCACGCTCCTGAGTTGCTGGAGAAATTCCATAGAACTCACCCTGGTAAGCCTTCTGGTGGTCGCGTCCTGAGGCCGCTCCTTGATGGGGGGCAATGTGAGAACGCATGCTGGCGTCCTGTCCGGCGCAGGCGCGGACGCGCTGATGCGCGTCGGCGTCTGACGCGGGACGCCGGCGACGGTCGCGGATGCGGAGGCGCCGGCGACGGTCGCGGGTGCAAGGACGTAGGCGAAAACGCCTGTGACGGACGTGCTGGCGTCAGCTCCGCGACGTCAGCGCAATGACGCCAGTTTGGCGCCAAAACTCCTGTATTTAAACCCAAACCAGATTAACATGTATTGCCTGGTTATTAGGTTATTTGACTGAAACCCTAGCGACTCTGAACTTTGGATTCCCGATTACTGACCTTTGCCTGAACCCGGACTTTGATTACTGCCGCCTGTCTCGACCTTCTTGCCTGTTTACCGATTATGAATATTGCTGCCTGCCTTTTGACCTCGGATCTCCTGACTACGTCTTTGCCTAATCCCTTGTACTTCGTTGAACGTCTCACTGGCTACTCTCCACAACCCTGCTCCCTGTTCCACTCCAGGTGGGTAGCGGTTGTGTGAGGCGCTTGTGGGTTCATTAACTTCTGCTCCAGCCTCTTCTACGTCTGGATTATACTGGTAAGTCCTGACAGTTTCATTGCTCTTTACAGTATCTCATTTGTTGAGATACTGAAGAATGTTCCTGGGTTAAGCACTGATGTTCATGTTCCACACTTAATATGGGAATTTTACAGAACGTTTCCACAGAAACCTGGTCATGGTGGTGAGGTACCCCCTGGGAGAAGCGGCACTGCCTCTATGGCTTCCTCCAAGACCTTGGAGAAACCCTTAGAGGCGAAGAGTGTCTGTAATTAAGAGGAATTGTAAACGCGAGCTGCTAAGGAGCAAAGGCATGCATAGTGGACCCTGAAAGACGCCAAAGAGACATTAAAAGACTTACGATATTACTGCAGGATAAATGAAGATTGAAAGCGGCAACAAAATATCTGTGCTTTCATTAATGCTATTATCCATCTGTTTTTGTGTGAGTATAAATGACCACCAGAACCAATGTGAACCTTAGCATGGGTACTATCTAACTATACTATATAAGCTAATTTCTCTCATCCCTCTCGCTCAATCACCATATGTTTTGTTGTGATTAAGTTAATTTTCACTATTCACTTTTATTGAAATTCTCTAATTA
This sequence comes from Xenopus laevis, assembly GCF_017654675.1. Taxonomy (NCBI): domain Eukaryota; kingdom Metazoa; phylum Chordata; class Amphibia; order Anura; family Pipidae; genus Xenopus; species Xenopus laevis. The sequence continues at coordinate 9,134,130 of NC_054371.1, forward strand.
TTATAAAGATGATTATAGGGGTGCACTGATCTAAGTGATCGTTTGAACACTTTTGCAAAGGTAATTTAAAATAGAATACTACACTATAATATTGTTCTGTTTTTTCCCCCTCAAAAATACAATGATTTATATTGGAATTTATCATTTTGGAGGTGGAAAAGAGCCTGACAAATTGCTGATCTGGGGATACACCAGGTTTGGGTTTCACTTTTTGCTATTTTCAAATCATCGAATGCCTTTAAAGACTGTCTGCAAGGTTGGATGTTATCCAGTAATCTGTTGCTCCTTTCCAGCTCCTGTCCCTGTAAGCAGGCCTGGTTTTGTGGAAAGACCACCAAGGCCTGGGCCTAGGGAGGAAGGATTTTAGGGGGCGGTATTCTGACCAACACACCCACATTGGTTCAGAAACACTGGGGTGCAGGGGAGATAGAATAGTTTTTTAAATTTCTTGTGCACAAATCCCCATTGATCCGGTCCCAATGATGAATTTTGTGCGAAGGGGAGGGGACAGGGTTGAGGAATGGCCTAGGGGAAACCGCTATGTAAATCCTGCCTGTAAACAAACAGCTACCCACTTTTCTCTGCAAGCTCCATAGTGGAACTTAAGATCCCATTCCCTGAAAAATTCACCTGTAACCGTAATTAAATTTTTGCCTTCCAGGAGGCATGTAAACTACATTTTAGTTTCCTAACCCACTCCTTTCCCACAAAGGAGTGTATAGTTAATTTTTATTACTCTACTTCAAGGGGATCCCCAATTATGGGCCTCTCTCTCATCTCTTTTTTTAAGACCATGGCTATTACCTATGATGACCCAGATTGTTCTGCTGATTCAGCAATCCATAGCCTCAGGCAAGGTAAATGATGGGTGGAGGAGTATTGTACTCTTCTTTTTTGTAGAGAAGATAAATGGTGGCCTATGGGCCTGTATTGGCTATAGGGGTCTGAATAAGATCACAGTTAAAAATTGTTACCCCTTCCCTTGATTTCCAAACTCTTTAGACAGAGTTAAGGGTGCCACAATCTTTTTTAAGCTTATTTAAGGGGCACTTATAATTTAATTCAGATCAAGGATGCATTTAACACTTGTAATGGGCATTATGAGTACTTTGTAATGCTCGTTGGTTTATGTAATGCCCTGGTCGTCTAAAAAAGGATTTGTAAATTATATCTTCTGTGATTTGTTTTGGGTCACTATGTTGTAGTGTACCGGGATGATATCCTGATCTATTTCTCTAATTTAACAGACCTTCATGCCCATGTTTAGGAGGTATTACATAGGTTAATGCAACATAAGCTGTATATGGGATGGTGGGAGGAGACCCACATCTCTGCAGATATGAGAAAATCTTTGAAACTATATACGCGCTATATAGACGATTTACTGTGTGTGTGGAAAGGGGGTGAAAGGAGTTTCATGACCTTTGTACACAAGTTAAACCAGAATGAACTAAATCTGAAGTTCACAAGTGAATATAGGCCAAAAACAATCGATTTTCTGGATGTAAAACTAACTGTGGTGGATGAAGAAATACAGACCACTATTTTTAGAAAGCCATGTAGTGGGAATACACTTCTACATGCTACTTCCTGCCACCCGAAAAATTTGGTGGGCGGGATACCTGTGGGCCAGTTCCTCCGGCTTCGGAGGAACTGCTCCACAGATAAGACATTCCAGGAACAAGCAGAGGATATGAAGGAGAGGTTTCTAGATCGAGGCTATGGGCGAAAAGTTGTAGATAGGGCCTATCAGAGAGCGAGACAAACAGAAAGGAGGAATTTATTGAGTGTGAATCCAATTGGTGGAAAAAAGAAAAGAGCAAAACAGGGGCTATCAGAAAAGGTCCCATTTGTAACTAGGTACAGTAAACAGTTCTATATGGTACTGGATATAGTAAAGAAATATATCCCGATTTTGTATGCGGATGATGATTTTCACAAAATACTAAAAGGAGGAGTCAATAGCATACCAAGGAGGTCTCATACATTGAGGGACCACCTATCACCAAGTATGTACAGAGAGATGAATAGGGAGGACCAAGGCAATAAGAACTTTTTGAAGGTGGAAGGGAGCCACAAGTGTGGTAGTCATAGATGTATAACTTGTCAACATATGAAAATTTCAAAAGAATTTAAGTCTACTGTGACAAACACCAGTTTCAAAATAAGAGATTATATAAATTGTAATACATCCACAGTGGTTTACTTGATAACATGTCTGAAATGTCAGAAACAATATGTGGGTTGCACAAGTAGAACGCTAAAAGAGCGAATACGGGAACACCTGAGTCAAATAAAAAATCCAAAAACAGTTGAAAAGAGTAATATAACGAGACACTTCTCAAGATGCAATGGGAGTGATCTAGCATATTTTTCTGTACAGGGAATAGAAAAAGTAAGATTGGGTAAGAGAGGGGGTAATCTAGCAGGGCTGTTAGCAAAAAGGGAACTTTTTTGGATTTTTTATTTGCATACTCGGTTACCACTTGGGTTAAACTACGAGTTTGATGTAACATGCTTTACGTAAAATACTATAATGTGACCAGCTATGTTCATAATGAGGTGGATCTATAGAAATGTATGGGGCAGCTAAGAGAATGTAATATATACTGATAATAATATTAGGAAAAAAAAATACAATGCAGTGGGGCAGTAATTGCCATTTAAATACATGTGTAAATATGTGTATCCTAATAAAATGCTTAGTGAGATGAAATAGAGTATAGGCAGAAAAATATTGCTAATAAGACCAATTTGATACGTATGTTGCTTTAAGAAAAGAGACGTGAGGTGGCAGCACGTGATTGGTTTTAACGTTTGGGGAGGGATTTCCTGGGGTATAAATTTTGTGACCAAATGTAACAACAGTAATGCCTATGAATAAGTGCCTGTGGGTGCGAAACGCGTAGGGCGGAATATCGGTTGGTCTGTATGCCTACCTTTTTAATATTTATGATGAATAAAAAGTGATTTTTTAACTTTGAGAATTGACTGGAAATATATCTTTGAATTTTTGAACATAAGCTGTATGCCAAGATTGAAATATATATTTTCATAGTTTTCTCCATTTATTTTTTTGGGTGTATTTCTCAAAAGGGTCTGGAGATCTGGATCACTGCTCTCATCAGAAAAGGGGCAAGTCCTAGTCTATTTAAAGATAGCATTCACTTCTGCTCCAGTACGCCTTGCGCTTTCTGTTCAAAGAAGTTTTTCAGGCCAGATGGGCATTATTTTTTACCTGCTTTAACTTTATCATCACCTACAGGCCTAGGGAAAGAAATGCTAAGGCAGATAACCTTTCCAAAAGTTTTGTTTCCAATCCTCAAAAAAAATATATAAATGTGTTCAAGGAATTGATTGTAGTCTGGATCTGGATTCCCCTGAAGCCCAGGTTAATTTACCTTCTAATATACCTCTGGGCAAACTCTTTGTTCCAGAAAATCTGGACACGATCTGCTGGCCAACATTAAAACAAGATGTTGGCAATTATATTGAGTCTTGTCCAGTTTGTAAATGTTCAAAAACTTCCAGGTCTTTACCTCAGGATCTGCTACAGTTGCTTCCTATTCCTGACAGGCCACGGATTTCATTGTGGAATTACCTCCCTCTTAAGGGAATACTGTTATTTGGGTGGTACTGGATCGATATTGTAAAATGTCTCATTTTATTCCCCTTTCCACCATCCCCTCTTGCTGTCATTTATCCCAGTACTGACCAATAGGAACTTCCATTTGAACTAAAAATTTCTTTTGATGGTCATCCTGAATATTAAGAACAGAGGTTAGTGAATTCTCATATTTCCAGAGGTAAATAACAATCTCTGGTACACTGGAAAGGTTATGGTCCTGAGGAGAGATCTTGGGTCTCTGCCTCTAATGTATGGGCCGATTAGATTATATGTCAATTTCATGCCAAATTTTGTGACAACCCTAGGGGTCCAGAGGCCCCCTCTAGAGGGGGGTAATGTAATACTACCTGGGGGGATGCTCACCATCTGCGTGCTGCTATTCCTGGTTCATATGTCGGTCACACGTGTCCTTTAATGCTGATGAGGTGCGTGACCTTATCATGCATGGAGTGAAATTAGGCAATTGTTTCTTGTCTAATGTAGGTCTATTTCTATTTAGTTCCTTGGTGTGATTCAAATCCAATTATCTGTTTTTGCCCTTACCTGTCCCTGACTTCTGCTGCCTGTACTGAGCTTTGCCTGTCACTGACCATTCTCTCGATTCTGACTATGTACTGTGTTACTGATTGGTTTTTACCCCTGTGTCATGTACCATCTCCCTGGCTCCTGATTCCATACTGCACTGAAATCAAGTGATCTTTCTTTCTTTCTTTCTTTCTTTCTTTCTTTCTTTCTTTCTTTCTTTCTTTCTTTCTTTCTTTCATTTTTTTGCATTAAAATACAATATTTCATTGTCCAGATGTAATGGAATTCACTCCTTTATGTCTGACTATTAAATATAGTTGGTGTATGTTTGTTTATTTGAGAGTGAGACTTTCTGAATAAACCTTAAGTATCTCTGGTCAACTCATAAAAAGTGGCCCTGGGAGCAATTTATTGCCCAGCATGCCATGCAGGTCAGTCTGTAGTTATGGCAATTTCTACACATGTGCCACAAACACAGAGCTAATTTGTCAATCATATTCAATCATCTCTGCATCTTGGTCACATTTACAAACAAATTGAAGTTGCTTTTACTGGTTAACAATTAAAGCAATGCTAATTTTTTAGGTGAGCTTTCAGTTTATTAGTGTTTTAAAGTTCCGCACTGCTACTGAACTGTAACACCCTGTAGAAAAGAATAAAATTCAGCTGCTTAAAGGAGCAATTCAGTGTTAATAGCAGTAACAGTTAAAATGTTGATAAATCTGTCCCTAAGAATGGTACAATATGCCTCAATTTAATGTATATAGAATGATAGTCACAAAGAATTTATGGTGGAGATGAAGATTTATTCCTTGATTAACTTGAATACCCTCTATTCTTTGGCACAGATCCTGCCTGGAGCCACTGCATAGAGACAGGGCCTCCATCAAGAGGGTACAGGGGGTAGTACATTCAGGGGTCCTGTAGCAGGTGGGGCCTCAAAAGACATACAATTGTAATTCTTATGTCATAAAAGGACTGGGCTTACAGGGGAACATATGGGATTTGGTTTGATCATGGCCAGGGCTCTGACATAATGGGATGTTGTAGATGAGGAGTCTGGTTATGGGTGCAAGACCTTTTTTGAAAAAATTGGCATTCTACTTGTTGGCAGGATCTTTCATCCTGCCAACAAATGTAAAATGTAAATTTACAGAATTAGAATATTGATTGAACAACAACAGGAGTTTCAAGAAAATAACCACTAGGTGCACTTTTATATGTCAAGGAATATAATTTTTTTCAGCGTTATGATTGTTTATTACAATATTACACAAAAGTGATAAATACATTATTTATTGGTTAAAATTAATTTGTTTGGAAAATTATTCCTACATAAGCAAATGACTATGTATTACATTTTCCCAATAAATATTGCTTTGTGTTTATCTCTGGTTTGAATAAAATAATGTAACATTTGGGTAGAAATATACAGAAGAGAAGGCCACCGCTTGAAGAGATTATGGCAAATATTTCCACTGCCACCATGTATTTGCCTTTGGTGCTCAGATAGGCCGGGATCATTGTGATCCAAACACTGCAGAAGAGCAACATGCTGAAAGTGATGTACTTGGCCTCATTAAAACTGTCCGGTAATGTCCGAGCCAAGAAAGCTACAATGAAACTCACAGATGCCAACAATCCCATGTAGGAGAGGACAATATAGAAGGCAACTACTGAACCTTCATTGCACTGAATGATGATTTTTCCAGGTTCAGACAGAATGTTCTCCACATAAGGGGGTGAAATGACCAACCAGATAACACTAATCAGACACTGAATTGATGAGCAAATAAAAACAAGCCAGTTTGCCACTTTTATATCCATCCATCTTCTCCAGGGACTCCCAGGCTTAGTGGCTTTGAATGCAATGTAAACTGTAAGGGTCTTGGCCAGAACACAAGACACAGCTATACAAAATGTGATTCCAAAGGAGATTTGTCGGAGCATGCAGGTTATAACAACAGGACGGCCAAGGAACAGAAACACAGAGAGGAAACTCAACTTGATGGAGACAAGGAGAATAAAGCTCAGAGTGTGATTATTGGCCTTCACAACTGGAGTGTCTTGAAATGAAATGAATGTTCCCAGTATAACTGCTGCTATTATAAATAATATTACAGATGAGATAATAAAGACTAGGGTTAAGGAATCACCAGCATAGGAAAGAAACTCAACCTGCTTCTCACAGCACATGGTTCTTTCTTGATTTGGCCATTCGTTATCTTGACATTTAAGGCATTTTTCCATATCTGCAGCAAAATGAGAAATATATTATGTACATATCTCCTATTTTCATACTGTACAATAAAGTTAATATTCCTTTCCATTGTGAGTGAGAAGATGTTTTATTTTATATTGTTATTGAAAATCTTGGTAATATATAATATGAATTTTATTAAAAATTGCAGATTTAAGAGATGCCATAAGTGATTGTATGTAATGTTGTTTTTTTTTTTTTGGCTAATTAGTTATTTAGCAAGTTAGTTAATTAGCTAAAATTTCAAGTAAGAATTCCAAAATGACCTCAGAGTGTGTTTAATTCCTTCTGTGCCTATATTTACATCTACATAAATGTTTTTAACCCAAAAAAGAATGAATATGAAATAATTAAAGGACTTTTTTATTGTTATGCTCCTTTGCCTGCATGTATTTGGGACAACCAATTGCACACCATGTTATTCCAAGTTGAGAACTTGCAGAATGTTACAGAAAGTCTTATGCAGTGTTGTCTTGTTCCTTTTTCTCCCACTTTTATACCCTGGTGCATTTTTTTTTTTTTTTTTGTAACTTAAAATTTTTATTAAGGAATAAAGTAGACATACACAATCATGAGCCTTACAGCATAAAACAGCATATCGTAAGCAGAAATAAACAATTGCTATTTGCGTAAGGCCTCTTCGATAAAGAAGGTAGGTTAAAAGGAAAAAAGTAAAGAAGAAAAGGAAGAAGAGACAGACGGGAGGGTAGGAGGGGGAGTAAGAAAAGAATATAGACTAAAGAAGAGGGAAGGAGAGAAGGGACAAAGGTACAAAATAAACAGCCGAGGTTAGTCAACTCCAACATAGCTAATATCAGCAGGGTATGAGGAAGATTCCCGCATAGATCATGGCAATAATCAAAGACATTCTCAGGCAAACTACAAAACAAAAAGTCTCAGTGTGCCAGACCCTCGAGTACCCAAACAGTCCAGACCCTCAATTGTTGCTGTGATTTGTTCTGAAGGAAAGCAATCCTCTCTTCAAAGAGGCGATTATGGTTTACCCGGGTTATTACTTCAGCCAAAGACGGGGGATCTAAAGTTTTCCATTTGGCTGCTATAGCCAATCTGGTTGCCGTCAAGATCTGATTGACTAAGGTCTGGGACTGTCTGGGCAGCCGAGGAAATGGCTTCCCTAAAAGAAACGTTAAAACATCTTTAGGTGAGGTTAGGTTAGTGAGTCTGGTTAGTAATTTCTCAATATCATCCCACAAGTGCTGTAGTTTAGTGCAAGACCAAAAAGTATGGATTAAAGTCCCAACTTCACCACATTGTCTCCAACAAAGGTCCGAATGGTCTGGAAAGAGCGCGTGAAGCTTATCAGGTGTATGGTACCATCTCATGAGGATTTTGTATAAGTTTACCCTGGTGCATTTTAACCCCTTGTAAACCCTGTTCATAGTGTGTGGTGTGTCCCTGTTTTGTGCCAGTCTCTAATACACCACAGTATAGATTCTATAAACAAATTTAAAATGAGAACATATCTACCATGTATTTTATGAACACTAAAAATAACAAACTCCTTTATAAACTAAGACATGACTGGGGAAGTCATTGATGGTCCTTTTAAATAGATGAAAAATAGATACTGATTATAAACTAAATGGCAGTGTGTTGTTTCCTCAGCTGAGAAGGATCTTGGGGTTTTTGTAGATAACAAGTTGTCATCCTGTGGCTACTAAAGCAAATAAAGTTCTTGTATAAAAAAGGGCATTAACTCAAGGGATGAAACATAATTTTGCCACTTTGTAGGTCCCTGGTGAGGCCTCATCTGGAGTATGGGGGGCAGTTTTGGACTATAGTCCTTAAGAGGGATATAAATAAGATGGAGAGAGTGCAGAGACGATGGGGCACATTTACTAAGCCCAAGTGAAGGATTCGAAGTTAAAAAAACATTGAATTTCGAAGGTTTTTTTTGAGTACTTCGACCATCGAATAGGCTACTTCGACCTTCGACTACAACTTTGAATCAAATGATTCGAACTAAAAATCCTTCTATCGATGGTTTAAAATCCTTCGAACCGTTCAATTGAACTATTTTTCTTCGATGGACCCTTAGTAAATGTGCCCCGATGTACAACTAAACTGGTTAGAGGGAGGGAAGAGTTAAATTATGTGGGGAGACTGTCAAGGTTGGGGTTGTTTTCTCTGGAAAAAAGACGCTTGCGAGGGGACATGATTAGACTTTACAAGTACACCAGAAAATATTTTCCCTTTAATCACATAAAAAATATTGATAATGGTTTAATCTATATGTTGACTAAAAGGAAAAATACTGGCACTCAGGACTTCATGAAAGTGGGCCAGGCCCTGCGTGTTTATTGCAAAGTAGTAACGTTTTGGGGGCACGCCCCTTCATCAGACATGCCCCCCAAAATGTTACTACTTTGCAATAAACACGCAGAGCCTGGCCCACTTGCATGGAGTCCTGAGTGCCAGTATTTTTCCTTTTAGTCTACATTCATTGGAGGGTGCCGACCCTTCTTACTGAGCACAGGACCTATATTTTTTGAGAGGCCGGGGTGTGCTGGTGGTTTTCCTTTTGGATTAATCTATATGTCCCCTGGTTGTCCAGTGTCTTTAAATTCAAAATCTCCAGATTTGGTAAAAGTATTCTGCAATGTGAAAATATCATGCACATCGTTTTGTTTTGCCAAGTTTAGAAATATTAGCAAAGAGGCGCTAATGCTAGTTTCAAGCTTATTTATGCATAATTAAGAAAAAGAGGTCAAGGGAAGACTTCTAAGATGGTTTAATAATAACTGGATGAATAAAAACTTCTTATGTTACATAAAAAAAATCTCTTTCCTAAGTATCTTCTAGGAATTATTTTTGAAATTACTTAGAGACTGACTCAATGATGACTAAACTTAGCAATAGTCCTGTAATAAAAGCTACGTACCCTGGTGGTCGGCGGGACGCCCGGCACACCGGTCTTCACTCCCTGATGCGGCGGTGAACTAAGGGGGCGCACGGCGCGCCTCTGCTATTTTTATAGGCGCAGGTACGCTCACGTTTGACAAAGCATTCTGGGTATTTAAAGGGCCATTACATTGGATTCTTTTCCCGTGATAGATTTTGTTCCTGGTGCCTTGTACCTTGTGCTGAAAAGCTTCTAGTCTGTTTGATTTCTGTGTTTGACCCTGCCTGGCTGTTTGACTACTCTGATCTCTGGAACCTGACCCTTGCCTGAAACCGACCTCGATTCTGCTTAATCCTCCTAATTGATGTTCTAGTTTGACCTCTGCCTGTTATTTGACTCTGATACTGCCTCATCCCATCTGATTGATTACCCGGTTTTGACCCTTGCCTGCCTGACAATTCTAGCTATCTGTCTGCCTCAACCCAGCCAATCTGACCACAAATCTGTCTTTCCTGTTGTACCGCGACCTTCGGCCTAACTGACTTTAACAACTGTCGTGCCCCTTTGCCTGCCAGAACTCCTCGCCTTGCTCCTCTCGAAAAGTCCAGGTGGCATCCGAGTACGCTGAGGGCTTCTCCCGAATCCAAAGGTGGTCACACTACTGGTGAAGACGAGCCGAGACCAGGGAGCTTGGCACTAGTTCTGGTTTAGGGTGCCAACCGTGACAAGGCACTACACATTGAACAAGTGAGAAGATTTACCACGGATTTGAAGATAGCAAAATTTGGAATTTCACCACAGATCCATGGCTGGCAAAAAAATTATCTTATTACTACCAATTACCAACATTTTATAAAAACTCAATATCAGGACCTCTAGAGAACCTTTATATCTGTCCCAATACTCTTGTTCTTGATGTGTTTCAAAATGCATCATTCAGTAACACTTCTCTAGCAGAATCTTGTAATGCAATAAATTATTGATAAATCAAAGAGATTTGTTTTTATATGTATTTTAAAAAATTTGAGATGAGGCTGGCCATTTTCTTACTTTCCCAAGTGCCCTCAGCCATGTTCTTTACTGCTCCACCACAAGGTATAGTGATGTCACCTCCCAAGGCCATACTAGCCTCTATGTCACCCTGAGGTGACTTCCCAGTGCTCTCTGGGTCAAGGGTTGTATAACAAATACATAAAATGCAATTTCAGTTCAGTTTACCTGAAAGCTGGAAAGGGTTTCTGCACAGATCAACATTGACTCAGAAATAGACTGCAATACAGAAAATGTTCCTGTGCTCCAGGCAGTGGAGAAATTGAACCACAGTCCCATGACTCCTCCAGATAAAACTGAATACAAGAAACAATAGCTTTCTCAAAGGAGTCGCATTGGGGTAAGTTGGTTTTTTCTAAAGGCACCATGACCTGAGATGGCTGTGCATACACGCACACATAGGTTAAAGAATAACATTTAAAATGGTAGAAGGAATAATTTGCAATGTACACAATGTACTATAGTGATAAAACGAAACCCTAATAATCATGACAGAATCCCTTTAATATCCAAGTTCGGAAGAAGCTTCACCAAGAGATCAGTCTGTCATTAGAAACCTATGAAAGCAAAGTGGTTGAGTATCTGCATGGGGATATACAAGAAATGTAGCTAAACATCAACCCGTCTTAACTATGTAACTATTCAGTACCTGTTATATTTGAGATCTCCCCATGTGAGCATGGAACACAGTCATAGCAGCAGGTGACCCCTGATTTCCCTGGGATTTTTCTGTAGCCTCGAGGGCAGTTTGGGGAGCACTGGGATTTTAGAGTCTGTAATAAGAAACTGAACATTAACTTTTAGTAGTGCCCTATACCTATAGCAATAATCAGATGTACATATATGAGATCTGTTATCCAGAAACCTGTTATCCACAAAGCTCTGAATTATGGAAAAATAACCCACATTTTTGAAAATGATTTCCTGTTTCTCTGTAATAATAAAACAGTCGCTTGTACTTGATCTAAACTAGGATATAATTAATCCTTATTGGAAACAAAACCAGCCTATTGGGTTTATTGAATGTTTATATGATTATCTAGTAGACTTAAGGTATAAAGATCCAAATTACAGAAAGATCTATTATCCGAAAAACCCCAGGTCCTGAGTATGCTAGATAACACGTCCCATACTTTTACTTACTTTCTATAGTAACTTTATCATTCCTAATTGTTAATAAGATGTATATAACTTAGTACATGTGTTAGAAATCTGCCTCATTGGGGCTAGAGAATATGTTAAAAAAGGGAAACAAAAGTGCTGTAAACAATTTTGTTGTTGAATCTTTCTTCCAGTAAAATTAAAGCATTAATGCATAGCAACACGAGATTTTTTTTACAAATTGTTTTTTCGTTCCCCAAGTACAATAAAAATATGAGGTCCCTAACATATCCTGATTAATATTTGCCTGAACCTTGAACTGATATTGTTAATATAAGCAATAATTTTGATGCGTATCTATACCAAGTGGCTGCAAGTTTGTTCCCAATTGCCAGTTTAAAGGCACTATCTCCCTATGTACAGTTGTAAACACATGAGTTGGAGGTTCAGGCATCCCTTGGGCCAAAGTTGGAGAGAAAAAAATTAAAAAAAAAATTCACAATATGAGTACTAGAATCAGGGTTTGCAAGTGGAGAGAATCACGTTTGAATCCACAGATTTTTTTTGTCAGATTTTGGCTAATGGGACATGTGACAGTTTCTACAGTGGAAACTCAATTGCTTCACATTGTAACAAAAAACATGCAACTAAATGGTAGAGTGATGTTAACATTATGAGAAGAGAAAAACCAGAGGCAGTTCTATAGTAAGAGTTGCACGTAAAACCCTCTTTCGCATTTTCAATTGATTCCAAGTGGCTTCAAATAAGACATTTTTTGATTTTTGTACTTATTTAGCATGGGAAAAAGAACTGAGCATGAACAAACTCATTAAACTGCATCAGTTCAATTACCAATCTCAGATAAGAAATTTGTTTTGTTCCGTCTACTCCAAGTTCAATAAAATGAAAGAAGTAGACATTTTCAGACCTTATAGCTTGTACAATGTTCTTATCTACAACATGTCAGGTTCCCATAATTATTTAGAAAAATGAAATATTTAATTGTTGGAAATATAATAATATAAACTAAAAATGGAAAAGTATATACTCTGATTTTATTTTTTGTACCTGATTTTTAGTGTCCTTCTTCCAGATTATTTTTTGGATGTTAATATCAATATAGGATTTGTCTTCTGTCAACACAATGGTTCCAACAATATTACGATTAAAGCTATGATGAATTATACACTCATTCAAAATCTGGTATTCCCGTAGAACTTCTCTGAATTCCTTATAATGAGTCTCTCTCCCCCAGGGGTCGATGAAATGCAAGTTTTTCATGTAGTGATGTAGCTGCACAATGAATGAGATATAAACAATGACTTTTGAGTGAATATAAACTCCTTCTATTGACCAAAGCCTTTCTTTAGAATTTGTTGGACACAGGTGGTATTATGTATGTATATGAACAAGTTACTAACTAATCATAATAGTTAATATTAATGTGTATCTAGTGAATACAGCTGTTATAATGTATACAATATATAGTGGCTTAGCAGCCATAGAAATTGCCTTTTTTAAGATACTACAGAGTGTACAGAGTGCAATAGCAGTAAGCATGTTGTTACTATGCACCCTATGATTAGTGATGGACGAATCAGACCTGTTTTGCTGAAAATTTGCTAAATGGCAAAAATTTGCCAAAATGCATTGAAGACTATGGGCAATAAGTTTTTTTTTTGACCCTTGACAATGTTTCACCCATTGGAGTTTATGGGTGTTGTTTATGCTGTGAAACTTGGTGAGACATTTTGCTCATCACTACCTATGACCTTTTTTCACATTCAACAGTGTCCAACCACCATCTCAAATCATGGTGGTGATGAACAGGGATGTGTTTCAACTTTGATAAAAAAAACTTCATATACCAAGGTCTACAGGGAAGGATGTAGTCCCAAGTGACATGTCAAGATATGCCTAGTCCAGATCAATGCAAAAGGGCAGCCAGCTTAATAACTATTGCATTTTAGAAAATATAATTCAGATTTGTTTTTTGTTCAAAAACTATTTCTAATTTCAAATCATCCCCTTAGTGAGGACAGACAAATAACTCAACCAATTTTTAACCACTTTACCTAACACTGATTTTTTTTTAATTAAAAGCAAACTTAGAACTGGCCAGGTGCACAGAGGCCAGGCAAAAACGTTATGGCAATATGTGTACAGCATTGTAACTATCCACAGGGTACGCTATAGGCGCATAATGTAACCAAGACCAGAACACTGTAAATAGGCAAGGGAACTGTAACTGGGCACAAAGTGCATCACAACAAGGGTAAAGGTAGAATAACCAAAACATAAAGTTGTACACGGGGTACGGCCTGTGACCTCGACTACTCTCTGTCATATGATTTGTTACTGCATTGTCCATCTGGTATTGACCCTGCCTGTTCCACTTCTTGCTGACTGCTCCCCCATCCCTTCTGCATACGTTTGGTTCCCTAGCTTGCTCAGAACTCCCTCCTTGGTCCTCTCATGTCATCTAAATAGTGGAAGGCTCCTCTTGAAACCAAAGGCAGCTGCTGTATGCAAAAGAGTGAGCCATGACCATGACCTTTGAGTTACTTCTAAGTTTGGGATACCTTATATTACAATAGGTTTGTGTAAATACACAACGTGAGCTCCCAGTTCTTATTGAGAGATAATACATGTGTTCCTGAGATTTGAACAAGGGTTCATCCCACAGAAGCACAGGGTTTGGTACAATGCAGTAACCATATAGGCTCTTCTGGGTACTTTTGGTGATTTACCCACTAATCAAAGGACAAACAAGTGATGGAAATGAAGCATTGGTTAGCTTGACTAAAACATTAAAACTGAACCGACGCTGGTGAATTTCTAAACCTAGGAAAAAACAGGAGGCCATTTATTTGTCTGAGCTGCTCAGACTTTTGGGGTTGAAGTCTGGACCAAGGAGGACACTAGATCCTGGAGAACTGGCAAAAACCCTGTACACTAAAAATTTAAAAATATATTAAAACAAATAAAAATATGCTTATAGATTTGTTATATTGTATACAGTTTAGACATTTACCTGTTTCCTATATCTATTATTCAGGATGTATTCATTCTTGTGTGTTACAGAAAGCATAGAATGCAGGGCATGTGCTATTGTATAAACTGATTTGTACACTTCATTTTTGTGCAAAAAATACAAATAAATATCTTTTAAAGTTTTTCCCTCAGTGCAATTCATTATGTAAGTTTTATTGATATCCTCTTGAGGCCAACAGGAAGGATAAGCTGCCAGGAGATCTTTCAGCAATGTGGTGTTGTCAGTGACTGAAGTGACATAATCATGGAACTGATCATCTAACTCTTCACTTGCTTTATATGTATGTATGAAACTCAAACTGCAATTATATAATAATGCACAAGTACGGCTTTCTTTACTCCATGATGTTAAAAACACTAAAGTCTTTTCATGAGTCACTTTTTCCAGAGTACATAGTGATATGATAATGGACTCAGATGGTGTCCCACACAAAATAATAACTTCTGCAGTTGATATTTGTATTCTTTCAAATTTTTGCTTATTTTTGGATGTATCTTCTGTAATAAAGATAATGATGTCAACACAGGCGCCATGTTTGATGATCTCATTTTGAAGGTTCAGGCTCTGCTTCTCTCCGCTGTCATTAGCAGTTGCCACAATGATCACCCAGGTCCATCCTAACTTTTCCACCAGTTTCACCACAACAATGTTCTGAATATTATCATCCAACCCTGTATTTACAATATAAGGAAAAATCTCTCTGACATTCAGTGTAGAGTCTGTGGCATCATAGGTCAACTGAAAGGAAAGAAATACATTCATACAGTCAAAGAAATTGTGGAAACATTTACCTTTAACCTTCTCATAAGACTCAAAATTTAGAAAAAATGACTATAATATCAGTTAAATAGTTTTGGTTTAGTGGATCGAATTGGTTCCATAAAACTGTTAACATTCCTATAATGATGTTTTTCTATTATTCAATGTGATATGGGTTGGAACTCAAAGGAAGGGGTTTGCTGTTTTATGGACTTGTGTGATGGGAGATGATAGCTTCCTTCCTACATATGCATTAGATGCCATTATATACATACACCATGAGAATAGTTTGGCAAAATATTCTTCACCTGGAAATGGTTCTTCACTGTGACGGTGGTTGGAATATAGAATTCGCTCCCTGGTTCCCTGGTTATATATATAAAAGGGGCATGGATGTCCTACTACATCTAAGGCCAATTTATTGATTTTTAATTAAAGGTGTTCTTAAAGAAACACAATTTGCATTTACCATCACAATTTATATCAGAAAAATGTGATTGTGCAGAGTCACTGAAAATAAATAAATTAAGATCACAACAAAATTTGCATTGTTCCATTAATTTTGAATGTTGAAGGTACATCTTCCATGAAAGCTGAACAGGCTTTAGTTGTTGAATTACTTTATTCGAGCCATGGGCTAAAGAACATCCAGGACAGCACTGAGCAGGGTGTGGAGGCCCTATGGTTATACATTTCTGACGGACCTCAGAAATTGTCATAAGTCTATGATACAAACCTCCCAGGATAAAGTGAGGAGAATGAGTCCCAGCTACAAATGGAAAGAGAATTGAAACAAAGTCCAGTGGATTTTATGGGTGAATTCAGTTATCCAGATGTTGACTGAGTAATGGGGTAGCCAAGTCAGAAAAAGTAGGAAGGTTTGTCAGTATGAGAATATTAGCTTTTACTGTATAATGGTACCCTAGTGGGTTTCATATGCAGAGAAGAAGCAGGGATAATAAAAATGCCAAAATTATTCCATTGCTATATTCGCTCAAAAATACATTAACAGGGTGTGTGTCTTTACATTGCAGCACATAACGGGTCAGATTCAGTTCGATGAGAAAAAGTTATCACATGGTTTATCATGTGGACAAGATTCAACTCAAGTCAAAAAATTTTACTCCAAATTCAGTTCCAGTTTTTTCCCATAAAGTTCAATTGAGGTTTCAAGTGATAAACAGCAAGAAAAGTTTTCCTGAATTGAATTACATCTCAGATTGAATTTAGTCCATGTGATAAACCTTATGGACATAGTGGGCCAGATTCAATTGAATGAGACAATGAGTCTCTCTCATATGAGACTGTAGTGCTCCAGGGCCTCTTAGACACTGCTCTACCACCCTGTATGTCAGGTGACATAGTCTACTTCCAAGTTGGCTTCAATGCTCTCTTCCCTGTCCAGATGTGTTTAACAAACATTCTATCACAATGGGCATTGAGTTTAGCACAGGAATGGGATCCTTTTTATCCATAAACCTCAAAGCTCCGAATTACAGGCCACCTCCCATAGACTCCATTTTATCCAAATAATCCAAATATAGAACCTTGTACTTGATCCCAACTAAGATATAATGAATCCTTCTTGGAAGTCAAACCAGCCGGTTTAGTTTATTTAATGTTTACATGCTTTTCTAGTAGACTTAAGGTATGAATATTCAAATTATGGAAAGATCCATTATCCAGAAAGCATCAGGTCCTGAGCATGCTGGATAACAGGCCCCATACCTATAAAACACAGCGTTTCTATCCATGTTTGTATTTAGATTTTAATTCTCCTTTAAGACCTGTGATCCAAATGTTGCATCTACAATTTTCCCATATAAACATGGGTAGACACTTATACAATTCAATGAAACTGAGAAACTCACATATTTCAGTACATGTGATCCATCTGTGTTACATTTACTTGTGACCATTAAGCTACTGTTATTGGCAAGATTTCAAAATGATCTCATCAAGTTGCTCTTGCACTTATCACATTGTTGTTGATGGGGGTTCATGTATTAAACCCTTTCATGATCAAAAAGAATTTCATGCCAAAGGGCAAATTAAAACCACTACTACTGCACCTAACACAACTTGTACCTCACTCTCTCTATAGCCCAGAATAGTATTTGTGCAGTGTGTATTGCAGAGACCATTTGTAACTTTTTAGCATAGTCCTATGGATATTTGTAACAGGAGATAACAGATGTATTCCTTGTTCTGAATAAAGAACCATAGCAAACAGAATGGCCTTTCACACAGAGTTCTGAAATCAAATGCAGCAATTCTCTACCAGGGTTTTGTTCTAAAATCAATATTCTTTATAATAACTAATATAAATGTTTGAAGTATTCATCTAAAACACCAGCAACCTGTTGAGGTGGCAGCAGTCAGTGTCCCTTTTTATACAGGTGACAAGAAAAAGAAGAGGAATTTGGAGGACCTTAAAGATTCAGGAATCTAGGAGCTAAGATTAAAGGGCATGTAAAGGCAAAAAAATAAAATCTCATTTTTACTTTCTTTAATGAAAAAGAAACCTATCTCCAATATACTTTAATTAAAACATGTGTACCATTTTTATAAGAAACCTGACTGTATGAAGTGGAATTCTCCCTTCGTTTACTGCTGTGGATAGGAATTGTCAGACGGTCCCTAACTGCTGAGCAGGGAAACAATCATACTTATGTACAGCAGGGGGAGCCCCCGCCTTACTTCCCAGCCATGCAGAACTCAAGCAGCTTTGTTTATGACGATCCCTAAGCAGCCCAGACCACACTGAGCATGTGCACAGTCTTAGTCTTGCAAAGATGTTTAACAAAGTTACAAGATGGTGATCCCCTGTAGCCAACTTTGAAAGCATAAATTATTTGTTTGATTAGTCTTGTGGTGCAGTAAGTTCATGTTTATATTTAGTATACAAAATACAGCATTTCTAGCATTATTCTATTTCACACTTTACATGCCCTTTAAGGAAATGTTGTTGTAATTATTTCTGTTTCTGAACAATATGCAACTTTAGTGGGAGATTATGGTGCTAAATTCTTGACTGAGGTGTTAAAATCAAGAATAAAGCAACAGGCTAAAACAGTCAAGTCAAGCTGCCCATGATTTTTATTTTGCTTATAGGAAATAACATTAATATTTTTTTCTGGAATTTGTTGATAAGTTGTTTCATCCTTGGAGATGGAAAGTACCAAGGACATCAGAAAACAAACAATTTGTTCTTCTTTTTTTAAAAATATTGATTAACAGAAAAAATAGAATAATGTTGATTAAAAGAAAATGCGTAATAAAAAAAAATAACGTTTGGATGAGGGTATAAAATGTATGTACGAATGAGAGAGGGCTAAGCCATTATTTCTGCTTCTGCTAATCTGCACTCATTTATTGGCTGATATTCACTCTGTCCCCTGGTAAGGCTGAGTCCTAATTGTGTTGTATTGTGTTATTTTTATGTTAATATTATCTTGCAAATTTAGACAGTACTGATGTAAGTGAGCTATACTACCACGATAATTGGGCCACTTGATGCTGTGGAAATTGGGTAGCTGTAGGATCATCCCACCCAGGGCCTCTTGAGAGAAAGATCTTTTTGCCCTAAGATGGGTTTCCTACAAAAGAAGTATAGATAGCATATATTTGTTTTAATGTAGATGGGCATAAAGCTGCAATTAAATTTGTTGTTAAGACCCCTTACATTCCATGAGATAATATTATACATTGGCAAAGTTGGAGGGGGTATCTATGAGACGTTATATGGGCATTATAACCAGTGTCAGCAAAGACTGACAGTTACTATAACACATAAACAACACCCAAACATTTTCTCCTTTACCTCCCTATCCACCTCTCAAGGTGAGGTTAGTACCTATAACAAGACTTAATTGGTCAACAGTGGGGTGTGTGTCCCTAAGAATATGGTCAAACTAGTATGATGTTTGTATACCGGCAGTCCCCATTCATCCCAGCTGTAGTACTGACAATTGACATGCCTACCGGGATAAGAAACATACCCCATAAAGAGTTGGGGTTGGTAGTATCTGGGTATCCCAGGATGGTGACAGAAGGGCCCCATCTACTAACATTACCTAGACAATATAGTCTGTAGAAAAAATTGTCATGAGATAGAGTGGAAGTACGGGACTGTACAACTCACAAAGGGACATGTCTATGAGCAATGATCCTGCTGGGTCCCGGCTGTCATACAGAGATGGTGGCCAGTGTGGTTTAGATGGTTTACCATAGTGTGTGGCAGCATCTAGCCAGGTATCCACTTCTTATGGAGTTGACTTAGACCTAAATATCCTGGCATATAACCATAGTTTGGTGGGGATATGCTGTATTGGATCTTTGCATCTCACAGGTGTCCTTGGAAGCTAGCTCTTTGCTTTTGCACTGCTGTAGAGAAGTCTGGGTAAAAGCAGATTCGGGAGCCATTGTAGTGTATTTTATCTTTTGGGTGGTCATACTTGTTCCTGTAGTTGAGGACTTTAAACAGGAAAGGCTGTGGTAGGGTCCCTGGTGTGGACTTTGTGGTCCCTTTCCACTATGAATACAGTGAAGAAGGTCCTTGCACCAAATAGTTCCTTAGCTAAGATAATGTGAACAGTTAAGGTTGATGTCCCTCGGTAGACCAAAAATCCATACGTTATTTCAGGGTGAGTTTAAGTTGTTGTTGCAATGCTTGTTTTGAAGGGGAGAAAGCTGATCCTCTTGTGTCTAAACTCTGCCGTTCTTCTCCATATGCTCTGAAAGTCGTGCCACGGCAGTTAAATATCCTTCAAGCTTCACTGTACCAGAAGTGCAGTTTTCTATTATATCCCCAGTAGCTCACCTAGTGTTAGTTGGGGGGGGGATGGTCTGACTGTGGTAAAAAGGAAGGTAAATCACAGCTGCCATCTTTACCAGGCAATTGTTGAGAGCCATGTGCATAGAGTTCCGACTGATCTGTGGCATCGCTCTTCATTTTCAGGATGTATTTGCCCATGGATGCGGCTTGAATCAAGTGCCAGTTATGCTGCAGAGTGCAAAGAGGCATGTAGGTGCTTCTGGAGATGAATGGGTCGGCCAGTACTTTCAGGATGCCCTGCTGGATTCCCTGCTTGGTATGACACTAAATGCCCATCTTGGGCGTGCCCCTAATCTATCAGCATACTTCTTGTGCCTATATTGGCTGCCATGCTTGCTATGCTTTCAGTGTCATATAAATGTTTTCTTTTCATTTTTACTCTAAAGGGCATTATGGTAATGTTCTGCAGTAGTAATGGGCAATCATTTTAACCAAGTTTTGCCACAAAAATGGAGCCTGATGTCTCCAATGGGTGAAAAAATTAGTTGTGCTTCAAAAAAAATTTTGCCCATTGATTCCAATACATTTCAGCGAATTTTAGATGTTCTGCAAATTTTCTCTGAATCAAAATGTGTCAGATTCACCCATCACTGTGTATTGAAATTTCTGATCCCTCAATGTTATGCACTGGGATCTGGGGATCTAATATAATATGAGTGAAAGTTTCTCACTGCAAATGATAACAAAATGAATGCTTGCTATTCTTCCTCAGCATACAACTGTATTTTTTATATCTTATATTCTATTAATTTGGTTTTTTCCACTCAAAGAAAAATACTTTTAAATGTTCAAAGTCACATTAAGAAACATACCTGTGTGTATCCATATATAGTCAGCAGCTGGGCTATAGGCAGAGAAGTGAGTGAAGATTTATCTCCAATAAATCCAGCAACTTTCCCTTTGTCCCTACAGGAATAATTAGGAACCACATTCCCAGGCCCAGATAATATCTGCAGGACACTCCCTATAGCAATGCGTGGATCCAAGCAAGAATCATATACATGATATCCCAGAGTGATGTTGGGTAACAGATCAGGGTTCTTGTTGATCTCATCAATGGCAAACAGGAATGTGCGGATTTCCTTATAATATTGTATAAGGGGACTATAGGAAGATATTGAGTGTTAGTAGATAACTAAAACTTGCCCCTCTCAAAACTGCTAATCTATTACACCAAGAACAGGTAAGGGCATTCAAAAACCTCAGCTGCAACAACATAAAACAAACAGTTCCTCTCATTCCCGTCTTTTCAGAAGATCCCTGTGGGGCCCATTGAATTGTACAATTGCTTGGAGAGACTTTGACCAAGTTGCAGGTGCTTTGATACTAGTCTAGTTAACCATTTGCCTACAAACCAAAAAGGGTTAACGACTTAAAGGGACAGTAGAGGCAAAAATAAAATGTTTTCCAGTTCTTCATCTGCTCATTAAGCTGTGTTATAGTTATGTGTCTTTGGGTGAAACAGATAAAAGAGAGCTTTGTTCTATGGCATTTAGGGGGTTATTTATTAAAACTTAACTTTTTCTCACTTTAACAATAAAAAATTGTGGCCAACTGGCCAAACTCCCAAACACAAATCCCCTTAATTTACCAATAAATCTGAGCAAAAAAGTCAAGACAAAATTGAGCATCAAATCAAATTGCAAACTTTTATGATTTCACTACTGAAAACTAACGTGAAACACCATGAAAGCAAGAAACATCTTCCAATTGTAAAAGGGACATCTGACATTGACTTCTACATGACTTTGACAGGATTTAGCTGGAGTATTTTTGGATTTGTTGCAGTTTTATTGCATAATAAATCCCCAAAACGTTTGCCACTATATTTAAAAGAAGCAGAAAAAAAGAGTAGAATGTAAAAAAGTAAACAACTTCTAAGGGCCATAAAAATCAAGTCAATAAGAAACCTGCATCAAAATGATCACAAGACCAAAAGAAACTCAGTAGTGCTGAGTGTTGACAGGTTGTTTAGGTTTTTTAATGTTGTTTACACATCAGTCCCATTATATTTTGACCCACACAACAAGGGTTGGACTGGGCCAGCGGGGGACACCAAGCCCACTTCTCTACCTCCTTCCCTGGCTTCATTCACTGACAAAATCTCCTGTGTGAAATTTAGCCTTTTAGGTTTTGTGCCACCCAAATTTTAGTGTTGTGTCGTGATGTTGCTCAGTTCAGCACTAGCAATCCTCCTTTAGAGAAAAAAGTTTTGAGTCTCATAGAGAACAACTTTGCCACAGGTCATTTGCTGTAGCAGTAAGAAATATAGTAACAATTCTAATTCTAAAAAATGTGTGTTCATTATGTTTATTAAATTATTGAAACAATAACCTTAACATTGTGAGAAATAATCAACAATAACAAAAGAAACAAGAAACTTACCCTTATCTCAGTGACAGAAAAGGGAACCCAACACAGTTTTTCTTAAATCCTTATAGAGCAACACAATAACCTGGCCTCACTCAAATCTTCTGTTTCCCCTACAATTTGCATTTTTTTAAAAAAAAACCTAGCTCAGAAAATATCTGATTATTTTGTGTGCAAATCTGGTATGAAATAGAAAGACATCCACATAAAACAGAATCCACATGGGTTTGTGTATTTGCAACTGGATGAAGTTTAGTGCAGGAAAAGTGCAAAATGTGACATCCCAACCCAAAGACATTGAAACCAAAATCCAATTGTACAAAACCCTAGATTATGTTATATTGATATTACACATGCAAAAATATCGTTTTGCTTATAAAATAAATGTATGAGCTGCTGTTGTTTGTGTGGCTGTTTCTCTTTGTATTTATGGGATTGTCCAGTTGGATTCAGGATATCATGGAGAGAAGGAAGTACAAACTCATTACACAAAGGATCACACCAGCAAGTCATAAGCAGGGGGCCAAAGCTTCTTAGTAGAACTGTAGCATCATAGATGTGTTATTGGTTAGTGTGTATGCATGATTATTAGTGAATAGGCAGTGACTAGAGGGAAAAGACAAAGGTATAAGGAACTTGGACGCATCATAGCACAAACACTAAAACAATAAATAATGGTGATGAATTAGAAAAATGTTCCATTTTGCCTAAAATCTCAAATAAAAAACAAACTATTTTTGACTTTACTGTCCCACAAACATGGAGTCAACAAACACAGCCTTTCTCTCTCCCCCTTTATCTGTGTATTGAAATGTAATAATATATATTATAATGCATCTTTATGTTAACATTGTTGCTATTTCTTTACATTATGCATTTTACTACACTATATCCTTATGACTTAACCTTATTACTTATGACAGACATACTGTACATATGTACAGTAAAAATACATTTCTACAATAAAATAACGATTAGCAATGTATTTTTCAAGAAAAGAAAGAGGGTTATACAAAAGATACACTAAAACACCAGAAAAAAACTTAAAAATGCAATAGTAAAGCTATTTAGGCTTCTTCATTAGAGACAGATACAGTTTTATTTAAGTAACATTTTCTTTGGTCTGTTAAAAAGGTTTCTTTACATCAGTTTCTTTTTTATGCAATAAAGGCAAAGTCACTGACTCTTTGCAGATGGGTGCAGATCTAATAAGTTCATCAGAAGTATATTTCACATTATTGTATACAGTGAACACTCCTCCAATGATGATATCTCCATCCTGAATATAATTGTATTCATTCTTGGGCTTGGTGATGTGACTATGGCACTGTGAGTCTGACCCACTCAGCTCAGTACTGCAGAGTGTTACCCATATGGCTGCCCGGTAGAACATCATGTTCAACTGATGAAACAAGAGACATTGGTAATACAGCTTCAGCCTCATTTAATGTGTTCTCTTAAGTAAAGAAAAGCTAATGCTCTTTCCACAGGGTAGATGTATTTATGTGTGTCACTATACTCACTGTCCATTGATATTTCAACTGAGCTGTTTGTAAATCCTATCATTCTTAAAATATACAATGCCCCCTTGTGAATGCTCTTTACAGATAATGTCCATATTTGTCAGTGTTTGCAATTAGTTTTTTTTTTGTTAGCTGAAGTTTAACTCTACATAGTGTTGGATGATCATGTTCAACGTATTTCTTTTCACTTTAATGTTCCAGCCTAATACAGTTTTAATTTTCAAGAATTATAAAAGTTATGTAAAATATGTACTTCTTGGTAATGTAATTTGATAATATCTTGACTTTGGCCCACATGAGCTCAACATATTAAAAAAATTAATCTTGATTAAAATGCAATTGATCAGAATGGATCTTGAGCGAACTACATTCTGCTTGAATGGATTTTGATTAATCTGGTCACTCATTGCCAATGATGACATCAGCAGTCAATGACATCAGTAGTCATTTTGCAGCTGTCTCTCCTATAAAAGCTACAGTGGGAACAGTGAGAAGGATCAGCCTGTGAGACCAATGCTTTGATCAGGAGACATTTTTCCCAAGAAATGCAACTGTGCAGGGAGGTGCCAGATTATGGAAAAAATATTTCTGTTAGTATATTGGCTTGCAACTTTATGATTCTATATATGTATGATTAACTAAGAAAGATCTGCACTTGCACGGATATTAAATTGCTGATTAAATATTGGGTTGGAGGATATATATATTGATCAATATCCTCATGTTTGTATGTTTGCAGTCTTTTTATCACCACATGATGGCTTTAGAAGACCTGTTTACAATGTCAATGTGCTCAAATACAATGGCAATGAATCAGCTGCTCATCTAGTCAAGGGGCTTCTTCCTTTATGGTGACAGTTTATGTTGTTAGTTTATGTATAAACCCTTTGTGTATTGTTTTTCTCCCAAGTCAACTTTCACATTTCTTTGGCATCTAAAGAGGTCTCTGCACCCTTTTCCTGCCATATTATTCCCCTCAAGTGGTTATTGCTACTTTGGTTTTTGTTTGCCTTATCCTGTTGTACCGCGACCTTCGGCCTCAACTGACTTTAACTACTGTCGTGCCCCTTTGCTTGCCAGAACTCTTCGCCTTGCTCCTCTCGAAAAGTCCAGGTGGCATCTGAGTACGCTGAGGGCTCCTCCCGAAGCCAAAGGCGGTCACACTACTGGTGAAGCCGAGCCGAGACCAGGGAGCTTGCCACTAGTTCTGGTTTAGGGTGCCAACCGTGACAGCTTCCTAATACATTTTACACAGAAACTATGGGGCAAATTCACTAAGATTCGAAGTTGCGCCAGGTGCAACTTCGCCGCACTTCGCCGCACTTCGCCAGCGCTCCGCAAATTCACTAAAATCCGAAGTTGCGCTCAGGGGTAGCGTAAGGTTGCGAAGTTGCGCTAGCGTTGATTCGCTATGTAAAGAGAAGTTACGCAATCAAAGGCTAATTTGCATACGGCGCCAAATTCAAATTTCAATGGAGGAATACGTATCAGCACTACAAATGCCAAGAAAACCTTCAAATCATCAAATAAAATTTTTATTTTGCCCTACACATGTGCCCACTGTCTAGGTAAGTTGCCATGAGTCAGGAAATGTAGGGGGGAAGGAGGGGAGCCCCAAACAATTTTTTGATCTTTTTCAGCCTATCACCCATCATGTAGAAAACACGCCAGTGTTTTTTGGGACTTAGAAAAAATTTTGCCTTTTTTTGAAACAATCCCTATCTACACTATTGCACTTCGCCAGGTCTGAGGTGGCGAAGGAAGTCTAGCGTAAAAGGTAGCGTTCAGTACACTGCGCGCGTTAGTGAATTTGCGTAGTTACGTCGCTAGCGAAACTTCGCCAGGCGTAAGGGTGCGAAGTAACACTAGCGAAACGACGCCAGCGTTCGTTAGTGAATTTGCGCAGTAACGGAAATGACAAATGCTAGCGAAGTAACGCTAGCGAAGTAACGCTAGCGTTCGTCGCTTCGGCGCTTAGTGAATTTGCCCCTATGTTTTTACCTGCAACTAACTTGCTACTTCCAAGGTTAAAACTTCCAAACTTGGTTGCCCTTTTATTGGCCATCTGACTATAGCTGGAAAGGGTGGGAGCTACAACATGGAACTGGTCACGGCTCCTGTATAACCTATAACACTCAAGGGAAAGTTGTGATCACCACTAATTTTTAAACCATTAAATGGGGGTGTAATAAGGCCAGTGACCACACAATTTGCATAACGGTTTAAAAATTAGTGATGAGCACCACTTTGATATGTACAAAATGCAGAGATGTCCACCCCAAATGCTACTTTCTACAATTCACATTCATCAAGCAATCCATTTTTATGTTTCTTTTCCAGCACTTACCCTATTATTTGGAAGGTTTAGGTGCCCATGCCCCAATCTTCTTGCTTGAGGTAACTCTTTAATAAATCAGCTTTTCGTTGAGCGTCTACTTTGTGTGTTGCACCATGAGGAACAACTAATCACATAGAATGGAGCACTTCACTCAAAGCAGTGCAGCCTGGGTTTAGTGGAGATACATTATTTTGATTGTAGCAAAATTTCAAACTAGTGAGCTTCTGAATAAAGGTTTAACTAACTCAAAAACCATGAATAAAAAATAAATAAAAACCAATTGCAAATTGTCTCAGAATATCAATCTCTACATCATACTAAAAATAAATTTAAATGTGAACAACACGTTTAAGGAATGTGGAGCCTTGTACTTTTTTGTTGGAAAATGAATGGCTCTGCATCTTATTTGGAGAGTTTTTAATCTGGAGAAAGGTGCAGACTAATGATTGCAATGTTGTGCCAAAGTTTCCAAATATATTTTAGTTTTGTGGGAAAATTTGTACTTATCATTATTCATTGTTAATAAATACAAGGTTATGCACTTTGGCAAAAATAATATAAATGCAAGTTCTACACTAAGGGGGTTATTTATCAAAGTCCAAATTTATCTCAATATTTTCTGCTACAAACTCCGATCAAATCTGCTCAGAGTTTTTTACGCTTATTTATTATTAAATTTTCCTGAAAATTTGCTTTGCGAAAAAAAAATCAGATTTTCACAATTCTGAATTTTTCAACCGATTTTCAAATTTTTTTCATAATTTTCACCCGAAAACTCCAAAAATTTGGGGTATTGCCCGAAACCCAGTCCACATCAAAAAATCATTGGGACATCTCCCATTGACTTATATGCAACCTCGACAGGCCTGAGATTCAGACTTTTCCATCCTCAGGGTTTAATAAATTCTGAAAAATTTGTGATTTTTTAAAAGTCAGATTATATATAAAAAAAAAAATCACAATTTTTTCTTGATTTTTGCATTTGGAGTGCATTCTGGGCAGTGTCATTCTGTGGCTACTAAAGCAAATAAAGTTCTGTCTTGTATAAAAAAGGGCATTAACTCAAGGGATGAAAACATAATTCTGTCTCTTTATAGGTCCCTGGTGAGGCCTCATCTGGAGTATGGGGGCAGTTTTGGACTCCAGTCCTTAAGAGGGATATAAATGAGCTGGAGAGAGTGCAGAGACTAAGTGCAACTAAACTGGTTAGAGGGAGGGAAGAGTTAAATTATGAGGGGAGACTGACAAGGTTGGGGTTGTTTTCTCTGGGGGAAAAAAGGTGCTTGTGAGGGGACATGATTATACTTTACAAGTACATTAGAGGATATTATAGACAAATAGCAGGGGACCTTTTTACCCATAAAGAGAATCACGTACCAGAGGCCTCCCCTTCAGACTAGAGGAAAAGAAGTTTCATTTAAAGGAACAGAGTAGGGGGTTCATCACAGTGAGGACAGTGAGGTTGGGGAATGCACTGCCGGGTGATGATTCAGTTAATGACTATAAGAGGGACTTGGATAATTTCTTGGACAGACATAATATCAAAGGCTATTGTGATACTAAACTCTATAGTTAGTATAGATATGGGTATATAGAATTTATGTGAAAGTAGGGCGGGGTGTGTGTATGGGGCTGGGTTTTCATTTGGAGGGGTTGAACTTGATGGACTTTGTCTTTTTTCAACCCGATTTAACTATGTAACTATGTAACTTTAGTAAAAAGCAGGCACATTGTCACAAGCTGTAAAAAGTCCCCCAAAAATGCTGGTTTTGTAAAGATTGTCTGTTAGGCTTTACTTCAATACCTCACTAATCATTACACCAACCCCCCACAAATGCCAGGTTTGTGACTGTAACTAGTGGCTTCTCAATACATATCAACATCTCCAGTCAAGGTAAATACCTACTAATGATAATAACGGCTAATGGTCCCGGCTCTCTTTTATAAAGTTAAGAAAACAAATATTACTTCTATTTACAAATCATGCAAAGAAGAGTATAGCATACAAAGTATATGATATGTATAATCTCAACTACACTACTGTAGTGTGTATGTAATATTATGGGGCCGATTTATCAACGGTTGAAGTGAATTTTCGAAGTAAAAAACTTTGAATTTCAAAGTAATTTTTGGGTACTTTGACTAGGGAATAATCCAACTTCGATTCAAATTTGAAAAAAACTTTGAAATTCAAAGATCGAACTTTTTTAAAGTACTGTCTCTTTAAAATCGAAGTAGCTCGAAGTACGATCGTACGATCTGAATTCGGCTGAATTCGGGGCACTTCGACCCCAAAAAACTTCGACCTCCATTCGGTTGGTCTTTTTGAATTCGAAGTTCAAAGTTCTTTAACTTCGAACTTCGACCTTTGATAAATATGCCCCTATGTGTATTTGCAACTACTTTTTCTTCTAGTTTTATTTCTTCTTCTCCAAGACGTGGAAGGACTTCCAGTTCTTCTCATTTGCACTCCATGATGACCAGGCTGCAGGATGAAAGACTCTCTAGTAATTGTTTCATAGGTCTCCATTCATTACATGTAGCCTGATGCAATGAATGACATCCAATAGGTGTCACTGAAAGTTTTACTCCATGGGGATTCCAGGTTTTCCAAATTCCTGTAAAAGTGGTTTTCCTTGAAGGGGGTTAACACTGTTTACATTGAGAAATAAATGGCCAGAGATTCAGTTGGGAAGGAGACTCTCTATATTTTGCCTATATTTTTTTATTGACACCAACTGCCATTCAAACCTTTCTTTTGTCTGGCATAAAAATACTTCCAAAGGCTTGCTTGGATACATATTAGAGTCACTTGACCAATATTATTTCTGCCATGACATAGCACATTGTCTATTACAACAGAAAAATACACCATGCATAAGAAAAGATGATTAGCAAGATGGTGTGTTTCAGATACCATCAAAATGGTCTTACATCTTACACTGGCTAGGGCTTAGTTGTTCCTATGTCTTCAAACCTTTGCAATAGTAACATTTGTTTGGGATGGAGTTTCATAAAGTACAAACATCATCCAAAAAAATATTTTTATTCACTCAAAATATAATGAATGATTAATGTAAGCACTGATGTACTTCAAGCATTATCTTTTTTGTTCTCAAGTAATTTGGATTTTGTGTTCATTTCAGGTCTAAATATAATAATGTAACATTTGGGCAGAAATATACAGGCTAAAAGTCCAGCACTTGAGGTGAGTATGGCAAATATCTCCACACACACAGTGTTTTTGCCTTTGGTGCTCAGATAGGCCGGGATCATTGTGATCCAAACACTGCAGAAGAGCAACATGCTGAAAGTGATGTACTTGGCCTCATTAAAACTGTCCGGTAATGTCCGAGCTAAAAATGCTAAAACAAAACTAACAGCTGCCAGAAGCCCCATATACCCAATAACTGAGTAAAAGCCAATAGCTGAGCCCTCATTGCACTGAATGATGATGATTCCAGGGTAAGTGTGAAGGTCCAGTTCCTGAAAGGGAGGAGAAATGGCCAACCAAGTCATACAGATTATTATTTGAATGGATGAGCAGAACAAGACTATAGAATTGGACAGTTTGACTCCAATCCATTTTCTCCATGAGCTCCCTGGCTTGGTGGCTTTGAAAGCAATGTAAACCATGATAGTCTTGGCCAGGAGAGAAGAGACAGCTATGGAGAAGGTGATTCCAAAAGTGATGTTACGCAGCATGCAGGTTATATCCACAGGGCGACCGAGGAACAGAAACACACTGAGGAAGCTCAGCTTGATGGAGACAAGGAGGAGGAAGCTGAGGCTTCTGTTGTTGGCTCTTACAATGGGAGTGTCCCTGTGTACAGTGAAAACTCCCAACATCAGCGCAGTAATAACGGATAAGAAAACTGAAAGTGATGAAAACAACACGGAAATCACATTGTCAGTATATGAAAGAAATTCTTCTGCCTTTGCAATACACTGATCCCTTTGCTCATTGGGCCATTCATTGCAAGGACATCTAATGCAGGTTACACTGTCTGTAAAGGTAACAAAAAAAGATTTTTTATTCAAAGTGGATTATAAATTGTGTTAGTTATAGAAAAGAGTATATATACAATTTCTATACAATGACATTACCTATGTAGGATCATGCACAATTATGGGCCTAGCTTCAATGGCACTTGCTCTTGGTGGAAGTTTGGATAAAATCAGGTACACACATAGGGATACTTTGTCAGTAACAGCAGGAAGAGGGCAAGACAAGTGGAAAGGGTTTTGGGGTTTGGAGTGGGAATAGGGTTGCCACCTTTTTGCCATAAAAAAAAAAATAGCCTATGGGTCGAATAGAAATCATTGCAACCCTAGCTTAGGTTATAATTAAATTTAATAGACATTTTTAAAATTCATTAATAATAAAATATTATTTGAAACTTGTTTGGGAATGTAATTTGCATAGCAGGGGATGAGCAGCTTGTGAGAGCATATTTAGCCATGTTTCCACCATATTGGGTTTACCTTGACATGGGGACTTGCAAACTTTCTTATTTTTCAGGAAAACCCCCCACTCCCAAAAATGCATTGTAAAAAAATTCCCACATGAAGTAAATGAAACCATACAGTGTATTAAAATGTGATTAAAGATCACACTTGTATTTTCTTACATCTATTTGCCCAAGGTCCACTTAATAATAAATCTTTCCATTAGGCCAAACAAAATCCGCTGTTCTACCTATTGAATCCAGCGCACCTATAAATCACCTCACTTACCTCATTATTTTTATATTTTCTATGCCAAACTTTAGAGAACTAGAGGAAAAGGCACAGCATGTGAATTTATTAAGAAATAACTAACACCCTTGCAGTTTCTTTTGTGGTTTCTTCAGTATTAATTGAAACTTCAGTATTAATTGAAACTTTTTGTTGTTGTTTCATGAGTTAACCATTTGAAACATAAAATTCATTATCTTATGTAAGTAGGAAAGACAGAATGAAGTCAGATAGTTTGGTTCACATAATATAAATCCATAGAAATGGAACAATAAAAAATATTATGTTTTATATTATGTACTAAATGTAATAAACATGCCCAGATATTAACCCAGAATCATTTCTGTTCCCTTTGAGAAAGAGAATTGCATTGTACTGTATGTCCTGACAGGATTAGTCGCTGTAAATGTGATCATCATCTATTTCAGGGGTCCCCAACCTTTTTCACCCCATGAGCCACACTCAGATGAAAGACTTGTCCGTGAGAAACACAAAACGTAAAGAATACCTCAAACATAATTTTTTTCCAGTCTTTGTCAGGTTCCTTTTAGGATGGGAAATTTAAAAGATGTGCCTCATATTTATTTAATTTATGCACTCAGGAGGTTAATAGATTTAGAATGGAAAACCTACTTCAAAGGAATAGAATTAAATGCAGATGGTCCCTTTATATTTCATCCTTGGAGACTAATAAAAAGGAATTTATTCTTAAACTTATGGGGTAAAATGAGATTATGAACGAATAAGGTAACCTTATAAAATCTAAGTCATTCACACATGTCACTGCTTTGGCCACATTGTATTTATTTTGAAATGAAATAATAGGTCAATTTGTTTCTAATTTGTTTTGTTTTTATATTTATTGTTTTCATGAAAAAATCTTTGAAATTTCATCATATGTAAATTTCTTTCTTTTGGAAACATATGTATTTTATTTTGTTGAAGTCATTGTATTTTATTGAAACTTCAATAAAAAGAATTTTAAAAGAAAAGGATGGGAAACTTGAAGATTTCTATTAAAGTCCAGAAGTCATTTCGCAGTGATCGGGATCTCAAAATGTGATCTGGATGGGTAATATGTGGCTCCTGCTGGCACAGGTACAAATATGGGGCAATATGATAGATTTTTTTGGCTGCCGCTGGCATAGGTACATCTTGGGGGTAACAATATGATTGATGTTTTGTCTTATGCTGACACAGGTACAGATTGGGGGCAATCGGAAGAATTGACTGCCATTGGCACAGGTACAAATGGGGGCATATGATGGTTCTGGCAATGGTAATGCAGGACCAGGTGGGGAACTGATTGAAACCCTTGCCAAAATACCTTGGCCCAGCCCTGGCAGTGATACAAGTGGATGAGCAGGTGGCACAAAGGAGACTGGGCAGCACTGAAACAAACTCTGGTGCAAAGTAATCATGTGGAGTTGGGAATAATAATGTACAACAAGAAATAATTGAGGGAGCAGGAGTTACAGAGAATGTGGAGTTATCAGAATTGGCCCAGTAATGGCAGGGACTAGAGAGAAGGGCTCACTGTGGGCTGGCATATGATATCAAGGCACGGCAGATAAATATTGTGCTGAGGCTGAACAGAAACTATTGCGCTGTTATTAGTGCTCAATGCTGGATGTGCAATCATATAATTTCTGCCAGTAATAAGATTATTGTTAGGCTACAGAACGCTCCCTTCTTTCCAGCCCCAGACCAGTACTGTTTCACCCAGTAGATCTGACTCACTAGCCCTGTGTAATAGGAAGCATTTTAATAGATTTTGTACCAGCGAGATCCCTTCTCCCTGACTCACTATAAGAAGCTTATATCACAGTTTCAGTTCAAGCACAATCCATTCTATAAAGCCAACATTCTGAAGTACGTATAAAAGTTTCAGTGCGATACTTTCCAACCAGCTCTCATAGTCTCTCATAAATTGCCTCCTGTCAAATCGATCAGTGAGTTATAACAGCTTTATCTTTTCTCTCCATTCTCTTCCTGCGATTCCTACTCACCCCTCGCTCACAGGACTAATTGCCAACACGCTGTTGTAACTCACTGATCGATTTGGCTCACAGAACTGATCGGGGGAAGACGCTGGCAATTTATGAGAGACTATGCACAAATTCAAATATTATATTTTGAAAAACTCAGATGTTTGTTATTTATTAAGCACGAAAAACTTGAAAACCTCAAATGTAAAATGTTGACAGCTTGTGAGTTTATGTAGAAGTTAGTGGTAGTTGTACATTCACAAATTCAAGTTTCTTGAGCTTCCAAACTCACAAATTTGAGGTATTCAAGTTTTTTCTTATATTGTATTCAATCAAGTTTTTTTTATAATACCAAATTTTAATAAACAAGCAAATATTCCATTCAAGTTTTTTTTTTAAATTGTGCTCAAAAGAGAAAATATGGATTTAATGGCTCTTTAACTTGATCACCAAGGGCACGTGTGAAGACTTGGTTATATCTTGCTTTACTTAATAAACTAATTCTATTATTATTCCTTTTTACAATATATTCAGGGCTGGATTTCCAGCATGGGCATCAAAGTCTATTTTTGGGTACTTCGACCATCGAATTGGCTACCTCGACTTTCGACTATGACTTCGACTTCGAATCGAACGATTCAAACTAAAAATCATTCGATTATTCGACCATTCAATATTCAAAGTACTGTCTCTTTAAAAAAAACGTTGACTACCTACTTCGGCACTTTAAACCTACCGAGCATCAATGTTAGCCTATGGGGACCTTCCACATTTTTTAAGCTTTTTTTGATCGAAGGAAAATCGTTCAATCGATGGATTAAAATCCTTCGAATCGTTCGATTCGAAGGATTTAATCGTTGGATCTAACAATTTTTCCTTTGATCATTCAATCAAAGTATTTCCGGTAAATCCTTCAACTTCGATATTCGAAGTCAAAGGATTTTACTTCGATGGTCGAATATTGAGGGTTAATTAAGCCTCGATATTCGACCCTTAGTAAATGTGCCCCATATAGTAGACTTATGGTATGAAGATCCAAATTACAGAAAGATCCATTATCCGGAAAACCCCAGGTCCCAAGCATTGTGGATAACATGTCCCATACCTGTAATATAATTATTGATGGAAAAAGTCATCATTCCAATTTACACTTTGTATAGTATTGGAGATCTTGTTTGTGATTGACAGATATACAAACCCATAATCAAATGGCATTGGGGTGGGCAGGGCCGCCGTTAGAAATCACGGGGCCCCGTACAAGAAAATTTCCAGGGGCCCCTGGGGCCTCAACCATGTGCCCCCCATGCCCGCCCAGGACCCGCCCACTTCACATCACTGTTAAAAGACCACACAAACATCAATGCAGGCCCAGGGCCCCCCTATAAGTAAAAAAAAATACTGATGTCAGGGCCCCACATAAAAGTTTTTTTTAAAAAGCATTGGTTCCAGGGCTCCCCTTACAAGTTAAAAAAAATTGAGGTCCCAAAGAATATTTTTTTAAAAAAAAAACATTGGTGCCAGGGCCCCCCCCTTACAAGTTAAAAAAAAATTGGGGCCCCAAAGAATATTTTTAAATAAACATTTGCCCCAGGGCCCCCTTACAAGTAAAAAAAAATTGGGGCCCTAAAGAATATTTTTTCAAAAAAAACATTGGCGCCAGGCTCCCCTTACAAGTTGTTGGGGCCCCAAAGAATAGAGTATTAAAATAATACATTGGTGGCCAGGGGATTAAAAAAATAAATAAAAAAAACACACATTGGTGTTCAGAGGACTTCAACTTCACCTCCTTTCATGACTTTGGGTCTTCGCCGCTTCAGGACTTAAATTTCGACTGTCTTTTCGCTGCTTTGGGACATCAGTTCAGAAGGAGGCGGCACAGCTTTGGCACTGTCCTGGCCTGGCTCTTTCCAAAAGCTCAGCACTGCCAGGCCCGGTACACTTGTACCCCCTGTGCCCCCTTGATAGCGGCCATGGGGGTGGGTTATTGACAGATGGACTAACTAATATTAGTGAACAGCTGAATGGTGACATGGAAGGTGACTGAGAAAAAGACCAACCAATATTATTGAATAGTCATGATTTTCATGAAGGACTCCTGATGAAGACCCCATTTTTCAATAATATGCCTGAGCAAAAGCATCCCTTGTTTATGGTTTCACTGCCTCTCAATAACTAAACCCATTTAATATGCCAGATAAGATATTTTTTAAAAATTATATATTTAATATATATGAATTTTTTTGGTAAGTCTTCCTAAATTAAAATAATATTTAGCTAGCACCCAAGTGTGTCTGGAGGACATGGAAAACTGAGGGGCAGATTTATCAAGGGTCAAATTTCGAAGTAATGGGAGTTTTTTTGAACTCCCATAACTTCAAAATTTGAATAAAAAAGACCAACCGAAATTTATTTTAAAAATAAAAAATAAAAATTTTTCTGGGGGAATGGGCTGTATTTGAATTGTTCAAATCAAAGTAACATTGTTTCCGACCTAATAATATTCAAAGTATAAAATCCGCCAATTGACTCCAAATAGGTTCTAGGAGGTCCCCCATAGGGTAAAACAGCAATTTGTCAGGTTTTAGATGGTGAATGGACGAAGTCTAAGTTTTAAAGAGACAGTACATGATAAATTTCGATATTCGATTTTTTTTTTAATTTGATTTGAATTTGGACTATTCCCTAGTCAAAGTACAAAAAATAGCTTGAAATTCAATGTTTTTACTTCAGTTTTCAATTCCACCCATGATACTGTAAATCTGCCCCTTAGTGTCTGTTTACCTGTATGACTAATATTAACGCTTCAAATGACAGCAGGCAATAGAGCAGAATGAGCAAATTATATATATTTATAAAAATTGCCATTTCTTAGGGAATATTTGCAAGCATGAATCTTGTGTTCTATGTTGGGTAGGTTTATAACAAAAGGTTTACCATTCCTATCCCAATGCCTTGTTGTGCTTTAGATCTGTAATAAAGTCTGAACATGTGATATATACCCATATCCTGATTTGTATTACTATTTTAATGGGCAGATTTATCAAAGGTCAAATTTTCAATTTAAGTGAATATACTCAAATTTGATGTGAATATACCGTATATACCCGAGTATAAGCCGAGTTTTTCAGCATCCAAAATGTGCTGAAAAAGTCTACCTCGGCTTATACTCGGGTCAGCGGTACCCGACCCGACTAGCTGAGATTTCAGTCACTTTTAATCATTCTTATACCAACAGTACACTTGGGGAGAGACTGCAATATCCCACAATGTCCTCTGTTGGTTATATGAAAGAATAACAGTGCGCCATCTGTTGGTTATATGAAAGAATAACAGTGACTGCAATATCACACAGCGCCCTCTGTTGGTTATATGAAAGAATAACAGTGACTGCAATATCACACAGCGCCCTCTGTTGGTTATATGAAAGAATAACAGTGACTGCAATATCACACAGCGCCCTCTGTTGGTTATATGAAAGAATAACAGTGACTGCAATATCACACAGCGCCCTCTGTTGGTTATATGAAAGAATAACAGTGACTGTAATATCACACAGCGCCCTCTGTTGGTTGTATGAAAGATTAACAGTGATTGCAATATCACACAGCGCCCTCTGTTGGTTGTATGAAAGAATAACAGTGACTGCAATATCACACAGCGCCCTCTGTTGGTTATATGAAAGATTAACAGTGATGGCAATATCACACAGCGCCCTCTGTTGGTTATATGAAAGATTAACAGTGATGGCAATATCACACAGCGCCCTCTGCACATGGTAGTGGGACAGTGGGACAATGCACACAGTAATCCGTTTGGCAATTCTCTGTCACCATCAACTTTGCAAAGAAATCTGGTTGATCGCTGGGGGGGTCGCTTTGGCGGAATGTGTGCTGCTGGGAGACAGGGCTGTAGTTGTGTCTAGGCTTATACTAGAGTCAATAAGTTTTCCCAGTTTTCGTAGGTAAAATTAGGTACCTCGGCTTATACTCGGGTCGGCTTATACTCGAGTATATACGGTACTCAAATTTATTTAAATATACTCAAATTTATGTAAATATACTCAAACTCAAATGGGAGATTATTTAAGAAAAATTTTGAACGTCTAATAATTTATCGAATAGTCCCGACCCGAAAATTTGAATCAAGCTCGAATTGAATTTGAATTGAGTTTTCCCTCCTGAAAAAAATACTAATATATCCAAATAAATTAATGGACCTCTGCCATTGACTTGTAAATCAACTTGCCAGGTTTTGGGTGGTGAATATTTGAACTGTTTTGATGGTCAAGGTGTCATAAATCTTACATTCAAATTTACATTTAAATTAGGGGATTAAAATTTGAATGTGTGAAGTTTGACACCAAAAAATTGAAAATTCTAACATAGCTATAACATAGTTAGCATTTACAGCACTAGAAAAAAGATTTATACAAACATTTATACCAGTTGTATTGGATATTGCTCCTTCAGGACATGGGACACAAACATAACAGCAGGACTGGTATCCAGGCTTTAGTGTATTCCAGAATCCTGGGAGACAATAGTTTGAGCACTGAGATTTTGGCACCTAAAAAATAAAGAATTTCTAAGTGACAGATTCAGGGGCAGATTAATCAAAATGTTAAGAGCTTCATAAATAAAAACTCACCCACATTCTACTCATTAAAACTCACAATTAAACCCTTATTTACACAAAAACAAATGTTCCTGAACTGTGCATTCTACGTTATTTGAAAAGAAGGACACTTTCTTGACTAAGTTATTGCATGTTTACATTAAAGGAGCTGGGTTCTTCCAGATAATTCGATAAATTTGAAGATTTTCAGTAAAAAAAACACAAAAATCTAGAAATTTGGGAGAAAAGTTTAAAAAAAAAACCCTACACGGTTCTGGTTTTTGCTCTATTTTGTAGAGTTTTTTTTACCGATAGAATGTATTCGAGTTATTTCATTAATAAAAAAGGCAAAGTGATGGGAGTTTGGTAGAGCTTTTCTTATTAAAATAATGAGATAAATTTAGATTTTAGTAAATAACCCCTTAAGTAAACTTTTTTAGAAAGGTCTATATAAATACACCAGTAAGCCCTCAAAGTAATGCTGCTCTGAGTACTCTGTCAAAAAACATCACATTTCTTTCCTTCTATTGTGTACTCATGGGCTTGTGTATCAGACTAACTGTTTTCAGCTTAAACCTCCAGGGCTAGGGCTTGAGCATGCTCAGTTTGCTCCTCTCTCCCTCCTGCCTTCTTTCTCCTCCTCTCCATGCTGTAATCTGAGCCCAGAGCTGAGTGAGCAGGGAGAGAGGCAGAAAGGAAGTGGTGTCACACCAAGCTAATATGGCAGCTGCTATCCTAAACAAACAGAGAGTTCTATAGTATGGTAAAACATTCTGCAGAATAAATATTGTGTTATAGCTTGTGCCTTTGTAGCTAATTTCCTTGTCCTTTAGGGGGGTTTGTTATGCCTCCAGCATTGTTTTACAGTTTATGTTGCACCACCTGGTGATTTAATTGATGGTTTATGTGCATTGTTATAAAAATGTCCTTCTTAGGTTATGTGTAATACCAGGAAATGATTAGTCTAGCTGCCATCTTTATACTGTTCACAGCTAGCACAATATTATCTGTAGTAATCCTACCCTATCCAGCCTTGTGGAAGCATCATTGGTAGGTATTACTTGTACCCCAATCCTGGTCTATAAATGCAGATCATTATTTATCTGTTTTTATCTTTATGCAATTGTATAACTTCTATATGTGTAGCCACCTCATGGTCCTAAGGTACACCCAGGCATCTAGGCTTTACTCACATACAGATGCCTCTCCTACTCCTACTCCTACTCATACATGCATTTATATATATTGTACAAGCTGGACGGGATTTATAGTGGATGGCAGATATGTATCCCCTATTTTTAGGTTCTGAGCCATCCATTTAAGAATGTTCCCTTTAAGAAACACCAGAGGGTTAACCAGTCAGAGGGTGGGCTGGACAGCCAAGGGGTGTGTAAGGGAGTGATCAGCAGGTGTGGGGGGGGGGAAGAGAGAAAGAGCTGCACAGGAGGGCTGGGCTGTTGGGTTGGAACGGCTGTATTTTCAGAGACCTGTGGGGCCTGATAGCCAGGTGTTTTTTTCCTGGTCTTTTCCCTACAGACCAAGCTTGGATAGTACCTTGGAGTACTGAAAACTTAAAAACGCTGAAGTAAGCTATTTTGTTAATTGCTGGACTTTATGTTGCTGAATCAGGGGCTTAACTACAGAGGAAGCAGACCCTGCGGCTGCACGGGGGCCCAGGAGGTATAGGGGCCCCATGAGGCCCTAATTCATATACAATTTCAATAAATATTGGTAAAACAGGTCAACCTCTAGACATTTGGGGGCCTGAAAAATAACCAAATTTTATTGAAAAAAAATAGAATATTTAAACTGCGGGTGAATAGGCTGTATTCGAATTGTTCAATTCAAATTTTGAATGTCTTCGATCGAATTGGAATCAAAGGATATGCCCCAAAAAACGTTGATTTTTCAAAGTCCACCAAATGACTACAAATAGGTTGTAGGAGGTCCTCCATAGGCTAAAACAGCAATTCGGCAGATTTTAGATGGTGAATGGTCAAAGTTTTAAAGGAACGGTAACATGACATTTTTTCTATAAAAAATTTGTTTGCCCTTAACGAAAAAAAAAACACCAGCACACATTTAACTTTACATTCGCAAAGACTTTATTAAGAAATATCTCACCGATACTCCGCAGTGCGCACCTCTTCTGAAAAGGCAACATGGCGCCGATCCATCAGGCGGCGCTCGATTTCTCCTCCCTGGAGATAGCCAGGGAGGAGAAATTGAGCGCCGCCAGTTGGATCGTCGCCATGTCGCAAGCGGAGTATCTGTAAGATATTTCTTAACAAAGTCTTTGTGAATGTAAAGTTAAATGTGTGCTGGTGTTTTTTTTTCTTTTCGTTAAGGGCAAACAAATTTTTTATATAAAAAATGTCATGTTACTGTTCCTTTAAAGAGACAGTTTAAAGAGACAGTACATGATAAATTTCGATATTCAAAAAGCCAATTTTTTTCAAATTTAAATCAAATTTTGGACTGTTTGATAGTCGAAGTACACTAAATATCGCTCGTAAATTTAATTTTAAAATTAGATTTTTCAATTCGACTCTTGATAAATCTGCCCCATAAAGCAGAGTATGTCTAGTACACATACTTTTTGGCAATGTCACCCATACCTGTAACACCATGGCTTGGGGGATGGGAACCTTATAGCACATACAAGTGCACTTTACTAATATTGCTAGCATCCCCCCAAAACCAGGGTAATGACCTGGGGAACCACAAATGAAACACACAAATGAACTCCATCAAGGCATAGTGAATGAAAGCCATCCATCTTAATAGCCAGACAGAGGCAATGTGGTCATGCAGGAAAGTAGCAAAAAGAAACAAATGTACCATAGAGGTAAAAAAAACTGAAAAACAAACATATTATGGTCCAAATAGCAACACCAGTGGAGGTGAGTATAAACATGATAATGTATAATTATACAGTTCAATGTGATTACTTAATAATACAATATGATATTTTTGATACAATGGGCCAGATTTCAATAAGTGAGAAAAAGTTTTTTTTTTTTTCAAAATCAGTTCCAGTTTTTCCCATAGACTTCAATAGAGATTTAATGTGATAAACAGTGAGATAAGGGCACAATTAGGCTCTATCAGGTGCTAATTTATACTATATTGTGTGCAGTTTAGTCTTGAAA
Organism: Xenopus laevis; assembly: GCF_017654675.1. Lineage (NCBI taxonomy): Eukaryota > Metazoa > Chordata > Amphibia > Anura > Pipidae > Xenopus > Xenopus laevis. The sequence continues at coordinate 9,174,930 of NC_054371.1, forward strand.
ATACAGCTGTGGGTTACAGTATGTTGCAGGAGAGAACATTTAAGGTGTTGTAGCAAAATCCATAATGAAGCAATAGAATTCTTAATGAATCAGATAAAAGTGGAGCATAGGACTGGCCACATTGGGAATGACTTTGACATAGTTGTTCAGCTTAAATATATTCCAATATATGGACAGACAATTGTTATTCTTTGTATTGTTATATGTTTTATTGTCGAATCAATTCAAAATTAATCTGCTTTTATTTAATTGTTCTGCTCACATAGTGGCCACTTGAATGTACTTAGGTGTGGGTTTTAAAACTTGGGGGCCAATTTACTAATATTCAGGTTTTTTTTTTTTTTTTTACGAATCTCTAAAAATCAGTACAATTTCTATGTTTCTTGAAAACTCAAAAAATTCCAGATTTATTAAGGGGCAGATGTATCAAGGGTCGAATTTCGAGGGGTTAAAACCCTCGAAATTCGACCATCGAAGTGAAATCCTTGAAATTCGAATATCAAATTTGAAGGATTTAGTGCTAAAATAGCATTCGATCAATCAAATAAAAATCGTTTGATTAAATCCTTCGAATCGAATCGGATTTTTATTTAATGCCAAAATCTTTAAAAACTGCACTGGCAGGTCCCCATAGGCCATATAGCAATTCGGTAGCTTTAATTTGGCGAAGTATTGAAATTGAAGGATTTTTAAAGAGACAGTACTTCGACTTTGAATCGAACTCTAAGTAAATTCGAAGTCATAGTATCCTATTCGATGGTCGAAGTATCCAAAAAAATTACTTCAAAATTCGAACTTTTTGGACTTCGAAAAATTCAATTGAGCTTACTAAATCTGCCCCTAAGTGTAAAAACCACAAACAAATCTAAAACAAAAATTTGCCAGGTCAAGTTCCTATTACAGTCATAGGGAGCTACGCTCATCTTATTGGAACATTTGTAATCCATTTGGACTTTTAGAGGTTTTCAGATTTTCACTAGGAATTGTCCAAAAAACTCAAACTTTTTGACATTATCAAGGTTTCCATACTTTTATGCACATTGTGCACCAATTTTTATTCCGTTTGTACTTTTTATACTCTGATCTTTCTGATCTGATCTCTAAATTTCATGACATTTGTGATTTTAGAGAAAGTGGGGCTCATTTATAAACACTGGGCAAATTTGCACCTTGGCAATTACCCATAGCAACCAACCAGTGACTGGATTTTTAAAGGCAGCTGCCGGTTGACCAATGAAAACAAACATCTGATTGGTTGCTATAGTTTACTGCCCAGGTGCCAATTTGCTCAGTGTTTATAAATGAAACCCCAGTGAGTGTAATTGTCATTTCAGAAACCTTTAAAACCACAAAAATTTGACCCTTGACAAGTGACTGACAGGGCCAAAATGTTGACTTTTTGAATGCACTTGATTTTGATTAATTACATTTCTTTTCACATATTTATCTCTGGGGATCATTTGGAGGAGATGAACTTCATAGATAGACTTGATTTTTTTCAACCCAAATGAAGTATGCCCTCACAGACTACGATATTTTACACTGCTGCTAAACATGGGCCCAGGCATTCTTAGTTGCCCACCTGTGTATCAAGAACAATTAAGAGCCATAGGGAAGAAGAGGAAACAAAGATAATTGGCAAAGCAATGGATAACAGATACAGTACACACTACTGCATAAAAAAAATAAGAAATGACTTCCAAATTGCTCCATGAGGTTGGTAATAGCCTTTCTTCTTGGTACTGAATGGGACAGGAGGGCATGATGGGAGCAGTACTAGAAGAGAGGCTGCCTTAGCTCTGCATGTTGGCATGTTCTGGCAAATGAAATGATTTTGGATAAAGATTTTTTTCCATAAAGTTAAAAAATAAAAGTCTATGGCTGACCATGTTGTATTTGGTTTTCCATTGAATGTTCCTTTTATTGATGACAATTTTGTTATTTAATGGATCCAAGTATAAGAAAACTCCGCATGTTCTATGAAGAAGTTTTTTCGTGGAGTTGCAATACAAATTCATAATCCAGTATGAAGTACTTATCTCTTGAATTTTATGGAAAGAGTTCAGATATTTATGTAACTTAAAATAGAAGATAGAAAATATAACATAATTAGTTTGGATCTGCTCAGTTCAGACAGGCTTTAAATCAAATGAACATTCCATAGTTTGTCAATATTCTGGGTAGGATTTGACCAAGTTTTTTAATTCTCTCTTCTCTGGAAAAAAGTTGTAACTCTATAACGTGTCTCTCATTATGACCTGGGTGGCATGGCAGGACAACGGATAATATTGCTGATTTGCAGTGTTCTAGTATTGAGCTTGATTTATTCAGTAAATTTGTTAATGACAATTGTATTGTGGGTTTGGTTAATTATAGGGATGCATCAAATCCAGGATTCGGTTCATGATTCATCCTTTCTCAGCAGGTTTCGGCCATATCCAAGTGCCTGACCAAACCGAATCTGAATCCAAAAAAATCATGTGATTTTTCATGCAAGGAAATTAAAAATGTTTTAATCATATGGTTCTCTTACCCCCTCATTTCCCTAATTTACAAGTGCAGATTTCCATTTGCATATGCTAATTAGGGTTTGGATTAGGTTCCATATTCTGATGAATCTTTCACAAAGGATTCGGCATTCGGTGCATCCCTGGATTATTCTGAAATCATTCTGGTAGGTTGATTAACAAATTAAATTGTTGTGCGTCTATGTGTGATGGTGTAAGAAACAGAAAGGCTCTCTAAGGGGCACATTTATCAAGGGTCGAATATCAAGGGTTAATAAACCCTCAAATTCGACCCTCGAATTTAAATCCTTTGAATTCAAATATCGAATTCGAAGGATTTAGCGCAAATCCTTTGATCGATCGATTAAAGTAAAAATCCTTTGAATCAAACGATTTTAAGCGACCGATTGAAGGATTTTTCTTCGATCAAAAAAAGGCTAGAAAAGTGCTGGGGAGGTCCCCATAGGCTAACATTGTACCTCGGTAGGTTTAAACAGTCGATGTATGTAGTCGAAGTATTTTTTAAAGAGACAGTACTTTGACTATAGAATGGTTGAATAGTCTAACGATTTTTAGTTCAAATCGGTCGAATCAAAGTCGAAGGTCTTGTAGCCTATTCGATGGTCGAAGTACCAAAAAAATTACTATGGTAAAAACCATGAATTAAAAATTTACCATGAAGAATGCTAAAACAAAAATTCACCAGGTCAAAGTTGTTGAGGTCATATAGAAGTCAATGGGAGTTGTGCTGATCCTATTGGATCTTTTTTAATTCAAACTTTTAGAGGTTTTCTGATTTCCTGAAAAATTCTTATCTTAAGAGATTTTAGAGGTATTTGTATCTTCTTCCAGAATTACTGGTAATTCTTGTAATAAATTTCATGACATTTGTGGTTTTAGAGAAAGTGAGTTTAGTTATGGTTTCAAAAACCTCTAAAACCACTAAAATGAGACTGTTGATAAAAAGGCCTCAATGTGACTGTATGGGTATGTTATTTATTAAAATTTGAGTGCCAAAATCTCAAAAGATTTGAGTTTAGAGGAAAAAACCCTCATTTTTCAAGATTTATTATACCCCAAGCCGGCTAAAACTCAGAATCAGAAAATACTCCATCTCCAACCTGACGAGGTCCTGTATAAGTCAATGGCAGAGGTCCAATTTTAAATTTGAAGAAATTATGGTTTGTACTGGGTTCTGCATGAAGAATTCCAGGTTTTCGGGCGATATCCTGAAAAAATTTAGTGTTTCGGGCATCAAACTCCAAAAATTCAAGTTTTTCAAACTGTTTGACAATTTTTTTGAGTTTTTTTTTTACAATGATAAGGTAAAATTGTGGATGGGAGTTTGGTGAGAAAAATTCTGATTTAAGTAAATAACCCCCTGTGTAACTAATGGAGTGTATATCAAATGGCAAGTTCTAACTTTCACCCATTGATAAATTTGCTTCTAAAAATACCATAGAAATGAATAGAACGTGGGTGAGGTTTTATTTAGTATAATCTAAAATGACATGTGTTTGTGTCAGTCAGTAAGCTCCACTTTGTTACAAACTCTTGTGAATGGCTAAAAACCCTCATTTACTGATACCCTGGAGAACAAGAGAACTAATGGACATAAAAATATGCATTTTAGTGCTCAAAACACCTACATCCACATCACTTTGCATACAAGGGGCAGGGTATTTTTCAAATTATCAGAGTAAATGGAACCCCAAGGATATATAACTTAACTAAGACAAATGGGGTTATGTAATAAAAGACACTGAGGGGTTTATTTACTAAAATGTGTTTTTCTCATATTTTACAAGAGACAAAGTCTTGGCTAATTTACTAATAATAAAACTTGAAAAAAATCATATAAAAATGAGAAAAATTGGATTTTTTATGAATACCTTAATTCTTTCAAGTCTACAAACACTCAAATTTATAGAGTTTTCAAGTGAAAAGCAACATCAAATACCCCAAAATACCAGAAAATCATGAAGCTAAAAAACATGTCTTCAAATGATTGAAGAGACCTCTGCCATTGACTTTTACATGAATTTGACAGGTTTTATCTGGGGTACTCTCTGTTGCTACATGTTCTGATTTCTATGAACTCCTCTGTGGATTAATCTGTTGAACAAAATATGTTCTCTGGTTAAGCATAAAGAACCACTGGCACCCAATTATTGTGCATAGCACTTTGTTACAGTTCCACTACACCCTGCCTCCACACTGCTGCAAGAGAGAAAGGTTTCATCCGGAGCATATATATATATATATATATATATATATATATATATATATATATATATATATATATATATGGGTAAGCTTTTAGTATAGAGGGTGCCCCTCAATTTACTATAGCGTTACACCTGTTTGAAAAGCAAACATCTTATTGGTTGCTCTGGGTTACCGCTCCTGGGCAAACTTACATAGTGCCTTTTATTGCATATGGAGTATGCCTCTTGTACAGACAAGGCAAATGACACTATACGAATAAGATAAGAGCAGTTGTATAACTTACCTTGTATCTATAACTCTCAATATTTCTGTTCATCCCAGAAGTTGGGCTATTTAGCATGTTATTCAGGCCCATCATGAGTGAATGAGTGGCAGAAAACATATTAAGGGAATGAAATCCAAATATTAAAATGGTATCTAAATGTTCTTGTCCAGAGCAATTATGAAGACTCTGCTTTAATTCTCTTTCATAGAACTGATTCTTCTTATAATTATTGGATAAACACTTACGCTGGTTCATCCAAATATTTTCAAGCAACTTATCATTCGGGTACTTTGTTGGATGTAACCTCGTCAACAACTGGTCAACTGCATGTTGTTCTGATTGGCTTTGTAATAATATCAAACTGCCATGGAATATTTCATGGGATAGGTCCAAAATGTTATCATAATACAACCAATTAGGTGTAAAGATAAATGTCTTTTCGCTGAGCATGTAAGACAGATAATTAAGTTTTACTGCAAGTTTCACATTAACAGGCCCACAAACAATAATGACATTTGCTGAGGATTTCTTGATGATCTCCCCATACAATAGATATTTATTGGATGTTATCTTTAATGTGAACTCAATGCAGATGTTTGCCCTGTTGAGATAATATTTCAGTAGTTGTTGATCTTTGTCTCCCCTGTCATCATCATCAAATACAATAATTCCAACCCAGTTCCACCCGAAATAATTTACTATCTTGCTTATAATAAAATAATGTCTGTCATCCTCTTTTATTGGCTGGAAAAGGTATGGGAAAGTGAATCTGTCACTTAGGCCAGGGTCTGTAGCACCGTAAGTGACCTGTAAAGAAAAAAAGATAAAATATTCAAAATTTAGCATTTTATTCTGGATTTATTTTCATACCATATAAAATTAATGGTTTCTGTAAAGATTTATGAAGGTAAATCAAGTTTGTATTATATAAAGTATCTTAGGCTCTACCAACATTTTTATAGCTGGACCCTGCCCATCCAGGAGAGAAACAAGTTCTCCCACTTTTTCCTCCAGTAAAGGAGTCCAGTTATCCCACTATAGTGTTGAGGCATCCATGAAAACTTTACCCATAAGTATTAGTTGCCACTGACATAGGGTAACTTTAAAAGGGGACATTTTTAAAATCTCAGTATTGCAGTAATGTCACATTTCCCCAACATTCTTGAGAAGCAAGATTAGATTTGGAATAAATCGTATTGGTTTCATACTAAATAGTCATCTATATATCAGTGCATTTGCTAGAAGCACAAAAAGATTTCAAGAAAGTGTGCACCCCGACTTGCACCAATATGTATGTTTATGTTAGAAGAATTCACCCACTTAAGGTTGGATTGTCACATAGTGCCATGATTGTACAACTGTATCACCTAGTCCATAGACCAGTAGTGTATTTTTATGGTGCCAAAAAAGTAAAAAGTAATGTAGGCAAAGGGACACACTCCTGATAAAATATATAAAATGTAAAGTATCTTCTTTGAGGTCTGGAATTTCCAAAAACATCTAAATAGTGGGCTGATTTCCCATTGTTTTTTGTACATATTAATAACAGAATAATTGAAAATTCTGAATTACGGAAAGGTCTTCTCCCATAGACTCCATTTTATCCAAATAATCCAAACTGTTAAAAATGATTTCCTTTTTCTGTGTAATAATAAAACAGTAGCTTGTACTTGATCCCAACTAAAATATAATTAATCCTTATTGGAAGCAAAACCAGCCTATTAGGTTTATTAAATGTTTACATGATTTTCTAGTAGACTTAAGGTATGAAGATCCAAATTACAGAAAGACTTAGAAAAGCTCCAGGTCCCGATATCAGAATAATGGGTCCCATACCTGTAGTAAATAGTGTTTGGTTGTTGAGAATTTTGTAGATTTTCTAATTTTGTTGTTTTCCCAGAGAATTTATAGCATTGACATTCAAATGCGGACATTGTACTCCAATTTATTGACTTGCGTAAACTCATACAATGTTTGAGATGCATTCATTTGAAGAACTATGTTACAATCTGTAGGAGCCGTAGGGTGCCCAACCTAAGGAGAGCCCTAACCTACCCCGGTGTGCACCGATGACCTTTTGGGGCCCCAGACTTTCAGCTGCAAAGACAGGCAGGGATCCTATCCACAGTCAGGGCAGATGGGTTAGCAGTACCAGAGGGTAAACCAAAGAGGGAGTCAATTCAGGCAAGGGATCAGTGGCAGGCAGCAGTCAAACAGCATCAGGAACAGGCAAAGGTCAAACCGGATAATCATTAGAATAATATAAAGGCTTCATTGGAATATATGAGCAGAAAACTAGCTTGGGCAAGGAGTACAGGGCGAATGACTTTATGACTCTATATTTTGAATTCGGGCACCTATTTGTGAGTGCCGCATGAGCGTGTGGCATCAAAACACCAATAGAGTATGCTCATGTCTGGACGTGACGTGCATTTGGCCACATCTTCGCAGGAGGCTCCAGGACCCAATGTGCCTGGAAGTATAGGTGCGCACCGGTCTCTTGAAACACCTAACAGTACCCCCACTAGGATTCCCCACCAAGAATTTTTTATGGAACAATTTTATTAGATGAGGAGCATGCGTATCCTTGGCTGTAACCCAACTCCTTTCCTCTGTACCAAAGCCTTTCCAACGTACAAATATTGAATTTTACCCTTCTTTCTGTGGGAGTCAAGACTTTCCTGGACTTCAAATTCTTGATGTCCATCAACCAGAACAGGAGGGGGAGAAGAGCAGGCAGAAGAGAATGTATTAGTGACCACAGGCTTGAGGAGGGACACATGGAAGGAAATAGAGATCTTCATTCTGAGAGGGACTTCAAGTTTAACATAAATGGGATTGATGACCTCCTGGATCTTAAAAGGACCAATAATCTGAGGACCCAGTTTAAGAGAAGGGATACAGATCTTGATATCCCTTGTGGACAGACATACCGAATCACCAATGGTAAAAGATGGAGCAGCTCTACAACGTTTAACAGCTGTTTTCTTCTGACAGATTGAAGCCTTCACAAGAGCCTGATAAGCTGTGGACCAAATGGATTTAAAATGGAGCACAGCAGCTTCAGCAGCCAGAACCTCAACTTTGAGTAATGAAGAAGGTAAAACCAGAGGGTTACGACCATAATTACAAAAAAATGGAGAACAACCTAAAGCTCCATGTCTGAGGTTGTTGTGGGCGAATTCGACCAAGGGTAGGAGCTCGGACCAGTTGTCATGGTTGAGTGAAATGAAGCAGTGAAGAACCTGTTCCAAGGCTTGGTTTGCTCTTTCAGTTTGACAATTGCTTTGAGGATGATAAGCTGAAGAAAAATGTAAACTTCTTCCCAACAACTTGCAGAAAGCCCGCCAGAAACGGGAGACAATTTGGACCCCACGGTCAGACACAATAGAAAATGGAAATCTATGAAGATGGAAAACTTCTCTGATGAAAATCTTTGCAAGGACAGCTGATGGGAGTCCCTTCAAAGGAATAAAGCGAGCCATTTTTGAAAACCGATAGGGGTGGGCGAATAAATGCGATTTGCGGGGAATTTCAGAGTTTCGTAGCGAGGAAATTTTTAATGAAACCACGGCAAAAATTCACCTTGCGGCTCATTTCACTCGACAATGAGGTGTTATGAGGCGTGATGCCAAGAGCACATGTAAAAAAAAAGGACGCGCGTCAAACGGAACATCATCCATAGCAGCCAAATAGATGTGAGCCATCCCACTGGGTGGGGGTGGGATAGGGAGGGGCAGCCGAGGAAGAGGCCGCGGTGCTGGCCGTGGGCATCCAACCCCACAACAGCCCAGCCCACGTGCCATTCCCAGTCTGGGCACTGTAGCGCAGCACAAGCTGCCATCAAAGCAGCTGCCATCACAGCAGCAGCCGCAACAACAACAGCAGCAGCAGCAAGTGCCACAGCAGCAGGTGGCTCTGGGTCGCAGTGGGGCACCTGGCACAGGTAAGATTGTGCCAGATTTTTTTGCCACTGCTTTGCGACCCATACGCTCGCAGCAGGCAGAGGTGGTGGTAGACTGGTTGACCCAGGCAACCTCGTCTGCAGGCGGAGGCATCACCTGCTAGCTCAGTGTGGGATGACACTTCACCCCTCTTATTTGATTCTGAGGTGGACTTGGGCCCAGACACCCAAGATCTTTTTGATGATCAGGCAGGAATGGGGGGGGCATTCATGTCTGATGAGGAGGAGGTCATGTCACAGCCCACATCAGTAGGGGATATTGGGCAGGGTCCCCTTATGGCAGGGCAACATGTTGCTGGTGTGGGGGCAGACCCCAGAAAGCTGGATGTGGGTATAGATGCCATGTATGAGAAAGGGTCTGGTCTGGGGGAGGACGATGACAGGGGCAGACCCTGGGGGCCGGCTCAGGAGGATAACAGCAGTAGTTCAGGGGGGAACTGTTTGTTGTTGATGAGGATGAAGAGCCGGCTACACCAACCACTGCTAGGGGGGGGGGGCAGGCAACAGGGCAGCACTGCACCTTGGTCCAAAGCCTATGGGAGTTCAGATGGGGATCATCCTCAACCCTCCACAGCAGGCAAGGCATTTTTCACGTGCCAGGCAGAGGACCAGGCAGTAGCAGTGTGCCAGCTCTGCTGGCAGAAGGTTCGAAGGGGGCAGGCAGGGTCACATATGGGAACATCAGCTTTAAGTTCCCATATGAAACGTCATCACAGAATGACGTGGGAGCAGCACCAAAGTGGCAGGGAACAGGTGGCAGTGGTGTTTCCTTTCTAATTATGCCACTTCTTCTGATTGAGGCCTAACATGGCTTCTAAAAATGTTTCTTCGAATACTGCCGCTGTAATAAACTGCTGGCTAGCAGTGGGTTAATGATTCTACTGTGTTAGTTCAGGTAAGTAGTCAGATACACCCTGGAACTTTTGGTATATTTATTAGAACATGGCAGGTAGATCTGGCCTGCTCCATGCTTGCTCTCAGCTTAACAGGAAGCACAAAAACAGGAACAGGAATATGATCATCAAGCAATGGCAAAACAGCAGAATGCCCTTAACCAGAATGTCTTCACAAGCAGGTTACTACATTCCTCCCCTTTTAGCAAAAAGTAAATCTCCACAATATATATATATATTATATATATATATAACCAACAGTTATAACTCAGTTGAAAACATTTTAAGGCTGAAATGTCCAAGTTAACAATAACATAGTGACATTATAAGTCCAGTCTCTCAGGAGGTTTGCGTGCTCGTATCGGATACCTCCGTTCACACTCAGAGGCTGTAGCACTGATTGGATTAGAGCGATTGTTGACATCTGGTAATTCCTGTAAGGGTGCTACAGGTACTTGAAAGTCAATTGTAGAAAATGAAGGAGGTACGGGTGACACACTCTTATCTGGAACCAGATGCTCCACATGGACATGAACGTGACGGTTACCAATTTGCACCTCATATGTCAGGGGACCCCTTCTATGACAAATGGTCCCTGGAGACCAAAGGCGCCCTGAGTGGCGGAAATCTCGAACCAAGACCTTATCACCTGGGTAAAAGTCTTTGTGTCTTTGTCTGGAGCTATTATGTGCTCTGACTTGTTGCTTCTGATGTTTCTCCACTGTATCAGCTAAAGAGGGTTTAAGCAAATCCAACCTGCTTCGGAGGTGCCTCTTTAAAAATAGTTCCGCTGGGGTACTTTCAGTAACTGAATGTGGAATATTCCTATAACTAAACAGAAATCGACAAAGTCTCAACTCTCCTGTAGTGCCAGCGGACTCACTGGCTACTGAGTGTTTCATCCAAGCTTTTTTAAATGTCTGAACCGCCCGTTCAGCAGCACCATTTGAAGCTGGGTGATAAGGTGGGGTCAATTTGTGCTTGATACCATTTTGTTTCAAGAAATACTGGAATTCCTGAGATGTGAACTGAGGTCCATTATCCGAAACCAATTCCTTTGGCAGACCATAGGATGCAAACAAATTACGCAGCAAAGTAATCGTTTTCTCGCTTGTACTTATTTTAGTGGGTAACACCTCCAACCACTTGGAATAGCTGTCGATAACCAAAATAAATGTTTGCTGGTTTATTTCAGCATAGTCAATATGGATTCTTTCCCACGGTGATGTGGCCCATGTCCATGGGTGAAGGGGTGCAGTGGGTGGCTGATTTTGTACAGAAGCACAAGCAGTACACTGACTTACAAAACTTTCTATATCTTGATCCAGGCCTGGCCACCACAGGTAACCACGTGCTCGTGCTTTCATCCTGTTTACACCTGGATGGCCTTCGTGAAGTTCATGCAAGAGCCTCTGACGATATTTTGGGGGAATGACAACCCATATCCCCCACAGTAAGCAACCTTGATCCATGGAAAGCTCATCTCTCTTTTCAAAATATGGCTTAAGGATTTTGTCAGAGCTGTAGTTTGGCCAGCCTTTGGAAGTAAAGTCCCACACCTTCGCCAGAAGAGGATCACGACTTGTAGCAGTTGCAATATCTTTACAAGAAATAGGTAGTTCTTCTGCAAATGAAACTTGAAAAATGACACTTTCATCCTGAACATCTGTTGTATATGGGCATGGAAGCTGCGATAGAGCATCAGCATTCCCATGATCCTGAGAACGTCTATATACAATATCATAATCATATGCCAATAGGAGTAGTGCCCACCTTTGCATTCGAAGTGCTGCCAGTGTTGGAATTGCTGATTTTGGCCCAAGAATGGCCAGAAGTGGTTTGTGATCAGTGACCAGTGAAAACTTCCTTCCATAAAGATATTTATGAAATTTTTTTATTCCAAAAATAATACTTAGTGCCTCCCGCTCTATTTGAGCATAGTTGCGCTCTATTTGTGTTAGGGTTCTAGACGCAAAAGCAATTGGATGTTCTTCTCCATTAGGCAGTATATGTGATATAACTGCTCCAACTCCATAGGGTGAGGCATCACATGCTAATCTAAGTGGCTTACTAGGGTCATAGTGTGCTAGCCACTTGCTGTTGGTTAGTCTTTGCTTTGCATCCTGAAATGCTTTTTCACACTGTGCTGACCAAACCCACTTGGTATCCTTCTGCAAAAGTTCATGTAAGGGTTGCAACAATGTTGACAGATTTGGAAGGAATCGTCCATAGTAATTTAGCAGTCCTAAGAAAGAGCGTAATTCAGACACATTTGAAGGTGAAGGTGCATTAACAATAGCAGTTAATTTTTTTTCCGTTGGGTGAAGACCTTGTGCGGTATCCTAAGTATTCTACAGACTCCTGGAGAAAGTGACACTTGGACAATTTTACTCGCACCCCAGATGCTTTTAATTTTGATAAAACCTTATATAACAATGCCAAATGCTCTTCAACAGATGAACCTGTAATTAAAATGTCATCCAGAAAACAGACCACATGATCGATTCCTTGAAGAATCTGATCCATTGCATGCTGAAAAATTGCTGGTGCTGTAGATACTCCAAATGGTAAGCGCTGGTATTGGAATAAACCCTTGTGCGTGTTGATGGTAAGGAATGTCTTTGAATCTGGGTCCAGCTCTAGCTGTTGATAGGCATTTGATAAATCAATCTTGCTTAAATATTTACCTCCAGCAAGTGTAGCAAACAAGTCCTCTACATTTGGTAGTGGGTAAGGTTCTAGTTCAATACAGCGATTGACAGTGACCTTGTAGTCACCACAAAGTCTAATAGTTTTGTCCTTTTTGGGGACCACTACAATTGGGGCAGCCCAGCTGCTGTATTTGACACGTGACACAATACCATAATGTTCCATTCTTTCTAGTTCTTTCTCCACAGGTTCTTTAAGGGCATATGGCAAGGGACGTGGCTTATGAAAAATGGGCTTTGCACCTGAATTTACAGTGATAGTTGCCTTTAGCCCCTTAATACTGCCAAAGTCTTCCTGAAAGAGAGAGTCATGTTTACTCAGGACCTGTTCCAGATTTTTGTGAAAGGTAGCTTCAGTTTGTTTGATAGTAAATATTTTAGCCCAATTCAGCTTTAAGTGCTTCAACCAATTTCTGCCCAAAAGAGTGGGCCTGTCACCCTTCACAACCACTAAAGGCAATATAAATGACTGACCTTCATATGTGACTGGCGCTTGGATCTGTCCAAGTACAGGAATCTTCTCTCCAGTATAAGACGTGAGGTGTAAAGGTGAGTTCTGCAATACAATTCCACCTAAACAGTTCTTGTAAACAAACTCTGATATTAGTGATACAGATGCACCTGTGTCCAGTAACATGTTTACTGGATGCCCATCAATTTCCAGCTTAATATGTATGCCATCATCTCCCCCATGCGTAGTAATGACTGTATTCATGTCTGTGCAGTCACTTTCCTGATGGTCACAATTAGTCACGTATTGCGCCCTGCGCCTGCCTGGTTTGCTCCTGCAGACACGAGCAATGTGACCTAACTTCCCACAATTTCTACAGGTTTCTGATTTATATCTGCAGTTCTGTTGCTGATGCGGGCCCCCACAGCGGTAGCATGAATTGACCCTTTGTGTCTGAAATGCTTGCTCGCCTGTAACTGACACTGTAGGTGGCTGTGGTGAATTTGGTGAAGTGGGTTTAGACCATGTAGTTATTTTAGGGAGATCTGTAAATGAACAACTATTTAGCTCTTTGAATTGCTGAGAGTCACTCCTGGTTAATTCTATAGCCAAGGCAATGTTACAAGCAGACTTGAAGGTGAGATCTGTTTCATTTAGCAGCTTATGCAGGTAGAACTCATCATGGAGGCCACACACAAACTTATCTCGCAAAGCCTGATCCAGGAATGTACCAAATTCACAGGAGGCAGATAGCCGTTTTAAATCCAAAATATAGTCTGCAAGGCTCTCCCCCATGTTGTGATTTCTCCCATAAAATCTAAAACGTTCAGCAATGATGATACGCTGGGGTTTATAATGCTGAGAGAGGGTCTCTGTTATTCTCTCATATGACAATTCAGTGGCCTTTGCAGGAGTTATAAGAGTTTTAAGGAGACTGTAGGTTGTTGCTGGTAGTGTAGCAAGTAAAATATCTGCTTTCTTTTCCTGACTAACATCATTTGCAGACAGCCATCGCTCAAATCTTTCCAAATAAGGCTCAAATTCTTCAGCAGATTCTGAACACTCTGGGACTTTCCCAATGGCAGACATTGTAAGAAGTTACTCACTGTGCAGAGAAGAATTATGCAGCCTGTGCAGCCTGTTTGCTCTGCAGCTGAGTCTGTTTCTGAGTCCAGTAACACAAATCCTCATTGCCACTGTAATAAACTGCTGGCTAGCAGTGGGTTAATGATTCTACTGTGTTAGTTCAGGTAAGTAGTCAGATACACCCTGGAACTTTTGGTATATTTATTAGAACATGGCAGGTAGATCTGGCCTGCTCCATGCTTGCTCTCAGCTTAACAGGAAGCACAAAAACAGGAACAGGAATATGATCATCAAGCAATGGCAAAACAGCAGAATGCCCTTAACCAGAATGTCTTCACAAGCAGGTTACTACAGTCGCATTGTTGGCTAATTTCTTAATGTCTTCTGGTTGAGGCCTAACATGGCTTCTAAATATGTTGTTTCTAATGTTGCCGCTTAGTCAGCTAATTTCTTCTGGTTGAAGCCTGCCTCATATAATTATTCTGGCTCTAATACAATTGATTCCAACACTACTGCTGCTGCTGCTGCTGTTGCTACATTTGCCTCATTATTTAGCAAATGTCTTCTGGTTGAGGTCTACCTCATTTAATTCTTCTGGCTCGAATACAGTTGATTCCAACACTACTGCTGCTGTTGCTACTATTGTCTTATTACTTGGCAAATGTCTTCTGGTTGAGGCCTGCCTCATTTAATTCTTCTGGCTCTAATACAGTTGATTCCAATGCTGCTCCTTGGTTGGCAAATGGCAAATGTAGTCACACTATTATTACCCCAGAAATGACTGCGGCCAAAAGGCCTGCTGCTTCAGTCATCATACAAATAACAAATTAACAATCTGTTCAAACTCTATTAATGTAATGCTAGTGTTGTGTTATATTATACTTGTATTGAAGGTTTGCATTATGTGAAACGTGCAACTAAAAAAATATAATGGATTTTAGGGATACTCAATTCAATAGCAGATTCATCAAATTATTTGCCACATGTGTGTCTAATTTCTTCTGGATTGGGTCTGCCAAGGCTCATAAAAATGATGTGGCTTCTAATAATGCTGCATTTTCAGGTTAATTATTTATGGTTGGGGGTCTACCTCTTCTTCAAAGTCTAGTTTTAATTCTAATAATGTTACTTCTAATAGTGCCTAGTTAGCAAATATAGTGTGACCTAATATTAAAATGTTAAAAAAAAAAACAATGTATTTGAGGGTTACAGTAGTCAATTCATCAATTTTGGCGCCTTTGCATCAAAATTCGGCGCCTTTTATGTCGAAATATGTGGCCATCACCAATATAAAAGCCCTGCCCTTCCACTTGTAGCATTCCAAAACTTTGAAGTCATGGCCTTAGTAGGACCTGGAATGATGCAGCCGGAGGAGGTGAGGTACCTCATTATGTACCTGCTTCGGGATAGGACAATTGGTATCCAGGCACTACGCCGGAGCATTATGGAGCGACTTAGGCGCAGGCTGTGCTGGCACTATGGTGTTATCCTGCCTCTGCGCAACCTCCAGAGAATCTGAAGTGATTTGAAGAGGAGGCCCACCGCTTTGGTGGATGAGCTACGTGTGGAGGTAGAAGGTAAAGAAAACATAGAATTTTCTTGTTTATTACAATAAAGTCACGACTTGTTTTATAATGATTTGCTAGTTTACAGCAAAAACATATTTACGTGAATACTTTAATTAGGATTGGAACAGCTGACTTTGACTGACTGTCATATAATTGCAGACAAGTTAGATAACAAGTAAATGAGCTGTCAAATAGAGATCAGTTCTGGACTGAGATTCAAAATAGGCCTGGCATTTGAGCTACACAGAGGCCCAAGCAGCACCTCACCAGCCCAATAAATAGTGAGTGTCTATGGCAAGTTACAGCAGCCCCTCTGGCATTTGCCAGAACCCACAGATTGTCAGTAAGGTCCTGATGGAGATTGTCTGCTGCAAAAAACTCTCTTAATGGTTTTGCCCACCCCATACATGCCATCCTTATCGATGATGGTTTGCTTGTAGTTACACAACACCTCAGCCAATTTGCACTGTACAAATGCAAGTGCTGTATTACTAAAACTGAAATTCTTTGATTACCAGCGGAGTGGATCCAAGAAGATTCAGCTGAAGGAGGGGCCGAGGAAGAGGCCGATGTAGGGGATGATGGCGGAGAGGAGGAGGCAGCAGAACCTGCTGCGGCTGCAAGTCCACCAGCGCCTCCACCACCGTCTCCATTGGGAGAGGCTGAAGAGGAAGGGGACATTGGTGTAGTAGCAGCAATTCAATTATGACTACTTACATTTACACATAAACATATGGTTCATAAAAATATGGTTTATTGATCTTAATGTGGGATACAAAGCACCCAGATATTATGTGTTTAGATTAATTATTAATAGTTGAGCCTGTGTTAGTAATCTAGTAATAATAAACTATAGATGGTACTTTTTAGTTCAACAGCAATATAGACTGAGAGTAGTAGTAGACACCATTACCAGTCAACCAGAGCTAATGTAGAAAAGTACAGATGTTTTTAAGAAACTGGCAAAAGGTGAACACTATTTTTCTTTTGGAATGATAGGAGTGCTCTAACAATGTGTACAGGGAGGGCATGTGTGTGGCAGTTACTGAGTGAAACATAAGTGTGAATTGCTCTTCCCATATGCCATATATTCATTTATCACAGTGTACAAAGCTTAAAAGTAAGGGAAATGTTTTAATGGTAGCACCAAAGCCATGTCTGGTCTGGGAGTCGAAATAGGCCCTGGCATTCAAAGTACACAGAGGCCCAAACAGGCCCCATCAGACTTCTAAGGCAGCTGATTTGATAGCAGCCCCTCTGGCACTTGCCAGAACCTACAGATTGCCAGTCCGAGCCTGCCCAAATCTGAAAAAAGGTGACAACAGGGTTGCCATTATAATTTTTAAAACCAGCCAAAGTCAGCTACAAAACCACCCCAAAACTAGCCAAGAGGAACTTCAAAAGTTCGAAATAGCCCAATCTGTGCAGTGAAAAATAGTGTTAAAAATAAATTAGATACGAAAATACACCTTTTTCAATTTTCACTGACATTTTAAATAATCAAAGATGTTTTTACTTTTGAAAAGATTAGAGTCCTCTAACAATGCAGGGCATGTGTGTAGTAGTATAGTAAGTGAAACACGCGTGTGAATTGGTCTTTAGTGATGAGCGAATTTGCGCCGTTTCGCTTCGCCGAAAAATTTGCGATATTCGCGAAACGGCGAAAAATTCGCGAAATCACGCCGGCGTCTCGTTTTTTACGCCGGGGCCCGTTTTTGACGCCGGCGCACCCGCTTTTTTTGACACCGGCGCCCGTTTTTGACGCCGGCGTACGTTTCTTTGGAAAAAAATTTCGCGGGCGTTTCGCGAATTTATTCGCTGGCTGCGAATCGCACAAATTCGCCGCAAATTCGCGCCTGGCGAATAAATTCGCCCATCACTATTGGTCTTCCCATTGACTCCAATGCAATTCAGCACATTCAGACACAAAGCAAAAGATGCCATATTAATTTATCATCACAGTCAACAAAGCTTGAAAGTAATGGAAAATGTTTTATTGGTAGCCCCAAAGGTGAAAAAAGGTGACACAAACAAAACACCCATAGAAGATGGGCTTCATCAAATTGCATTAAGCCTCAAAAAATTAAGTTGCGCTGAAAAACACAAATTCGCGACAAATTATTTTGACATGCGACAGGACCGTGACACATTATTTTGACGCGCTCCGCGTATCTATGTTTTCTTGTGTTTCATGAATTTGTTGCTGTTTTGCGAGTTTCACAGGAAATTTTTGAATTATTTGGCTAAACCCCACAGATTCGCCCATCACTAAAAACCGATCCACAACTACCAGAATAGTAGAAAGACCAGCAGACTTGGGGAGATCAACAATAAAGTCCATGGAAATGTCCAACCAAGGTTGAGTGGGAAGAGGCAAAGGATGAAGAAGACCACAGGGGAGGGTATGAGGGATCTTCTATTGGGCACATGTGACACATGTAGCAATGTATTGCATAACATCCTGAGTGAGGGATGGCCACCAAAAATATTTGGAGATCTAATAAATCTAATCTAATAAAGATTTCTTAATACCTGGGTGACCTGCAACCTTAGATGAATGCCTCATGACAGAACTTGAGGAACGGACTCCAGTGGTACAAACATCTTACCGGAACGACAATAATCGGGTACTTCAAATGCTGTCTGGACCAATGATATAGGAGCTACCCCATGCTCCAGAGGAATAATGGGACTGGGAGAGGCAGAGAAAGCCTCTTCTGAAGACAAGGATTTAGATAAAGCTTTAGCCTTGATGTTTTCAGAGCCCGGCCTGTAGGTAATATTATAAATTATACCTTGAAAAAGACAGTGCCCATCTAGCTTGTCACGGATTTAACCTTTTGGCACAAGGAGATGTACTTATGATCCGTAAGAATGGTGATTGTATCTGTCATTCCCTCTAAAAGATGACACCACTCCTTCAGAACCAATTTAATGGCTAATAACTCTCAATTGCCAATATCATAATTCTTTTTGGCAGAGAATAATTTAATAAAGAAGAAGGCACAAGGATGCAGAGGACCTTGGAAACTGGAACATTGGGAAAGGATAGCACCGACTCTGGAGCATGAAGCATGTACCTCAAGCGTAAATGGCCTAGAAGAATCTGGATGAATCAACACTGGTGTGGAAGTGAAGGCCTTCTTTAATGTTACAAATGCCTCTTGAGCCTCAGGAGACCAGAAAGACTTAGAACCTTTGCAGTTATAGGAGCCACAATCTGAGAGAAGCCTCTGATAAACCTTCGATATCAATTAGCGAACCCCAGGAAGCGCTTTTAAGGGGTTCAATCACTGACTGCAGTGAGTTTTGCAGGATCCATTTCAAAGCCAGAAGAAGAAATGATGTATCCTAGAAAAGTAACTCTTGATGTATGAAATTCACATTTCTCAAGCTTGGTATACAGGAGTTCTAAAAAAGTCTTAACTTGCGAAACAATGTGTGAGCCCCAACATCACGGCACTTGCTGCATGATCACGTGCATCAGGATGAGCGGCATCAGAGCGCTGATAGAGTATGCGTGTGTCTGAACATGACGTGCATTTGGCCACATTTGCGCAGAAGGCTCCGGGACCCGACGTGCCTGGAAGTATAGGTGCGCACCAGTCTCCTGGCACACCTAACAAACTGGTACATAGGTAACTTGTACCTGATATATAGGACTTTGAGGGGAAGCATCATTTTCCCCATCATATACTGTTGGTCACCCAGCTTGATAACTGAATAGTCTCCCTAGTTCTCAGTATCAATTGTTGTACAATATATTGAACTAGACATTAAGCCCGTTAAATTAACGGACGCTAGAACATATGTAGAAAATTCGCCAGAGACGGTCCGTGGGGCACATGCGCAGTAGCGCAATCCCACGGACACAGGGACTGGTATTTTATATTGACTGAAAATGCTCCATGTTTAATGTGTTGTCTATTGCTCCATTTACATAAAATCCCTATAACAGACAGCAAGGTCAGTGATCACGCCGCTGCTTGTGACAAATGGGCCGACTCCCTATTCTCCCACTCAACACACGTCCGAAACCCCCGGCTCAGAATTGCTGACCACCTTTAACAAATTAAAGTTCGCTGGGCGAATTGCTGCCTTTTGCAAGGAATCAGTATGTGGATAATCTCACGTGTCCCGGCCTCCCCTCCATTTGTACACAAACCTGCTGCTGCTGTCGGCTCTTGCTGTGTGGAGCCCTGCCGGAACTCAAGTGATCTCTCCTACCCCATTTCTTGTTCCCGGTCCTGCCGATCCTCCGCCTCCTCCGTCTGCCGCCATTCGCTTATTCACCAGGACCCTGTTCGTGTCACTCTTGTCCCAAGATCCCCCCCGACTGTGCCCTCACTAACACGACTGTCTGCAAGAACTCCCGACAGGCACCGCTCAGCTGCACAGCGCTCTCCCGAGA